>NC_134399.1:44079851-44434363 GCF_050003625.1 Haematobia irritans
ACCGATCTTACTCAAAGTTGGCTAGATCCAGTCCTCTATAGTACTAACTATATGTGCAAAATTTCATCGAAATCGGTTCAGATGTAGATATAGCTCCCATATATGTATCGCCCGATTTTGAAAAATTCGTCCCTAATAACATTATGTTTGACCATACAGGCCTCATTTCTTAATTGATCTTACTCATATCTTGCACAAGGTAACCTTTTGTGGTATTAAGCAAAATATTATGCAAATTGGTTCAGATTTAGATATAGCTTCCATATATATGCATCGCTCGATTTTCCCAAATTTGCCCATAATACTCCTATTTATTAAAAAATGTTACTCAAATTTCTTGTAGACTTGTAGCTCTTACATAAGAATATTGCTTGATTTTTACAAATTTGGATTTATTACCCACACTAATTGAACGATTTTCTCTTTTTTAATAATGGGCTCAATATTAGTGGCAAACTAACTCCGTAGGTGCAATGTCAACTACAGCCAGTGTTGCTAGAAGTAGGGGAAATTCCCTATATGTTGGGTTTTTTTTAATATTTAGCGTCTTGTAGGGACGTAGGGCCACAATGTAGGGACATTTTCACTCAACACAATTTGTAATAATTTTTACATTTTGGTGGCTCCATAAGCCGGCATGGCTTGATCTTTAACTATGTATGGTAACAACAGTTACCACTAAAGCTAAAAATAATCTAACAAAATTTGAAGATTACCACAAATTACCAAACAAATTTTTGTCAAAACTTTGTTCCTGTAGAAAATTTTGTCAACATTTTATTTCTATAGAAAATATTGTCAAAATTGTATTTCTATAGAAATTTTTTTCAAAATAGTATTTCTATAAAAAATATAAAAAAATATTTCTATGGAATTTTTTTCTCAAAATTTAATTTTTATAAAATTTATTATCAAAATTTTATTTTTATAGAAAAATTTCTCACAAAAATTTGTTTATACAAACTTTTTCTAAAATTTTATTTCTATAGAGATTTAAAATAAAAAATTCTATTTTTGGTCGAATTCTACCAACTGTGGCAACCGAGGTGGTAATACAAATTTATATTCTAAGTTATGTACGTTGCATATTCATGTTTTAAGATAATAAAGTATTTAAAACTATTTTTGTTTTGTAAAATTTGTTTAAATTCATCGAAAGATATTGTAGGGAAAATTGTTTGGGAATGTATGGGAAAGTAGGGAACTTTTTTTGTCCCTGTAGGGTAAACCGAACATTTTCCCTGGCAACACTGACTATGAGCTAGTCAGATTGAGACAAAACACCCTTAATTTTCTTAAATATGCAACTGCGGTTTATCTCCCAGACTTATATCAATGTTACCCCACAAATCCTTATGAATACTAATACAGTAAGGGTGGTTTAGGGTATGAAAAGAATTAATAAACTGAAATTTCTTGAATTCTAATATAATTGAATTCTTAAATAGATTTTTAGTCACTAACCTGTGAATGCTAAGGGAATTACGTTTGTGGCAAATATTACATTTATGTATTCGCTTATGCGAGTATAAAAAACCTTGTTTATCTATATTTTTTTTTGTTTATTATAGGTTAGGTTAGGTTAGGTTAAGGTGGCAGCCCGATTAAGATTCAGGCTCACTTAGACTATTCAGTCCATTGTGATACCACATTAACTAAAAGTACCTATTACATATGGGCACTTCTAGTTTTAACCGCTGAACCTTCTTGATTATTTTTCTTTGTTGAACCAACCAGATTGTTCCAAAAACAGTAGCAGACTGCTTAAGTTAACGTTTTCCAGATCCGCCAGTAATCTGAAGCTATATGCTCCTAAAAGTTGCTTGCGCTTTACACAAAATGCAGGACACTCACATAAGAGGTGTTTAATTGATTCTTTTTCCTCCGCATCATGACAGCTCATACAATAGTCATTATACTTCGCGCCAATAGTTTTTGCAAAATCGCCTATCAGGCAGCGACCCGTTATAGCAGATATCAGGAGTGATATCTGACGTCTCGAGAACATTAGCATATCTAGTGTGCGGTTTAAGTTGAAATGGGGCCATATTTGCTTGGTGTCGTTACAACCCTTGCAATTCTCCCATCGAACATTTGCCATCATAACAGCCTTCTCACGCAGCATGAGCTTACAGGTAGCTAGGGGCATACCAACAAATTCTAGTTCCCCTGGAATATGTAAGGTAGTCCCTAGCCTTGCCAACTCATCCGCTTCGCAGTTCCCCGGTATGTTCCTATGGCCAGGCACCCATATTAGGTGAATATTGTACTGCTCAGCCATCTCATTGAGAGATTTGCGGCAGTCGATGGCCGTTTTCGAGTTGAGGAACACAGAGTCCAAGGATTTTATTGCAGGTTGACTGTCTGAGTATATATTAATGCCCACATTTTTTGGAACATTACTTCTCAGCCAATTCGCCACCTCTCTTATTGCTAATATTTCAGCCTGAAAAACACTACAGTGATTAGGTAATCTTTTCGCCATTCGAAGTTCCACATCATTAGAATATACTCCGAACCCCACTTGTCCATCCAATTTGGAGCCATCAGTGTAGAAATCTATATATTCTTTATTCCCCGGGGTCTGTGTGCACCACGCCTCACTGTTGGGGATTAGAGTCTCAAACTTTTTGTCGAAAAGTGGACTCGCCAAAGTGTAATCCACTACGTTAGGCACATCTGGCATTATTTTGAGGACAGAACTGTGACCGTAACCTTTTTCCGACCACAGCGATAGTTCGCGCAACCGCACAGCCGTTGTTGCAGCTGACTGTTTGGCCAAAATGTCTAAAGGCAATAGATGCAGCACGACATTAAGGGAATTTGTTCCTGTCTTGCTGAATGCGCCTGAAATACACAAACACGCCATACGCTGAACTTTATCTAAACAAGTCGGTTTCTGGAGTGCCGGCCACCAGACTACAACACCATATAGCATTATAGGTCTAACCACTGCCGTGTATAGCCAATGCACAATTTTTGGTTTCAGTCCCCACTTTTTTCCTATTGCCTTTTTGCACGAGTACAAAGCTACAGTTGCCTTTCTCGCCCTTTCTTCAATATTAAGCTTAAAGTTCAGCTTCCTGTCCAAAATAACGCCAAGGTATTTTGCACATTCACCAAAGGGAATTTCAATACCCCCTAAGGAAATAGGCCTAACCGTGGGAGTTTTGCGATTGTTGCAGTACATGACTAATTCTGTCTTTGCAGGATTTACCCCAAGACCATTGTCTTTCGCCCATTTCTCAGTCATCCGGAGGGCCCTCTGAATAATATCTCTGATCGTGGATGGGAATTTTCCCCTGACTGCCAGAGCCACATCATCTGCGTATGCCACCACTTTTATCCTTTCTTTTTCTAGAGTAACCAGAAGGCTATTTATAGCAACATTCCAAAGAAGAGGTGATAGAACTCCTCCTTGGGGAGTGCCTCTGTTCACATACCTTTGTATGTTTGCTTGTCCTAGTGTGGCTGAAATACGTCTCTTCATTAGCAGTTCGTCTAACAGCCTGAGTATACATGGATCAACATTCAGAGTTGTCAGTCCATTTAATATCGAGCTCGGATGGACATTATTGAACGCCCCTTCGATGTCTAGAAACGCCACGATTGTGTATTCTTTGACAGATAGTGAGCTTTCAATAAAGCTGACTAGTTCATGTAGTGCGGTCTCAGTAGACCTGCCCTTCGAGTATGCATGCTGTCCTTTCGAGAACAACCTTGAATCGATGCTAGTTCTAAGATAAATATCTATCATCCTCTCCAGAGTCTTAAGTAGGAATGAGGATAAGCTGATTGGTCGGAAATCCTTCGCCCTCGAGTGAGAGGCTTTTCCCGCTTTAGGTATGAAAACGACTTTTGTTTCCCTCCACTTTCCTGGGATATATGATAAGTTGATACATCCTTTATATATCACTGACAACCAGGGGATAATTTTGTCAGTTACAGCTTGTAACTCCGCCGGAGTAATTCCATCAGGTCCGGGGGATTTGAATGGTCCAAAGCTATTTAGCGCCCATCTTATTCTAGTTTCCGATACAATTTCCTCGACAGGAAACGACCGCTGAGCAACTGTGGCACCGCCAGTACATGGTTCAACCGTCTGATTTCCAGGAAAATGTGTGTCCAATAGTACCTCCAGCGTCTCCTCACTGGACGTTGTCCAATTTCCCTCCGATGTTTTAATGAAACCTAGAGCGGAGTTGGTGGATGCTAGAACCTTCCGTAGTCTGGAAGCCTCGGACGTATTCTCAATACTGCTGCAGTAGTCATTCCAAGAGTTATGCTGAGCCTTTCTCAGTTCTCGCTTGTATCCTCTCAGATTCCTCTTGTAAGCGTCCCAGTCCTCAGGGGCTCTGGTGGACTTTGCCTTGTTAAAGAGCTTCCTGCAGGATTTCCTCATATTACTTAATTCCGTAGACCACCATGGTGGTCGATGTTTCCCCCTTGGCTTTCCGCTAGGGCATGCAGCTTTCAGTGAGATGTTGAAGGCCTTAGTAATCCGCTCCCACTGCGTGTTCGATATCTTGCACATTTCTCATATTTGTCTCTGTTATTTCCGGTATCATCATATTGAACGATTCCCTATACCTATTCCAGTCAGCTTTCCTAACATTTGGCGAAAATATGGTCTTGGTGATATGAACATCAAATTTGAAACTGATGTAGCGATGATCTGAGAAGCTGTGTTCACTTAAAACATGCCACTCAGATATCATTTCATTCAGTTCTTGCGAGGCCAAGGTGATGTCCAAAACCTCTTGCCTGTTTTTAGTGACAAAGGTTGGGGCATCTCCCTTGTTGCAAACTACCAGATTAGTACGCAAAATAAACTCTATTAGCGACTCTCCCCTTGCATTAGTATCACTACTTCCCCATATACTATGATGCGCATTCGCATCGCATCCCATTATGAGTTTCGTCTTTGTTTTCAGTGACTCCTCAACTAAGGTCTTAACGGAACATGGAGGCATCTCCCTGTCATGTCCCATATAGACCGAAGATACCCAATATTTGCATTTGGCTATTTCTAAATTGGCAACGACAGTGTCTGCATTGCACATTGAAGGAAGCAGAAACAAGTTAAGCTCGTTTTTAGCTATTATACAGGCTCGAATTACATCATTACCAGTATACTGCAATAGTTTGAACCCCGGAGTACTTAATTCACATATTTTGTTTCTATAAACATATGGTTCTTGAATAAGAACTATGTCTATGTCCCCTTTCATCAGGAGAACTTTTAAGGCAGCACATGCAGCCTTACAATGATGAAGATTTATCTGGAGGATCCGTAGGACCATCGAGATTTTCAACAACCGTCACATCAGCCGCTTCAATCGAGTCATCAAGAATGTCCTCTTCAGAGATATCGGTGACTCTCGCAATAACCATAGGTTCGACTTTGGTGAGTTCTGAGGCAATAGAAGCCTCCTCACGCATACGGTATCTATCCATGTCTTCAACTTTGGTATCTCCCTCGACTTCGCAAGAGGATCCGCTTACTTCTGATTCAGACAGAGGCTTGTCCATTTCTGAATCCTTTAGCTGATCGTTTTTATACACCTTCATTTGGATATAATGAAAGCCATAACATACACGGCCCTGGGACTTTGCCAGATGTGGCAAAGACTGAGTGTTCAATATAAACACTGCATGCCGTCTTGGTCCATCCACTTCATCCAAACGGCCAACCTTCCAATCAGCTGTTGGAAGATCTGGATTGCATCGTTTCAGTCTATTTAAAATAGATTCAGGGTCAGAAGGGTTTGCAGGTATCCAGGCATGTGCTCTAGGTCTAGCCGGTATGTCTTTCTTCTCGACTAACTCTAGAGCAGCTCCTTCCCAAACTTCACCAATTAGTATCAGAGCAGCTTTAAAACATTCTATAGACCTCTGGTCCTCAAATGCGACTAGCTTAAATCGTCCTTGATACCAACCAGCCTCTTGGTGTCGAGGATCTGGGCCGGGAAACTTTTCCAGCACCTGTGAGTAGACGACAGACAGAGCATTCTCAATTTCCCCCCATTTTTGCTTTGGAACCATACCGTCCAATGCTCCTTTATTAATGATAGCCATCACAAGGCTATCTTTAGCAACTGAGGCAAACGATCTTTGATCCCTTTTGGAGGATGGCAGCTCATCCGGCGATCGTTCCCTTTTTCCAGTCTCAAGAATTCCTTGAGCCCATTTTAAGGAATCGCTTTGTTTAGCCGACAGCGTGCTTGGGTCGACTGATCCTAACTTCTTTAGGATAAACAAAGCATTTCTGCGTTCCTTGAATCTCTTTCGTGAGGGATTACCTCCTTTTGATGTCGTTACCTTAGAAAAAGTTCGACTTGTCAGAGTGTCGTAGTGTTCCGGCAAAGTCATAGGGGCCCCATTATACTAACGGCCCTGGATATGAGCAAATATATCGTTGCGCTACACACAGAATGACAAAGTTAGCATATCCTCCATTTGGAGGTACAAACATTTTATCAGATTTGCCTGAAATTTGCAAAACCATTTTTTTGGTTTTTTCGAGCTTGAGATATCAAAAAAAAAACAAAAAGAACTTTTATTCAAACATAAAGATCGAAAAACACCAAAAACATAAAATTTGGAAACTACTATTTTTGTAAAAGCTCCTTATATAAGACGATCTCCTGTCAGATTGGCCTGAAGTCTGCCAAATCGTGTTAAGATATGTGCTGCATAAGGTTTAAGTCCGTCCATTTTTGCTATACAATCTTGTTAGACTAGGTCTCTAGGTCTCCCGTTAGCAACTGTCCTACGAAATATGCGAGTGTAGAGCCACATTATTCGTGAAACTACTTAGAGAAGCTTTGAAAGACTCAAAAATATCACCAACATTGAGCGGAGTATTAAAGGAGTGTCATAATTTATTTTATTCTTTTTTGTGGCGAGCAAAATATTTTTATAGCAACGTCATATGCGTTTGTATACATTTTTAGTGCACCATTCAATTGCATAACTCATTTGTAGTTGAAGATGTAAATGTTGAATAATTTGATACTTATTCATCAATCAATTCTATTCAATACTTTTTTGCTTACCTTTTTCAGCTCTTCGTAGGTTGCCGCTCGTTTTGTATACTCCTTAAAAATGTAATCATTTCCAACTTCAAAGTGATAACGAGTATCATGTATTTTCAGAAGAACATTGTCCACACGTAGAAAGTGCCTTAATAATACAAAAAATCCGGAGGGCATAACTCTCTAAAATAAAAATTTGTATGAAAAACTCTTTATTTTGCTGCGAACGTACGTCTCACGCACAATTTTTACTGTGGATGATGATATTCCATTATCATGCAATTCGTCTTCGAAAAGAGTCAAATCGTGATAGAAGAGAATTTTTTCACGTTGCATTAATTTGAACTTATTTAATTGGCGATCAGTCTTCTCTATACGAAATTTATTGTTTAATGTTCCCTGATAGTCCGTTGTAAAGGTCCAATCAAAAGGCTTGAATTTTTCTTCCATCAAACTTTCTGGACTAAATAGAAATTTTATTATTCCGGTTTCAAAGTTATAACTCGAAAATTCCTTACCGACTTTCTTTCCATTCTTGTGCACATGCAACTTGCAATGGCTGTTTGCCATTCTCAACGAGTCTCAGCGCTTCCATTGGCAAAAATTCTAGCGTTGCACCATCTCTGTGCGTCAAAGTGAGCTTGTTTTTGTGAAAAACCATATCAGGAAGGTGAGGAAGTTCCAAGGCAGCTCTATATGTGCAGAGTTCACAATAGTCATCTCCTTCCTTGCAATGTTCATCTTGTCCTTTGGAACATATACTTTTCAAAATATGTGATTTGAAATATGCAATGTGCCAGTCATTGAAGTCGATTTCTTCCTGATCGACTGGCAAACGAGGTACTAGTTCATCCTAAAGACAACGAAATACATTAGTCTAGAACTCTTCTTCAATATTCTATATAGTTTATTTCCCACAGCATTCCGCTTCCGCCATATCCTAAAGTGGACTTTGGGAAGACATTTATTGTAATATTTATACAAATTTATAAGACAAATAACGTAACGCCTGCATAGAACAAAGAACTCATTGACCAAAGAAAAAAATTTCACATTTTTCTACTTATATGGAATTAGAACCCAAAAAAATATACCTCCATATAAGTGCTTCAAATGACCAAAGTGCTATTTTCAAACAAGGTCTATGTTGTTTATGTTCAATATCGTTTAGATCCCTATTAATTAAACAAAATTCACAACCATTCAATTAAGGCTAAATAAAGACGACGAAATACATTAGTTTAGAAACTCTACAATATTCTATACAGTTTAATGTCCTATAATCCTAACTTGGACTTTGGGAAGATTTTTTTAATATTTTTACAAATTTATGAGACAAATAACGTAACGACTGCATAGAACAAAGAGCTCATTGACCAAAGAAAACATTTTCACATTTTTCTACTTATATGGAGTTAGAACCCAATCTTTTAAGACGACCAGAAAAATATACCTCCATATATGTAAGTGCTTCAAGTTAGATCCTGACAGTAATGTTTTTGTTTATTATGAATATTGCTGCCATATTTGATGAATTATAATTTTGGCCTTTTTCTAGATAATTGCAAACATTGTTTTCACACATGACAAATGTCATTAAAGTTAATGCGTCGTTCAGACTACAAGTTTATCCGCATGAAATGTGTTTTTATGCGCTTTACAGACTATCACTTATTCCGGACGACAGTGCTCGTGTCGAACATATCCCATATATTGTGCACATTATAAGTTAAGTCCGAAGGCATAATCGATACTGCTGCATGTTTATGGGATCGATAACACATTTACCGATTATTTAGTCATCGCCGACAAGTCGTATCGATCCGACACACTGTAAGATTCCTTACAAACACCGACATTCCGTCCGGAATAACTGATAGTCTGTAAAGCGCATTAATGCGCTTTACAGACTATCAGTTATTCTGAACGACTGTGCTCGTGTCGAACATATCCCATATATTGTGCACATATATGGGATATGTTCGACACGTGCACTGTCGTCCGGAATAACTGATAGTGTGTAATGCGCTTTACAGACTATCAGTTATTCCGGACGGAATGTCGGTGTTTGTAAAGAATCTTACAGTGTGTCGGATCGATAGGACTTGTCGGCGATGGCTAAATAATCGGTAAATGTGTTATCGATCCCATAAACATGCGGCTGTATCGATTATGCCTTCGGACTTAACTTATATTATGTACGATATATGGGATATGTTCGACACGAGCACTGTCGTACGGAATAACTGATAGTCAGTAAAGCGCATTACAGATTATCAGTTATTCCGGACGGAATGTCGGTGTTTGTAAAGAATCTTACAGTGCGTCGGATCGATACGACTTGTCGGCGATGACTAAATAATCGGTAAATATGTTATCGATCCCTTCGGACTTAACTTATAATGTGCACAATATATGGGATATGTTCGACACGATCACTGTCGTCTGGAATAATTGATAATATGTAAAGCATAAACATAGGGTTTGAAACCCTATGTACGGATAGATGAAGATATTCGTTTTTCGCAGAAACGAACTTAGTACTAAGCATTAGTTGGAATCGTGTTATTATGGTATATGGAGAGATTGTTAAAAATAATTTAGTAAAATAATATAATAAATAACAAATAAAATTTATAAAATATTTGTTTTATTAAATTAGTGAGGAATTTTTTCGTTTTTTGAAAATGATTAAACATAAACAACAAGCAATACGTTCATCATTGCTCGTGATGGTGTATAAAGAAAGAAGACACCTTCATTTTGGAATCTTCAATTATCAAGTACACTCATAGAAAAAAGTCTGCTAAAAACAGCAGTCGATGTCTGCTGTTATATTTTTGTACTTCAGGACCTAATGACCCTGCCAACATTTTTTGAATTTGGGGACGCTTCTGAGAATCCCCAGTACGTCGAAAACAATCATATACGATATCAAAAACTCGTCGGAAAAGCGCCGTCACTATTGAGAAGTTGTACCACGCCAAGTTACTACAAAAAGGTTTCGCATGAGTGCAATTATTAGGTGCCTTTATAGATCAATTTAGAACGACGCCAATAAGAGACCCTCCAAACAATCAGAAAAAGCACATTTTAAGATAGTGGTAAAAGAATCATTGTGGTCGAGTAAAACACGTTTGTTTAGATATTTATTAATTTGATTAATCATTTACAAATTCTTAAAAATATAACATTTATACCACTATCACATCACATTTAACATAATTTTTTGCATTAATGATGATGTAGAGTTACAAGTAGCGAGTTACATATTGCAGCGTCTATCAGCCAGTGTTTTTATTCGATGGAGGCAGCGTGTCTGTAAAATATTTGAAAAACAATCACTTTATTCCATTTGGAAAATCAAAAATTGTTCACCAATATACCTTTCACAATTTTAAGCGTAAAATCTATGTTTTCAGAACTTTATTTTCGTTTTTATTTAAATAAAATATAACAAGCTGGTTGCGCTTGGCGTTTCACAAAAAATAAAATGCCTTTTGTAAAAGTAGTGATGGCAAAATACATGTATGAAGTACATTTTGTACCTTATGATATGCTGCCCCCCATCACAGTAGGATGGTTGTAGTGACATTTACGAGTCTGTGGTAGCGATGAAGATGAAATGGAACTTTGACAGGGGAACAACAAATTATAAAATTTTTAGGTTATAAATTTTTCCTCAAAGCATATTTAACAACCAAAAGTATTTTTTTGTATATTTTTGCACTGTAATATACTTACAAGCTCCTACCCTGCCAGCATTTCAAAGTTCCATTTCATCCTCATCGCTACCACAGACTCGTATGTGACACTGCAACAATCGCCAACTGTTATAGTATTTTGCCATCACTATTCGCATGAAAGTATTTTGCCATCGCTATTGTTACAAGAGCCATTTTATATTTTGTGAAACACCAAGCACAACTAGCTTCTTATAATTTATTTAAATAAAAACGATAATGAAGTGCTGAAAACATAGTTATTTCGCTTAAAATTGTGAAAGGTATATTGGTGAACAATTTTTGACTTTCCAAATGGAATAAAGTGATAGTTTTTCAAATATATTTCCAGACAGGCTGCCTCCATTGGGAATAAAAGCACTGGCTGATAGACGCTACAACATGTAACTTGCAACTTGAAACTCAACTTCAATCTTGTATTAATGCATAAAAATATGTTAAGTGTGATGTGATAGTCGTATAAATGTTATATTTATGAGAATTTATAAATATTTAATAAAATTAATAATCATCTAAACAATCGTGTTTTATTTGACCACAATGATTCTTCTACAACTATCTTAAAATGCACTTGAAGGGGTTCTTATTGGCGTCTTTCTAAATGTATCCAGAAGGGCACCTAATAATTGCACTCATGCGATACTTTTTTGTAGTAACTTGGCGTGGCACAACTTCTCAATAGTGACGGCGCTTTTCCGAGGAGTTTTGGATATCGTATACGACTGTTTTCGACGTAGTGGGGATTCTCAAAAGCGCCCCCAAATTCAAAAAATGTTGGCAGGGTATTATAGTATAGTATATATTATATTATAAATTAAAAAAAAGGATTTTGGGATTTAGGACTTTCAACCTGACGAAATCTAATTAGCACTAAAATAGAATTAAAAAATTAACCGTTTATTTTGACTGCGAGTTGCCGCACCACTTTTGGCGACAGCAATAAAATCGGTAATCTCGCGTTGAGAAATTTGGCCATTGTGCATTAAGGCCGGTACTCTGTTCGGTTTTCGCGTTGAAATTCCATACAAAACCAAAAAATGCGAAAAAACTAGCGAAAATTATGCCATTTGTGGTACTTTGTTTTTTCGAGTTGAAAAACTGATGTTTAGAGCATAGCGTAATTTGCAATGTGAATTAAGAAATAATTTATTTATTAAAACTATTTTTGTGGGTTTATAACGCAAACACGGATATTTTTGTTCCAAAAATATACAAAGGAGTAGCAGATTAACTGCCCAAGGAAAAATAAAATAGGGCTGTTTTCTTTTAGCACTGGATATGGTAAGCCGTTAAGGACTAAAATAAAACAGAGTACTCGTTTATCCAGGACATCTCCAAAAATATGCAACACTGTCATCAGCTGTTTAAAAACAATCACAGAAAAGAAGTGAAATCTTGCAGTTTTAATGTATGAAATGCTTCAATTAGTAATAAATATTTACTGCTGCGATTATTTATGACACTGTATCACTTTGAATTTCATGTTTTTCGATAAAATAGTCACAATAAATTGCTATTGTGAATCGAAGAAGCGTCACTTTATCCAAATACAATCTGGCAACATCGGCGCGACTTGCACTGATGAGATGTTCTGGATAGAACACCAGTGCATAGACCTTATAATACATAGATGATCCACTATTCTCTTTAAAAAAATGTGTCAGTTCCAAAAATTAATGTTCTCACATTTCGTTTTGATGTTTTCTTAAAGAGTCAGTCCCAAACATTAATTTTCGCGCATTTGCTTTTGTGTTGTTCGTAAAGAGCAATGCTGCTCAAAATTAAATTTCGTATTTTCGCGGTTTTGGTCACAATTTTTTGTTCAAATATGAACTTTTAATATATTAATTTATTTATAAATCCTCTAGTGCATCATAAACGTTCTAATTTTGTGTAAAATTGGCAAACTACAAAAAGGAAAACGAAAGAGATTGTAAGCGTGCTCTTATTTTTCTCGTTTATTCTTAATGTTCGGAAGTGTCAAACATAGTTTGACACCCATCCCTGCCAGCATTTCAAAGTTCCATTTCATCTTCATCGCTACCACAGACTCGTAAATGTCACTACAACCATCCTACTGTGATGGGGGGCAGCATATCATAAAGTACAAAATGTACTTCATACATGTATTTTGCCATCACTACTTTTACAAAAGCCATTTTATTTTTTGTGAAACGCCAAGCGCAACCAGCTTGTTATATTTTATTTAAATAAAAACGAAAATAAAGTTCTGAAAACATAGATTTTACGCTCAAAATTGTGAAAGGTATATTGGTGAACAATTTTTGATTTTCCAAATGAAATAAAGTGATTGTTTTTCAAATATTTTACAGACACGCTGCCTCCATCGAATAAAAACACTGGCTGATAGACGCTGCAACATGTAACTCGCTACTTGTAACTCTACCTCATCATTAATGCAAAAAATTATGTTAAATGTGATGTGATAGTGGTATAAATGTTATATTTTTAAGAATTTGTAAATAATTAATCAAATTATTAAATATCTAAACAAACGTGTTTTACTCGACCGCAATGATTCTTTTACCACTATCTTAAAATGTGCTTTTTCTGATTGTTTGGAGGGTCTCTTATTGGCGTCGTTCTAAATTGATCTATAAAGGCACCTAATAATTGCACTCATGCGAAACCTTTTTGTAGTAACTTGGCATGGTACAACTTCTCAATAGTGACGGCGCTTTTCCGACGAGTTTTTGATATCGTATATGATTGTTTTCGACGTACTGGGGATTCTCAGAAGCGCCCCAAATTCAAAAAATGTTGGCAGGGATGGCTCATCTGTGTATTATAAGGTCTATGCACCAGTGCAACGATGTTCTGGATAGCCCATACAAATATTGCATCCAGTGCAAAAAGAAAACAGCCCTAATGTTAATTTTGTAATAGCAAGCAGCAAGCACCAACTTAATTCAATATCGCTTCCTAAAGGCTGGTACTATGTTCATTCTTGCGAAAAAATTTTATGGAAACCATTATTTCGCACATAGAAAGCGGCGTTTTTTTAGGTAGCTTGGAGCGCTATTTTACAGGGAGCGATATTGGATTAAGTTGGTGGTTGTTGCTTGTTTTTACAAAATAACATTTTATTTTTCCTTGGGCAATTGATCTGCTATTCCTTTGATCCCTTGTATAGTTTCCGAACAAAATATGGTCCGTGTTTGATTTATAAACCCGCACAAATAGTTTTTAATAAATAAATTATTTCTTAATTCACATTGCAAATGGCGCCGTGCTATAAACGTCAGTTTTTCAACACGAAAAAACAAAGTATCACAAATGGAAAAAATTTCGCAAATTTTTCGCATTTTTTGGTTTTGTATGGAGTTTCAACGCGAAAACCGAACAGAGTACCGGCCTTAATACCTGTAGTATCTCTGAGTTTACCTATGAGTGTGGCAACGCGAATTGTATCTTTACATATAGTATGCAACATTCTCATTTCTATGTTTTAATGTCAATATATATTCTAACATCATCTTTATAAAAGCGCGCTAAAGCATATAGCATCAAGTTAGTTGCCATCGACCTTTGATCCTTCAAAAACCGTTTTATATTGGAGATAGTAATAAAATATATATATCACAAACTACCACATAACTTGTCCTTTTTAATTACCACTCGGGACACAACAAATGGCGACGAGGATGGGATGAAAAGGATCTCAGAAAGCCATAACTCTTATTACTTCAATCAATTTCTAAATCAAACCTACTTCGATCAGTTAATAGAAAAATTAATAAGTGAAAATGGCCGAAATGAACACATTGTTGGAGGCAATAGCAAATATGACCAAAGCCATGGAGCAGCAACGGACTCAGCAATCAAACGTGACCAGCATCAACGTATTATCAAACTTCGATCATTTCGATCCCAATGTGGAAACTTTCGATATATACAAGGAGCGGTTGGAAATTCATTTACAGCTTAAAGGAGTTTTTACAAATAAGGAGCTGTGTGCAAAGCTTTTACTGCAGTATGTAGGTGCATCCAATTACGCATTGCTAGCGACATTGGCAGCTCCTCGCAGTATAAATCAACTTCAGTATGATGAAATAAACGACTTATATCAAAAACATTTTTGTCCGAAAAAGAACATTCTTGTAGAGCAGCACAGATTTTTAAATGAAGTCCAAAATGAAGAACAAAGTATATCGGATTTTGTTGCTGTATTACAGAAAAGAGCTGCAGTATGTAATTTTATGTGTGTGTGTAACAAGTCAATTTCTGATATTTTCTGTAGAGCTCAATTTATTCGAGGAATACGCGACTGTGCAATTAGAGAGAAATTGTTAGAAAAACCCGATGAAACTTTTTTGGAAATAGTTGAAAAAGCCAAAATACTGGAGGCAGCTAAACAAAATAATAATGAAATTGGAAGTAGCTCTTTAAATAGTGATGTACACCACATGAGAATTCCACAGTCACAACATCAGTCCAGTAATCGATACAGCCATCGCAATAAAAACATGACATTAACATCGAAGATCGATTATCGAAAACTGGGCATAGAAGGAGTTTGTTTACGTTGCGGACGTAGTAATCATCGTTCTAATGAGTGTAAAATTAACAAATACAAGCTTAAATGCACATCATGTAATAAAACGGGTCACGTCAAAGAAGTGTGTATAAAATCTAAAATGAAACACAAGCAATCAACATCTTTCAATGTGGTGGAAGCTTACTCTTCCGATGACGATTGTGACGGCGAAGAAGTTGACAACTTTGGAATTCATCAAATAATAGACATATACAAATCAATTGTGCCGAATCGTGAATTGCAAAAATTTTTCACTGCAGTCTATGTTGAAGGGAAAAAACAAATTTTTGAAGTGGATTCTGGTGCCGGCTATACTCTGATTCCCAAATGTGATTTTGATAAATTAAACATAAACGCCTAAATAAAAAGTACAAAAATAGCGTTTCGATCATACACTGGTGATGTGTTTGCACCATTAGGTGTTGTGGAAGTCAACGTTCAATATAAAGGCAAGAAGTCGGTTGAACAAATGTTTGTTGTTGAATCGAAACATTCAGCGCTGTTGGGTCGTGTGTGGATTCGACATCTTAATATAAATCTTAGTGAAGTTGACAAGGAACAGGTAACTAACAAAAACGGCAATACATACCATATTAATTCATTAGAAAATATTTTGCAAAAGTACTCGGAAATCTTCGAGCCGAAAGTGGGTTGTATACCAGGTGTAACTTGTTCCCTTAAATTACAGGAAGGTTCTAAGCCATCGTTTATAAAAGAGAGACAAGTTCCGTTTGCATTACGAGAGAAGGTTGAAAAGGAACTCGATGACTTGGAGCGAGATGGTATTATAACCAAAGTAAACACGAGCGATTGGGGTTCACCACTGGTGATAATACCGAAACCGGATGGAAAAGTTCGACTATGTGTCGATTATAAAATACGTGTCAACCCACAGCTCGAGTCAGCGCATTACCCGATAAAAACCGTTGATGAAATTTTCAGCTCCTTGAAGGGTTCAAAATACTTTTGTAAGCTTGATCTCTACAAGGCGTACCTTCACGTTCCTGTAGATGACGAAAGCAAAGTAATTCAAACAATATCGACTCATAGAGGTACGTATCAAATGAACCGCTTATCGTTTGGTATAAAAACAGCTCCTAGCGAATTTAATCGTATACTAGACCAAATACTCCAAAACTTGGATGGAACCATTTCATATTTTGATGACATAGTTGTGCATGGGCCAACAAAAGAAGTGTGCGAAGAAAGGCTCAACAAATGTTTGGAACGTCTTCAGCAATATCAGCTGCATTTAAATAAAGACAAATGTGAGTATTTTAAGGAACAGATCAATTACTTGGGATATGTAATAAGCCATAACAAAATAGCAAAATGTCCAGCTAAGGTCCAAGCAATCGAAAAATTACCACGTCCTGTGAATACTGAAGACGTCAGGAGATTCTTGGAGATGGTTACGTACTACGCAAGATTCATTCCCGACATGGCAACCCTTACAGCCCCTTTGCGTAAGCTACTTGAGAAAGGAAAATCATTTGTGTGGGGGAAAAATTGTGAAAATGCTTTTATTAAATTAAAGAAGAGTATTGTAGCTGATCGTGTTCTAACTCCATATAACAGTGAGTTACCATTGTTTTTAACATGTGACGCAAGTCCAACTGGAGTAGCGGCAGTACTCTCGCATAGATTGAATGATTGTGATCGACCGGTGGCATTTGTCTCTAGAGCACTCACAAGAGCTGAACAGAATTACAGCCAACTCGATAGAGAAGCACTAGCTATCATGTTTGCAGTCGACAGATTATTTATGTTCTTATATGGAAGAGAGTTCACATTGGTGACAGATAATCGCCCCCTTTCGAGAATATTTCATCAAAATGCGAAAACACCGGCAATGACATCAGCCAGATTGCTCCGCTATGCTTCATTTTTACAAGGATTTAACTACAAGATTGAACATCGGAGCGCCGATAAGATAGCCCATGTCGATTGTTTATCCAGAGCACCATTGCAAACAAATGGAAAACATGTGCATTCTCTGGATAGGGAGGCGAAAGATTTTCAGGACCAATATATTAATACTATTTCAACATATGTGGTAACGCCAGGATTAATTGCACAAGAAACAGATCGTGATCCTGAATACAAAAATATAAAAAAATCGCTTTTAAGTGAAGACCATAACAATCCTGAGTACTCGTTACAAGATGGTATAATATTTAAGGGGGATCGTGTAATGATTCCACAAGTGCTGCGCACAGAAATGCTCAAAGAGCTACACCACACACACATTGGGGTCGTTCGAATGAAACAGCTGGCAAGGAAGTATTGCTTTTGGCAAAATATCGATGCAGACATTGAAAAATTTGTGAGGGCTTGCCCGAATTGCGCTTCAATTAGAAGCTCACCACCAAAAGTGCAGACTCACCATTGGGATGATCCAACCGAAAATTTTCAAAGGGTCCATATTGATTACGCTGGGCCATTCCAAAACCATTACTTTTTTGTACTGATCGATGCAAAATCCAAATGGCCAGAAATTAAAGTACTAAAGGATGCTCCGACGTCAGACAAAACAATAGCATTGCTACAAAACATATTTGCGACGCATGGATTACCTGAAGTATTGGTATCTGATAACGCAACCATATTTCAGAGTGCAAGCTTCCAAAAATTCTGCAAGGAAAGAGGCATAATTCAAAAATTCATTGCTCCGGGACACCCAGCAACTAATGGTCTAGCCGAGAGACACATCCAGACCCTAAAAAGGAAATTAAAAGCAATGGCAGACGAAAAACTTCCACTTCACACCAAAGTACAAGAAATCCTCTTGAGGTATAGAGCAACACCACAAGCCAATGGAGAAACTCCAGCCAAAATGTACCTTGGTCGGGAGATACGGATATCGCTAGACGCAATTCGTCCAATAAAACATGAAAAATCAAAAACGGATGCCCCTAGAGTAAGGCAGCTACTTGTGGGGGAGAGAGTTCAAGTACGTTGGTTTAGTGATGGTAAACAGACATGGCGTTTTGGCACAATTTTAAAAAAGTTTGGTAAATTACACTATCTAGTAAAGCTCGATAATAATTATATTTTGAAACGACATATTAATCAGCTTTATAAAACTCTAGTTTATAGTCAGGATCTCCCTACTATAGCTGCAGAGAAGCCAATCACCAAAACACCACAAATAGAAGAAATAGTTATCCAAAGAAAGCCGGTGCCGCCAACATCTCAACCTTTACCAGCAAGGACACAAACGACAACTCCCGATGCTCTTAGACGATCGGCTAGATCCAGAAGAATGCCTGCTCGATTTGGAGATCACGTAATTTACTAGTGAGGGAGACTGTAGTATCTCTGAGTTTACCTATGAGTGTGGCAACGCGAATTGTATCTTTACATATAGTATGCAACATTCTCATTTCTATGTTTTAATGTCAATATATATTCTAACATCATCTTTATAAAAGCGCGCTAAAGCATATAGCATCAAGTTAGTTGCCATCGACCTTTGATCCTTCAAAAACCGTTTTATATTGGAGATAGTAATAAAATATATATATCACAAACTACCACATAACTTGTCCTTTTTAATTACCACTCGGGACACAACAATACCTAAATAACTGTCAAACAAAAAGAAAACAGCCCTAATGTTAATTTTGTAATAGCAAGCAGCAAGCACCAACTTAATTCAATATCGCTTCCTAATACCTAAATAAACACAGCTTTCTATGTGCGAAATAATGGTTTCTACAAAATTTTTTCGCAAGAATGAACATAGTACCGGCCTTTACGAGTATGTATTAAGAAATAAATGAGTCGTAATGATCAGTAATTCCATATCAAATTTAAAATTTTATTATATTCATTACTGTTAGTGCATGGACAGGTGTATTTCCATGGTGCCCAAACCAAGAAAAGCTACATGCTGCTTGATGTAGAAGTACCATTTTAAGGCAATTCCGCACATATATAAGGATATGTCTTTTAGTACATTTAAGATCAATTTCTAAATAATAAAAGTTAAGATAAATTGTTATTTTGACTTATAAAATGTAGATTCTGACATTTTCATACCAAAGCATTTTCATCGTCTTCTGTTTGGACTTGTTCCTCCAATTCTAGAAAAGACTATGTGGTAGATCGTGAAATGTGAAGAAAAAAATTGGACTTTGGTTTTAATTTCACTGATTACAAAATTTTCGAAATAGTCACCCATTACTTCTTCATTGCATGAAAATATAGATAAGTTAGACGATCGCAAAAAAAAAAAATGATTTGCTGAAAACAAACACACTTCAAACATAATAAACAAAATTAATTCAAGTTGCTGTCATCATGGCGCCCAAAAACAGTTAATGCAGTTCAGAAAAATCAGTTCGTAACGCAAAATCGGCATGCAAACGGACTGTTTTCGGTACTTTTAGGTTGAAATCAGTTCGTTTCCATTACGCAAAATCATTTCGCTTTCGTACCGCAAAAAACGGAACGTTTGCGAAGAGTTTTACAAATAATTATTTTCGTCTTATTTTTACATGAAAAAATATGCATGTGTTAGTGAAATGGCGGTCCGTATGCGGTTCGTTTTCGTTTCGCAAAATGCGTTACGTTTATTTTTCTTAGAGAGATACTCCACAATATTTTTTATTGACTTAGGAAGCCCCTTTTTAATTTTAATAACTTGAAACGTAATTTTTATACCCTCCACCATAGGATGGGGGTATATTAACTTTGTCATTCCGTTTGTAACACATCGAAATATTGCTCTAAGACCCCATAAAGTATATATATTCTGGGTCGTGGTGAAATTCTGAGTCGATCTAAGCATGTCCGTCCGTCCGTCCGTCTGTCCGGCTGTCCGTCCGTCTGTGGAAATCACGCTAACTTCCGAACGAAACTAGCTATCGACTTGAAACTTGGCACAAGTAGTTGTTATTGATGTAGGTCGGATGGTATTGAAAATGGGCCATATCGGCCCACGTTTACGTATAGCCCCCATTTAAACCGATCCCCAAATTTGGCTTGCGGAGCCTTCCGGAGCAGCAAAATTCATCCGATCCGGTTGAAATTTGGTACGTGGTCTAAGTATACGGTCTCTAACAGCCATGCAAAAATTGGTCCATATGGGTCCATAATTATATATAGCCCCCATATAAACCGATCCCCAGATTTGACCTCCGGAGCCTCTTGGAGGGGCAAAATTCATCCGATCCGGTTGAAATTTGGTACCTGATGTTAGTATATGGTCTCTAACAACCATGCAAAAATTGGTCCATATCGGTCCATAAATATATATAGCTCCCATATAAACCGATCCCCAGATTTGACCTCCGGAGCCTCTTGGAGGAGCAAACTTCATCCTACCCGATTGAAATTTGGTACGTGGTGTTAGTATATGGTATCTAACAAGCATGCAAAAACTGGTCCATATCGGTCCATAATTATATATAGCTCCCATATAAACCGATCCCCAGATTTGAACTCTGGAGCCTCTTGGATGAGCAAAATTCATCCGATCCAATTGAAATTTAGTGCGTGGTGTTAGTATATGGTCTCTAACAACCATGAAAAAATTGGTCCATATCGGTCCATAATTATATATAGCTCCCATATAAACCGATCCCCAGATTTGACCTCCGGAGCCTCTTGGAGGAGCAAAAGTCATCCGATGCGGTTGAAATTTGGTACATTTCGTTAGTATATGGCCTCTAACAGCCATGTAAAAATTGTCAAATTTTATTACTATAGAAAGTTTTGTCAAAATTTCAATTCTATAGAAAGTTTTGTAAAAAGTTTATTTCTATAGCAATGTTTGTCAACATTTTATTCCCATAGAAAATTTTGTCAAAATTTTATTTCTATAGAAAATTTTGTAAAAAATTTATTTCTGTAGAAAATTTTGTCAACATTTTATTTCTATAGACAATTTTGTCAACATTTTATTTCTATAGAACATTTTATTTCTATAGAAAATTTTGTCAACATTTTATTTCTATAGAAAATTTTGTCAAAATTTTATTGCTATAGAAAATTTTGTCAACATTTTACTTTCATAGAAAATTTTGTCAACATTTTATTTCTATAGAAAATTTTGTCAAGTTTTTATTTCTGTAGAAAATTTTGTCAAAATTTTATTTCTATAGAAAATTTTGTCAAACTGAATTATATACGTATTTAATCGGCCTTTTTTTTGTTTAATATATACCCCTTATGGACTAACTTACAATTTAGAAGACAGTGTTAAAAAGTTTTACGATACCTTGCCATCGGCAAGTGTTATCGCAACCCAAGTAATTCGATTGTGGATGACAGCCTTTAGTAGAAGTTCCTTCGCAATCCATGGTGGAGGGAACATAAGATTCGGCCTGGCCGAACTTACGGCCGTATATACTTGTTTTAATTTGCATGATAAAATAAAATAATTACTGTTTGGCTGCATATAGGCTCAGAGTAGTGATTTTTATTAATAGAAAAGCAGTTTTGTTTTGATGGAATATCTTTTTTAATGTCGTTTGATAAACCTTTGTTAGCCTTTTTTGAATATCAATACCCATATTAAAAAAAAAACCCAAACCCTGCCAGCATTTCATACACTAAACTACCAAGGCGACCAATTACAATTGGTCGCAACGTCTATATATCATGTGTTACGGCGTTGTGATAGTTAATACCACAATAATACCGGATGTAAATGATTTGATACAAAGTGGTACCAAAATTAAAAGGTAACGTGAATCAATTTATTAATACCAAACGGTAATGGCCACATACCACCTTTTTCTACCAGTGTACGCGTTTGGTTCGATAAACGAAAAGTATGAAACTAACACCGTAAATGGTTTGATCTCCTCACTAGCCAATTTCCTATCTTCCTTTGTGTATTTTTAAAATTTAACATTGTTTCATTAAGAAAATTACATTTTCCATTTAAAAAATAAAAAACGAAAAACAACTAAAAGATTACAAACATGTATTAAACTAATCTGGTAAATGCAACATTTGGTATGACGCAAGCCAATCTCCCATCTTCCTCCAATCTATAATGTTTGATTCACCTGGTTATATTATGGAAAATTTTGTGTAAAATGTTGCTGGTGCTCCATAAATTGAATGCCAAACTTAATTGAGAATTGTGATAAATTTTAAATTCTGTACAATTTGCGTATACACATGAATTTCTTCATAAGATAGGGCTAAACATACTAAACTTTCTGGTGAACTCAAAAGTTTTGGAACAACACTTTTTTCTTTTTATATAAACAGGGGTTTCAGCCCGCGATGGCAATTTCATATAACTTGATAAGACCATTTTCCTTTGAATAACACAGAAATAAAAGTTGTTTACAAATTGTTGGCCCTTATTTATTTATGTTTGAAATACCAATACATACAAAAAATTGACAGATGGTGTACTTCAAAGCGCACAGGATTGCACGAAGAAAGTTGTTTTTGGTTTTTACCTCTACCATTTAATAAGTGTACCCTGCATTACATCTATCAATTTGCAGTCTCCGTGTTACCCTGTCATTTAGTAGTTTACTAAAGCTGGGCAACTCTGCCCACCCAATAAACAAAAACGTTTGAAAAATGCTAAATTTCAACAATTTTTCAAACATTTTTTCAAAGGATTAGGGTAATATTCAAGTTGAGAAATTGTTGAGAAAATCACGTTCTCAACAAAAAACAGACATTACCCTCAACAGTGAAATTCAACACATTAGCAATAATATCTCAAGTGTTATCCTCAAATTGAAATGCATCGCTACTCAATAATTTGTCAAACAATTTTCGATGCGAGACAATTTCAAAATTAACATCGTTGCAAATACTTTTCAACCTAAATTTGTATGAATGATATCCCCACTTCAAATTGAAAGTCAAAGCCAAAATTCTATGAATTTTGTATAATTTATTCATTTCCATCAAAATAAAATATATAATAATACACTACTCTAAATAATACACTACAATACCAATTGATATATAATAATCTTATTAAACATATCAACAAATAAGAACAAAAAACAAACAAACAACAAAACTTTAAATATCTTAAACATCATTAGTAAACACTTTTGCATTGATAATTCGATTTCCTTCCTTTTGGTGTCATAAAACAGCATTAAAATTTATTAACATGCGGGAAATTTAAATTAGGAACGTACTGTGTGAACCGCGTGTTAGAATTGATTTCCAGCAGAAAGAATTCACAAAACATCCATTTTAAACTGATAATAGCATACGAATTAAACTGACGATGTGATGCACATTTTCATCCAGAAGTTGTTGATTTCAACAATTTGTTGTTTTTAACAATTTTAATTGGTTGCACTTGTAATGTCTCTGGAAACTTTTTCATGTCGATAAGCCACTCATTTTTCATTAGTCAGCTTCTTAATGTTTGCAAGAATGTAGCATCCAAAGATCTTAGTTTTCTGCAAAGAGATTTAAATTTAGTGACTTCTCTAAAGTGTTGATTTAATTTTTCATATTGACGTACCAATTATTATAAACTATTTGAAGCAGTTCCAGTTAATTGTCCACCATTTTTTCATCGGTCAGCTTTTTAATGTTTTCAAGAACGTAGAATCCATAATTTTAGTTTTCTGCAAAGAGATATACATTTAGTGATTTCCTTAAAGTTTTATTTCATTTTTTATTTTCACTTACCTATTTTTATAAACTATTTGGTTATTTGTCTAAAATTTTCCATTTTTTTAATTTCTTGCAATTGACCACGAATTTCGTTGCACAAATAAGTATTGAAAACCACATGGTTTTTTCGTTGCATTTTAGGGTAGTGTTTTGTCAACGTTTTCTCATATTATCTTCAACATCTTTCCAAAGATTTCGTCAACATTTTGGCAAATTGGAAGTAATTCGCAAACAATTTGAAGATGTATTGAAGATGAGCTGTTTCAAGTCAAGTTGAATTTATGTTGAAAATTATATTTACTCTCAAACTGAAAAGTTGTTGCGTTTGAAAAACGCTCATCCTGTGTTTATTGGGCAGTACACAGAAAAAAATATCACCAGAATATTTCCAATTAAAAAGTTAATTGAAGTTGAATGTTTTTTCAATTAATACATTAATTGATACAATTAACTTTTTAATCAAGGTAGAAACATTAGGTTAATTAAGTCAATGATTGAAAATTTTAAAATTTTTAATTAAAAAATTAATTGATAGAATTAACTTTTTAATCAAATTCAGAAGATGAAGTCAGTTAAAAAAAGTGATGAACATTTCTTAATCAAAATAAAAACTCTAAGCCAATTCAGAAAGTAGTTGAAAATAGTTACCTTTTTAAATAAAAAATTAATTGGGATTTGAATTCAAAATCAATTAAATTTTTAATTGAATCAATTAAAAAATTAATTGAAAATTGCTAATGACATCAATTAATTTTTTAATCAAGGATTTTTTCTATACCCAATTAAAACTGTGATTGATACTATCATTTTCGTGATTGAAGACATTTCAATTAAAAAATTAAAAAATATTTTTTTGTGTGTAGCAAAGCGAAGGCAATAAGATACAGCCTTGTTATTGCAAAACTAAAGAACCAGAGGTCTCTGCCAACACAAGTTCCATGAAGTTTTCGTTGACGTGTCTCTTAAATGTACTACAGTTTGTGCCGCAAACTATCAATTAGGGTAAGTCCAGCAAATGTGTGGTATACCCATTTGTTTTTGATAGCCAAATTTTTTATTTTTGTCCGACGAGGCTAAGAATTTCCACATTAATTTTACTAGTCTTAGCGATTAGAGTTGCAAAAATCAAACTGATCTTTGATTGCTTCATTCTCTGACAGCCACAATCTATTCAGCTTGATTTCGTTTATCCTATGTTGTTACACTGTTAGAAAAATATGTTTTTCATATGTTCCGATATAAACAAAATGTGTTTCGGGCACAATTTTAAAACACAATATATTTAAGTGCAAACATGTTAATATGTTAGAATATATTATGTTTGGGGCATGAATGTTTCATAAAAATCATATGTGTAAATGCAAACATATATACATTTACAAATTTCGACTAACCATACATATGTTGTGATATTTTATTCAAAGCGACAGAGAGAGAGAGAGAGAGAGAGAGAGAGTATAGAGAAAGAAATAGAGATGGAAACCGGGAGAGTTGACGAAAGATATCAACATAACACAGCGAAAGAATCAAAAGAGAACAATTTCTGTGAAACCGCTTGTATGTTGTTTCGGAAAACTGTTTTATGATAAGGCCAAAAATTTGATATGCTGAAGTCTAAATATTATTTACTTTGAATAAAGAGAATAAACATTCGGAACCAAGAGAATAGACAAACAGCATATGTTTTCGCCTTGAGAGTAGCATTTTATGTATGTGTGGACATGTGTTTTGTTTTTCATTTTGGCATTATGGGCAAAATTTTTTTCTTGGTTCGTTAAAAGAAATCAGGGGTCTTCATAAAAATAGCGAAAGGGCACTATACTTTTTTTAGAGTTGGGACAGTAAAATGAAATAAGGAGGAAATAGTGAAAAATTACACAGTAAAATGTATAAAAACAAAGTTTAGTTCCTCTTTATTAATAAGTAGTCCACGAGGAGTTGAAGGACACCTTCAAATATAAAAGCGGGTATTAAGTTCGAGTTTTGTAGCTAAAACAATTTAAAAAGTTTATTTTCTTCAAAATGAATTATTAAAGAAAAATAAAAGGCATTTTAGAGCGGTGGTGTTAAATGCTAGTAAAAAACTGTTCACGCCTAAATAAATTTATGTTTATATTATAAAAGTATTTATGTATGTTTATACTCGACTCCACGTTCTTCTTTTGTTAGAGTTTTTGAATTCCTTCCAAATTTTAAAGTTTTGTACCAAAAACTGTTTTTGTTACAAAATTGTTATTTTTGCAATAAAAAAAAATAATAGTTTATCCAAAAATCAGTCAATTTCGTTTATATTAAGCACTGTTACTGACTATAAATCTTTAATAACCCACATTTCGAAGTTTCATTACAAAAATTTAATATAGTATAAATATAAATGTGTAAATTAAAAACAAAAAAGTGTTCGGTCGGAGCAGGGATTGAACCCACAACCCTTTGAATGCAAGGCAGACATGCTAACCACTGCTCCACGTGACAAACAAATGTATGTTTCTGTTAAATAATGTTATGTTTGCATGGGCTCGTGGGCGCTGCAAACTATGCTATATAAATGTAACTTATAACGATAATTATCTGCTGGTGACTATAACAGCTACGAAGCCCAGTGGATAGTGTGTTGGCTTACATACTGTATGGTCCTCGGTTCGATTCTCCGTGCAGGCGAAAGGTAAAATTTAAAAAATTTAATAAAAGTGAATAATTTCTTCAACATTATTTGTATTACAGAAAAAGGTGCCAAGAACTAAAATATTTCGTGCAAGTGAAAATTACGAGTATGTTAGGGAATGAGCACAATCGTCTTTGTGAAAAATTCTTCCAAGCATATAATATTTTTGGGCTCAAAATGCTTCCAAACATATAATATGTTCACATAAATCAAACATATTAATGTTTCGGCAGTATCCAATAATATATGTGCTTCCTGGAAAATATGTTTCGAACATATGTTAAAGAAGCGATTTTTTTTGAGGGTGTAGATATGCTTAGTACTAAGTTCGTTTCTGCGAAAAACGAATATCTTCATCTATCTCCGTATATAGGGTATCTAACCCAGGGATGTTATCTTATGTTATGCGAAATAATATGCCTGCCTATTTTTTCGTGCGAAAAATCCAGGGTTGCATAAACATGTGCTTTAAAATGTTCAAAACAAAGATTTCGCATTTATTCCGCGCTAACGTTTTTTATATGGAGTATAACAGTTTTTCGTGCGAAAACGTGATATTAGTACTACACTGGTAGAAAAAAGGCGGTACGTGACCATTACCGTTTGGTATTAATAGTTTAGTTCACGTTACCTTTCAATTTTGATACCACTTTATATACCACACACATCCCCATAACATATGATATGTCGCCGTTGCTAAAAACTAATTGGTTGCCTTGGTAGTTTACTTTCTTCACATAAAGAAAGTAGGCGGGTAAATTACAATATTTCTTGGAAAACGTGACGACCAAAAACCTAATTTGTGAAGCATTGGTACACTGTTAGAAAAATATGTTTTTCATATGTTTCGATATAAACAAAATGTGTTTCGGGCACAATATATTTGTTTTAAACACAATATATTTAAGTGCAAACATGTAATGTTCTCAAACTAACACTAAATGTTTGGAACACATATGTTAATATGTTAGAATATATTATGTTGGGGCATGCATGTTTCATAAAAATTATATGTGTGAATGTAAACATATATAAATTTACAAATTTCGAGTAAACATATATATGTTGTGATATTTTATTCAGAGAGCGACAGAGAGAGAGAGAGTATAGAGAAAGAAATAGAGATAAAAACCGGGAGGGTTGACGAAAGATATCAAATTAACACAGCGAGAGAATCGAAAGAGAGCAATTTCTGTGAAACCGCTTATATGTTGTTTCGGAAACTGCTTTATGATAAGGCCAAAAATTTTATACGCTTAAGTCTAAATATTATTTAATTTAAGACTAAATATTATTTAATTTGTGTATATTATAAAATTATTTATGTATGTTTATACTCGACCACACGTTCTTCCTTTGTTAGAGTTTTTGAGTTCCTTCCAAAATATCAAACTTTTATACCAAAACCAGTTTTTTATTACAAAATTGTTATTTTTGCAATAAACAAATAATATTTTATCCAAAAGCTCAGTCCATTTCGTTTATATCAAGCACTGTTTATGACTGTAAATCTTTAATAACCCACATTTCGAAGTTTCATTATAAAAATTTAATATAGTATAAATATAAATGTGTAAATTAAAAAAAAAAACAATTGGTGTTTGGTCGGAGCAGGGATTGAACCCACGACCCTTTGCATGTACGGCAGACATGCTAACCACTGCTCCACGTTGCCAACACATGTATGTTTCTGTTAAATAATGTTATGTTTGCATGGGCTCGTGGGCGCTGCAAACTATGCTATATAAATGTAACTTATAACGATAATTGTCTTCTGGTGACTATAACAGCTACGTAGCTCAGTGGTAGTGTGTTGGCTTACAAACTGTATGGTCCTCGGTTCGATTCTCCGTCCAGGCGAAAGGTAAAATTTAAATAAAAATTATAAAATTGAATAATTTCTTCAACATTATTTGTATTACAGAAAAAGGTGCCAAGAACTAAAAAATTTCGTGGAAGTGAAAATTATGTTAGGGAATGAGCACAATCTACTTTGGGGAAAATTCTTCCAAGCATATAATATTTTTGGCTCAAAATGCTTCCAAAAATAGAATATGTTCACATAAAACAAACATATTAATGTTTCGGCAGTATCCAATAATATATGTGCTTCCTGGAAAATATGTTTGGAACATATGTTAGAGAGGCGATTTTTTTTGAGGGTGTAAGTATAGATGCGTAAGAGACATACAAAAGCTTTCCAAATCTCACAGCAAACAACTTGAGGCATGCAGTGCCTGCGATGGGGCAGAGAATTTAGTGAATAACTTGAAAATAACTTTTAGAAAAGTATAAGATGAAAAAAATGAGGTATATGTATGTATTTTATATATTAAATACATTAAAGAAGAAAGTGTTTGTTGCGTGTATTAATAAATACCGGGTTTGTATTAAACCCAACACTGAAAAAACAGTGAACCCACCAGGAAGAAAACTTTCGGTTAATTTTAGAAAATTTTGAATATTTGTAGAAAATGTTAACTAAACAGTATTACAAACGTTGGCATCACACCGATGTCATAAAGATAAGTAAATAGTTTTCGACAAATACAAGAAAATTTATTAGACATAACTAAGTTTTTTCACTTGTTAAAGAAAATTTTGTAGTTTGAAGAAAAAACTTGGAGTTCAAAATTGCAAGAATGTCTTTAGTGACATACGAAGTTCACGATGGACGCGTTTTTGGTAAAATTTACAAATTTAAAGAAATTCTGAACTATTTTGTGGAAGACACGAATTTAGTTAATCTTTATGTTTCATTTGAGTATATTTTTTTCCTCGGTATTAGTTAATTTAACTAATGTACGCAAAAAATTATTAGAGTAAAGGAAACTTCCTCCAAACATAATATTTCCATGAACTAAAATAGAGTTAAATTGGCTTTAGAGAAATAGAGAGTTCACTTTTTTTGAGTGTGTTAATTGAAGATTAAAAAATGAAGACTAATGAGGAGGTTGTTATTCTGTTTTCTTTCTTTATACACCATCACGAACATAATTTTTTCTCACTAATGTCTCCTTAAGTTTTAAAAGGATTGAATACTTCGAATGAACGAATGAACTAAAATATTTTTCTATGCAAAGTGTTATTCGTATGTATGATAAGCATTCTATAATAAAGGAAGTCAGAATTATCATTTTATAAGAAATTTTACTAAATTTGAGTAAACTTGGTTTTAGTTCATATTTTGTTTATTTTTACGAATGCTTTGTTATCAGTGAATAAAATTTTCTTGTTCAGTAGTAAATTCTTATACCCAGCGAAGAAAACAGTATTAGTAAAATTCCATGTCTTATTCTAGTTAATAAGCTATTCCTAACTGCTTTCAGTTTAGAATTTTTTACTGAAGCAAGTAAGTTTTATTATTTTAAACAAAAATTTAATTTAATGGAATTAAATTGGCTAAACTAAATTGATGAACATTTTTTCCTTTAGTTCCGAAGGCACTTTTTTCTGGGTGTACTATAGCCCCTAAGTTGACATCTTTATTTGTTTCAACCAAACTAAAATACATTTTTGTATAATCGAGCTTAAAAAATAGCAGACAATGTTTGCTATTTCAGCAGTAACTGATTTCCCTTTTTCAGCAGACTTTTTGCAGTTTTAGCAGACTTTTCTGCTGTTTCTACTAACAAATTTCCTTGGGTGTATCTTTCGTAATTTTAAGCGTAACAAATATGTTCTCCGCACTTAATTTTTGCTTCTATTCAAATTATTTATAAAAAGCTATTTGCGCTTGGTGTTTCACAATAGGTACCGTGACTCAAACATCCAACCGGACGCGTGCAACTTCAAACTAAAATTTATGATATAAATGTGCAAAATAGAGATAAATTATTATCATTATATACAATCTAAATATTATCCAGCATGTTTGGCACGAAATTGGACGACAAATTTATCAAAAGAGACACTCCAATGTCCAGGAGCTCAAATCATCTATTTTAGAAGATGGATCAATATGGATCGTCAAATTTGGAAAAATCTTGTGTCTTCAATACCAAAGAGACTAGAAGCTGTAATACCTGCTAAAGGATATGCGATAAAATAATAATAATAATACGTTTTTGAATAATCCGGTTAGATGTGTGGAATGAATTCCATATGTTTTGTTACATTTTTTAAATTTATATATTAAGAGTGGTCGTTTGGTGCCTTTTTGCTTTATAATAAAATAATAAAAACAATTTCCTTTATTTTGGTGTATCACTTTACCCATAAATCTATATTTTACACATAGATTTGATCAAATTAAACCTAACGTTGGTAGCGTCCTTCGATCTGAAATGAGGCGGGTAACCATTTTGATAGCAATTGAAATTGTTGCACAGTGGTAACGAAAACATGCATTTGGTAACAAAGAAAAATTGCACTCGGCGTGTCTTCGTCATATAGGGAGTTTGGTGAACTGGACTTGTAGTTCTGTGATCGTCAGAACCAATTATAATTAGTATCAGGCAAAAATTTGCCATTTTTATTATAGACACAATAAATGTGTCCCAAAGCACCATACTTTAAACATTTCTGTAATGTTGGGCAACTTTTTAAAAATCTTTTTATACCGAAATAGTTTTTTGGTAAATTTTGAATGCCGGAACTCGTAATATTCCAGTCGAGGTGCAATCATGCAAATTGTTGTCGAACAGGCACACTTCTAAATAAAGTTCAAAAGATGAGATTGGTCTATAAAGAAGTTGTTTTGAACAATACTTGGCATAGCTCATTTTGTATCTAAAAACTTTCCAGATTTTAAATTTTAACCAAACCGGGTTAAAAAAAAAAAACAAAAACAATAAAAAAACGTGCTGACTTCATGCTCTTCAGAAGTCAAATAAAGAGATCAGTCCATACAGGGGGCTGTAACGGGTCGCTGCCTGATATGCGAGTTTGCAAAAACTATTGGCGCGAAGTATAATGACTACTGCATGAGCTGTCATGATGCGGAAGAAAAGGAATCAATTAAACACCTCCAGTGTGCGTGTCCTGCATTTTGTGATTTTGTGTAAAGGTGGGTATTAAGTTCGAGTTTAGCCGCTAAAATCGCTAAAGTGAAAACTAAATCAGTAAGAAAAATGCATGAAATTTTACGTATTTGTTGCAAATTTTATTATAACTTGATGGGGAAAAGACCAAAGCAAATTTTCACAAAGTTTGTATTCCTTAAAATGGATTATTAAAGAAAAGTAATCTCGAAAAAATGACGTTTTTAGCGGCTAAACTCGAACTTAATACCCACCTTAAGGCGTAAGGGAATTTTAAATTATTGGCGGACCAGGAAAAATGTAACTTAAGCAGTCTGCTAATATTTTTCGAAAAATCTGGTTGGTTCAGCAGACGAAAATAATCGAGTAGTTTCAGCCGTTAAAACTAGAAGTGCCCATATCCCTGCCAACATTTTTTGAATTTAACGGCGCTTCTGAGAATCCCCACCACGTCGAAAACAATCGTGTACGACATCCAAAACTCGTCGGAAAGGCGCCATCACTATTGAGAAGTTGTACCACGACAAGTTATTACAAAAAAGTATCGCATGAGTGCCATTATTAGGTGCATTTTTTAATAAATTTAGAACGATGCCAATAAGAGCCCCTTTAAATTATCAGAAAAAGTGAAATTTAAGGTAGTTGTAAAAGAATCATTGTGGTCAAGTAAACACGATTGTTTAGATGTTTATTAATTAGATTAAACATTTATAAATTCTTATAAATATTACATTTGTACGACTATCACATTTAACATAATTTTTTGCATTAATAAAAGAATGATGTTGAGTTACAAGTTGCAAGTTACATGTTGCAGCGTATATCAGCCAGAGTGTTAATTCTCGATGGAGGCAGCGTGTCTGGAAAAATATTTGGAAAACTGTCACTTTATTCCATTTGGAAAGTCAAAACTTGTTCACCAATATACCTTTCACAATTTTAAGCGAAATAACTTTGTTTTCAGCACTTCATTATCATTAAATAAATTAAAAGAAGCTAGTTGCGCTTGGTGTTTCACAAAATATAAAATGGCTCTTGTAACAATAGTGATGGCAAAATACTTTCATATGCACTTTTTGGTACATTTCCCCTATCACAGTTGGCGACTGTTGTAGTGCCACTTGCGAGTCTATGGTAGCGATGGGGATGAAATGGAACTTTGAAATGCTAACAGGGATAAATAAATTTTTTCTCATAGCCCTTTACAGCTTAACATTTGCTGTATCTTGTCAATCAGATTGTCTTTGAGCAAAGTAGGGCTGTAATTCGGGATTAATTCCGTCCGAAATCCCGCCCACCTTTAAAGGCAAATTTATAATGCTAAATACAATTTCAAATACACCTATGTATGTTTTCATCATCTGGTTTAGCTTTTTTGTGAATTTTTATTACTAATTTTAATTGCTTTATACTTCTGTACTTTTTTTTATTTTTTTTTTCATGAAATTAAATTTATAATGTAAGTTTTTAATATTACTAATAACAAAAATAAAAGAATATCACGCTGGAACGTGCAAAACTCCTGAATATGGCTATGTTTTCTTCTGACATACAAGTATTTTGAATGTATTTGACAACATATGATGAGATTTGTTGTTATGTAAACATTAAAAAAATTGTCAAAATTCGAGTGTTAGGTTGTTTTCCACGAATCTATATCTCCCGGTCAAAATTTTTGTACAAAAGGGTCTAGTGGACTGTCGTTTAAGTTGGTAAGTATACACATAGCAATCACAAACTACTTCTACCGAGGGAAATGGCACTTTTTTAGCTATACAAAAAGTAATGTTATGAATGTTTGTATTGTTTTTGTATTCTTTTAAAACCAATACAAGTAAAAATATAAAAATATCCAAATAACAATTGGATGATCGACTTGCAATTTATCAACATTGTCCTTCTTTTGCTTGTGTTTCAGTTACAATTCACTCCCGATAACGAATGACATTTTGCTGTCTTAAATTATGGGGAACATCCAGATTTCAATAGTGCCGAATACTTTTGTGCAAATAAAAGCAAACAGCTACTCCGAACCGTTGTCGTTGACTCCCCTTCACTATCATCCGAATCATAGTGAAGTTTAATTTTTCTGGTTGTGGCAGGTCCAATGTAATCGAATACAATAACTTCATTGACACGGAATATGCCAAAGACAATAAACTTGAGGAAGATAGGGAATTGGCTTGCGTCATACCAAATGTTGCATTTACCATTTATTGCATTTATTGCCACTTTCGTCTGTAGTATTTTTAGAAGTTTCGCTTTTCGCCAATTGGTTGAACAACTTCTCTTGCTTCATTTGTATTTTTAGTGCTTGTGTATTTTTTCTAAGATTTGAGGACGACTTCGACACTGGTTCAATGGAATCGAGTAATTCACCTGGGGCCAAATCACCGCATTCGTCATCGAGTTCTGTTTCGTATAGAGAAACATTTCGATCGCATTAAATTTTTGGATCACCGCATTCGATCGTAATTTATTTTGTCTACTACTTTTTTTTTACATTGCTGTAAACATATGGTAATAATAAATTGAAAGAGTTGAATTTCAAAATAATGTTTTGTTATCAAATTATGTTATTTCTGAGATATTTATATTGTTTTGTGTGTTAAAATATATGTGTAAAAATATATTATGAATCCAAGTGTTTTTTTCCTCGTTTTCGGATTCAGACGATGAGTACAAAGTGGCATTAATAAGGAAAAATATTCGTGACAAAAGCAGTCCTTTAGCATTGCCTGAAGTAGAGTAAGAGTAAATTGTGTTTTTAACATCCATAGATTTAAAAGACGTTTTCATATGTCAAAAGAAGCTTTTAAATATGTTTTTGAAAAAATAAGTTTTTTTGAAGCGGCTACTGAGCATTCCTTTCTTTGATCCGATTCCCTAAATGCAAGTAATATATTTTCTTAAATGTATTTTGCCAAAATGGAATAATAGTTACATTTTCACCAACTTTTTTCTTTTTGTTTACCTTTTTTCTGCTCAAAAATCACTACATACTTCGATTTCGATAGCATGCTACCTATCGTGTTCAACTTCGAGTAGAAACAATTCGATAACGACTGCGGTGATCCGCGTAAACTACATTACGAAGACGAAGTATTCGATTTCGACTGCGGTGATTTGGCCCCTGGTTATATTACGGAAATTTTTTGTTTAAAGTGTTGCTGTTGCTCCATATATTGAATTCCATACTTAATTGAGAATTGTGATAAATTATAAATTCTATACAATTTGAGAGGATACATGAATTTCTTCATAAGATTAGGCTAAACATACAACTACTAACTTAACCATTTTCCTTTGAATAACACAGAAATAAAAGTTGTTTACAAATTGTTGGCCCAATTTTTCAAACATTTTTTCAGAGGATTAGGGTAATATTCAAGTTGAGAAATTGTTGAGAAAATCGCGTTCTCAACAAAAAACAGACATTACCCTCAACAGTGAAATTCAACACATTAGCAATAATATCTCAAGTATTATCCTCAAATTGAAATGCATCGCTACTCAATAATTTGTCAAACAATTTTCGATGCGAGTCAAATTCAAAATTAACATCGTTGCAAATACTTTTCAACCTAAATTTGTATGAATGATATCCCCACTTCAAATTGAAAGTCAAAGCCAAAATTCTATGAATTTTGCATAATTTATTCATTTTCATCGAAATAAAATATATAATAATACACTACACTACAATACCAATTGATAAATAATAATCTTATTAAACATATCAACAAATAAGAAAAAAACAAAACTTTAAATATCTTAAACATTATTAGTAAACACTTTTGCATTGATAATTCGATTTCCTTCCTTTAGGTGTCGTAAAACAGCATTAAAATTTATTAACATGCGGGCAATTTGAAATTAGGAACGTACTGGACCGCGTGTTAGAATTGATTTCCAGCAGAAGGAATTCACAAAATATCAATTTTAAACTGTTAATAGCATATGAATTAAACTGACGATGTGATGCACATTTTCATCCAGAAGTTGTTGATTTCAACAATTTGTTGTTTTTAACAATTTTAATTGGTTGCACTTGTTATGTTTCTGGAAACTTTTTCTTGTCGATAAGCCACTCATTTTTCATTGGTCAGCTTCTTAATGTTTGCAAGAATGTAGCATCCAAAGATTTTATTTTTCTGCAAAGAGATTTAAATTTAGTGACTTCTCTAAAGTGTTGATTTATTTTTTCATATTGACGTACCAATTATTATAAACTATTTGAAGCAGTTCCAGTTAATTGTCCACCATGATGAAAACATCGGTCAGCTTTTTAATGTTTTCAAGAACGTAGAATCCATAATTTTAGTTTTCTGCAAAGAGATATACATTTAGTGACTTCCTTAAAGTTTTATTTCATTTTTTATTTTCACTTACCTATTTCTATAAACTATTTTCTTGCAATTGACCACGAACTTCGTTGCACAAATAAGTATTGAAAACCACATGTTTTTTTTCGTTGCATTTTAGGGTAGTTTTCTCATATTATCTTCAACACCTTTTCAAAGATTTCGTCAACATTTTGGCAAATTGGAAGTAATTCGCAAACAATTTGGTGATGTATTGAAGATGAGCTATTTCAAGTCAAGTTGAATTTATGTTGAAAATTATATTTACCCTCAAACTGAAAAGTTGTTGCATTTGAAAAACGCTCATCCTGTGTTTATTGGGTACCTTTTAATATGTGTACCCTGGTAACAATGAAGTGATATTGTTATGGTATTTCGATATATTTTTTGGAATTCATTTCAGCTTTGGTAAAAAAATTGGTTTGTTCTCTACCGTTCTGATTGTATTTATTTGAATTATTTAGAGAAGTCTCCGGACGTGATCACTGTAACGCCTTGTGTGTTACGGATGTTTCGGTAGTAAAAGTCGTAACGAGGAAAACGCAATGAATATTATGTCAAAATAAATTTATATTCCGTCTTTTATAAATTCTTTAATCCCAAAAATAATAAATTTTTTTGATAAATAGTCACTCATTTGAAACTCACAATGTCTCTATTGTTGGTCTACTAAGATGTACTTCTAAAAAACGCTTCTGTACTCGTAACATATACCCCAAACACATTTTGCTTCAAGCATATACGTTGTCAGGATTGGTCCAAACAAAATATTGTTTGTATTGTTCAAACATATTATGTTTCACCTTAGGGCATACACTGGTAGTAACAAATTTTAATGAAACTTTCTTTGTGTGGATATATTTTTAAGACGTCAATTGGTTACTTCCATTACATTACTTGGAGCATACTCTCTAGGTCTCTCTTTCTAAACACATATATCTTTATAGGCTATTTCCAAAATAAAATAGGTTTGCATCTAAGCATATTATATTTACAAACATTTTAAGTCCCAAACATAATATGTTCTAACATATTAACATATATGTCCCAAAATTGTTATGCTAGTTTATGAACATTATATGCTTGCACTTAAAAATATTGTGTTAAAAATTTGAGTTTCAAACATATAATTTTTACCATAGACCAATTAAATATAGAGACATACTTTGACAATTCACCATGGTTTTGTTTATTTGCAGTGCGCAGTCGTTCCACTCAATTGCGCAGTCAAGTTAAATGTGTGTGTACCAAAAGTCATATCTCTTATTTAAATATAAAGAAAATAAAAACTTTATTTCACTTAAAATGCATATTAATATGCTCAAAATCATATTCATTTTAACACATTACCGCTCTCTCTTTCCATATAAGGACACATCTTTAAAGTCAAACACCTAGGAGCTATCCGTATTTTTGTAGTTGTAAATACACGTATGATAGCTGTATACACGCTCACAAAAAATCGCTTCTGTAACATAAACTCCCAAACATATTTTGCTTCAAGCATATATATTTTTGGGTATTGCCCAAACATTTATATGTTTGATATCTTCCAATATATAATATGTTTGGAAGCATATTGGTCTAAACAATATATGTTTGGGTAGTCAATTTCCAAACATTTTGTATTTTTGCATCCAAATTCAATAATGTTGTCTTCCAAAAAACGATATGTTATTATGTGAACATATAATATGTTTGGAAGCATTTTGCACCCAAAAATATTATATGCTTAAAAAAAATTCTCCCAAACAATATTGTTCTCAAAATTTTATTTATTTAATTATATATATACAATCATAATGAATTATGAAAATAAACAGGTAATATAGGTGCTAACAACATAGGTTTTCGACCTGAATGCTCAAAATTTTGTTTCTGCCCAATTGTATATTCCCCCACATCTTTCTCACTTCCACGAGATTTTTTAGTTCTTAGCACCTTTTTCTGTAATACAAACATTGTAGAAGAAATTATTCAATTTTATGATTTTTTTTATTTTAATTTTACCTTTTGCCGGACGGGGATTCGAACAGCGGACCACACAGTTTGTAACGATCAAAGAAGTAGCTGATCAATTGTCCAAGGAAAAATAAAATGTTAATTGTGTAATAACAAGCAACAACCACCAACTTAATTCAATATCGCTCCCTGTTAAATAGCGCTCCAAGCTACTAAACACATATATGTTTATAGACTATTTCTAAATTAATATATGTTTGCATCCAAGCATATTATATTTACAAACATTTTATGTCCCAAACATAATATGTTCTAACATATAACATTATATGCTTGCACTCAAAAATATTGTGTTTAAAAATTTGTGTTCCAAACATATAATGTTTATAGCCAAACATATGAAAAACAGTCTTTTTCATCCGTGTACTGATTCGTATAATTTTCGTAAAATACTTTCAATAGTTTTATGTATACCAAGTGATCTTAAATCTATATAATATCTCGATTGTGTGTAGGTAAAACTGTTAAGTTTATTGTAATAAAAAAGTTGAAGTAAAAAAAAAATTGGGGAATTTCATACTTAATCTGCCCAATATTCACGCATGAGGACACCACTTTTTCTAAAAGAGTGAACAATAAATTTTCAGTTTTTTATTTAAATCTTCTTAGTCTTCACAATTCATTCAACCGTCGAACGGAACGGACGTGTTTTTTAATAGCGGATAAAATCGTCGTAATAAGTACTTACTAAAGGCTGGTTAAAATTTCAAGGGCCGATGTTGATTTTGAATAAAACACAAACTATTTAGGAAATTATTGTAATTTTATTTTATTATGATATATTGGTATTAAACAATTATGTATGGAACAAAATATCGGCCAAATTTTCGCCGCGACCTCGGTGGCACACCTTCATCCGATGGTCCAAATTTTCGATGACGCTGAGGCATAATGGAGGTTCTATGCCGAATTATCTCATCCTTTAGCTCTTGAATTGTTGCTGACTTATCGACGTACACCTTTTCTTTCAAATAACTCCAAAGAAAAAAGTCCAACGGTGTCAAATCACATGATCTTGGCGGCCAATTGACATCGCCATTACGAGAGATAACACGGCCATTGAATTTGTTGCGCAAAAGAGCCATTGTTTCGTTAGCTGTGTGGCAAGTGGCACCGTCCTGCTGAAACCACATATCGTCCACATCCATATCTTCCAATTCGGGCCATAAAAAGTTCGTTATCATCTCACGATAGCGAACACCATTCACAGTAACTGCCTGACCGGCCTCATTTTGGAAAATATACGGCCCGATGATGCCGCCAGCTCATAAACCGCACCAAACAGTCACTCTTTGTGGGTACATTGGTTTTTCGACAATCACTCTTGGATTCTCATTCACCCAAATGCGGCAATTCTGTTTATTGACGAATCCACTGAGGTGAAAATGTGCCTCATCACTGAACATGATTTTCTTCGAAAATTGATCATCCGCTGTTGCCATTTCTTGGGACCATGTTGCCCATTCACGACGTCCATGGTTCAAATTGAGTAAGTCTGAAATAGAGAAATGTCAAATAAAATTCGGAAAAAACTTGGCGTTTAGGTGTGGTTTACGTTCAACATCGGCCCTTACAATTTAACAACCCTTTACGAATTTCAAGTGTGGTGGGATATTAAGCCACCATGCAGCGAAATACAAAGACATCCACTGGGTTGCTAACTTCAGGGCCCAGATCCTCGACACCAAAAGGCTGGTTGGTATCAAGGACGATTTAAGTTAGTCGCATTTGAGGACCAGAGGTCTATAGAATGTTTTAAAGCTGCTCTCACACTAATTGGTGAAGTTTGGGAAGGAGCTGCTCTAGAGTTAGTCGAGAAGAAAGACATACCGGCTAGACCTAGAGCACATGCGTGGATACCTGCAAACCCTCCTGACCCTGAATCTATTTTAAATAGACTGAAACAATGCAATCCAGATCTTCCAACAGCTGATTGGAAGATTGGCCGTTTGGATGAAGTGGATCGACCAAGACGGCATGCCGTTTATATTGAACACTCAGTCTTTGCCACATCTAGCAAAGTCTCAGGGCCGTGTATGTTATGGCTTTCATTATATACAAATGAAGGTATATAAAAAAAAAAGATGTGGCGGTTGTTGAAAATCTCGATGGTCCTACGGAATCTTCACCATTGTAAGGCTGCATGTGCTGCCTTAAAAGTTCTCCTGATGAAAGGGGACATACATATAGTTCTTATTCAAGAACCATATGTTTATAGGTTAGGTTAGGTGGCAGCCCGATGTATCAGACTCACTTAGACTATTCAGTCCATTGTGATACCACATTGGTGAACTTCTCTCTTATCACTGAGTGCTGCCCGATTCCATGTTAAGCTCAATGACAAGGGTTTATAGAAACAAAATATGTGAATTAAGTACTCCGGGGTTCAAACTATTGCAGTATACTGGTAATGATGTAAATCGAGCCTGTATAATTGCTAAAAACGAGCTCAACTTGTTTCTGCTTCCTCCAGTGTGCAATACAGATACCGTCGTTGCCAGTTTAGAAATAGCCAAATGCAATCTTCGGTCTACATGGAACATGATAGGGAGATGCCTCCATGTGCCGTTAACACTTTAGTTGACGAGTCATTGAAAACAAAGACAAAACTCATTATGGGATGCGATGCAAATACACATCATAGTATATTTGGGAAGTGGTGACATTAATACAAGAGGAGAGTCACTCCTAGAGTTTATTTTGCGTACTAATTTGGTAGTTTGCAATAAGGGAGATGCCCCAACCTTTGTTACTAAAAACAGGCAAGAGGTTTCGGACGTCACCTTGGACTCGCAAGAACTGAATGAAATGATATCTGATTGGCAGGTTTTAAGTGAAAATAGCTTCTCAGATCATCGCTACATCAGTTTCAAATTTGATGTTCATACCACCAAGACCATATTTCCGGCAAATGTTAGAAAAGCTGACTGGAATAGGTATAGGGAATCGTTCAATATGATGATACCGGAAATACCAGAGACAAATAAGAGCACTGTGCAAGTTATCGAACACGCAGTGGAGAGGATTACTAAGGCCTTCAACATTTCACTGAAAGCTGCATGCCCTAGAGGGAAGCCAAGGGGGAAAAATCGACCACCATGGTGGTCTACGGAGTTAGGTAATATGAGCAAATCGTGCAGGAAGCTCTTTAACAAAGCAAAGTCCACCAGAGCTCTTGTGGATTGGGACGCTAACAAGAAGAATCTGAGAGGATACAAGCGAGAACTGAGAAAGGCTCAGCATAACTCTTGGAATGATTACTGCAGCAGCATTGAGAATACGTGCGAGGCTTCCAGACTACGGAAGGTGCTAGCATCCACGAACTCCGCTCCAGGTTTCATTAAAACATCGGAGGGCAATTGGACAACGTCCAGTGAGGGGACGCTGGAGGTACTATTGCACACACATTTTCTCGGAAATCAGACGGTTGAACCATGTACTGGCGGTGTCACAGTGGCTCAACGGTCGTTTCCTATCGAGGGAATTGTATCGGAATCTAATCGGGCTGCCACTTTAACCTAACCTAACCTAGTCGCTACTGAAATAACGAAAACCCATAAAATCAATTTTTGTGCGCCAGTCATCGTGGACGTTAATAGAGAAATAGGGAAGTTGCAGGTTTTTTATTCACAGAAAAAAACTTGATATAATACTCCATTATCACCTGATTTTAATCAAGAACAAATCCTATGCAATATATTGCACAACATCAATTAGAAGTGTAGTAGAAAGTATGAATAAGTTTTTATTGTATTAATTGGTTTAACAGCTGTACATGAGTTAATAGTGATTTGGTAAACGCGGACATTTTTGCTAATTTTATCAAAAGCTTAAAATCCTTTCTTATTCTGTTGCAAGTTTATATTGAATAATATTTACTGGAAGGCATAGACCTACTGTTGTTTAATTCTCGTTAATGTAAATGAAATTACATTTATAATCTGCAGATTTATTTTTTTATCGCGCTTATAACAATCATTTGATACCACCAATTTGAGAACTCTTTACGACATTTTTGATTGTATATTTTAACAGTTTTTCAGTAAAATTTTATTTTCTTAAATTGTCTTGCACAAAAAAAACTTATTGCATCTTCTTTTTAACACAATTACTCGAGAATATTTAACATAATTTAGTATAATAACAACAAAGCGATTGGGTGAACCCAGCAAAAAAATTGGAAGTAGTTCTAAAGGCACAACTAACAACCAAAATGTTCTCACATAGATGTTCTTTATTTTGACTATACAAGAAGTTAATTTAATTAAATTTTTTATAAATCGCTTGTTTTCTATTTTTAATGGATAATTTAAACTTTGTTTGTTTCAAATAGGTTAAAAACAGAGTTTTTCAAATTTCATTTTATTAATGCTATTTATCAATATGTGATATTTACATTATTCAAGACAAAAATAGATACAATTCAAATGGCATTGACCCAGTGGCCAACCCATATATTAAATAATTTTCTTTTTACACGCACAGAAAAACCATGTTTGGACATCTAGAGCATGTAATTGCCGCTAAAACCATATATTTTATCTTTGTAAAAATAGCTTTCAAGCGCAATAAGCATTTGAATGGTTCTCAAATACTGCAAACATGTTCTATCATTTAAATGATAGAATTTGAGACCATTAAATGGTCGGGAAAATCATGTAACATACCTGACCATTCATTTTTTTTTACTTCTTTACAGGGAAAAAAGTATTTTTATAGGTTAAGTATAGACATGTCTAGAACCATTACATGGCTATAAAGACCATTTAAATTTTTTCGTGACCATTTAATTTTTTAAACTTTTTTTGCAGCGAAAAGAATTTTATAAAAACATTGAGTAGGTACGCACGATTTTCATTTTGCGCGTCAGTCATGTGTTGATTGTTTCTTGGAATGGGCGGAGAATACGGATTTACTGTGTTTTGTGTTAATTTATTTATTCGGAAATGGCACGTGGTTTTATGTGAACACCAAAAAGAAAGTGTAATTGAAAAATTTACTAGTTTTTTGTTCTGCATTTTGCTATATACATCATTTATTTTTATTTGCAGTTACATGATGTCTGCACGCACAGAAAAAACTTGTTTGGACATGGTTGCCGCATCCATTTAAAGTGTGGCGACACTATTTCAAATCCTACTTTTGTTTTTTGTTTTAAATTATCTAGTAGTCATAGATTATTTTTCATTTCAAGTGATATATGTTTGTACTTTATATAAATTTAGGATTAACTAAGTAGCCTGAGACTTATGTACGGTTTTATCAAGACAATTGATTTTCATAATTTGTAAAAAATAAAATTATTGTTTTTTGGGATTTTTAATAATCACGACGCATTGATTTCTACATTGGTGACCCCGACGTGATCCGTTGTTATATCAATTTAAACTTGCAACATGCCTGGCGACAACAACCATTTAGAAATATCTCATGTTGCGGTAAAGGTTCCACCATTCTGGCGACAAAATCCTCGATTATGGTTCCGGCAATTAGAGTCACAATTTGTTACATCTGGAATTACTGCTGATGATACCAAGTTCCACACATTAGTAGGTTCAATCGAGAGCAATATTCTAAACCACGTAAGCCATATTGTAGAAAATCCCCCAGAGGAAAATAAGTACGGGACTCTTAAGGATGCATTATTGAATGAATTTCTGGAATCTGAAGAAAAGCGTTTGCGACAACTTTTTGAAAATGTAAGTAGTTATTGGTGGAAAAAAACCTTCGGCATTGCTAAGAGAAAGGCGTGAATTGTCTTGCGGTACGATATCTGAAGAATTGCTAAGAACATTATGGATTCAACGTCTTCCCTCAACTACAAAAGCCATACTTTCCGTAAGTGAAGACAGAATATGTTGGCAATAAGCATTTAAATGGTTCTCAAATGCCGCAAACATATTCTATTATTTAAATGATAGAATTTGATACCATTATATGGTCGGGAAAATCATGTACCGTACCATTCAATTTTTTTACTTTGTTGCAGAGAGAAAAGTATTTTTATAGCTTGCGTACACACAAAAAAATTTTTCTCTGATTCAATCACCAAATTAATTGATCCAATTAATTTTTTAATTGAAATGTCTTCAATCACGAAAATGATAGTATCAATCACAGTTTTAATTGGGCATAGAAAAAATTCTTGATTAAAAAATTAATTGATTTTTTCAGCAAAATTCAATTAATTTTTTAATTGATTCAATTAAAAATTTAATTGATGTTGATTGCAAAACGCAATTAATTTATAAAGGTAACTATTTTTAAAAAGGTAACTATTTTTAATTACTTAGTTAGATTGGCTTAGAGTTTTTATTTGGATTAACAAATGATTGTTTGAAATACATTTTTAATTAAAAAAGTAAAAAAAATCAGCACTTTTTTAACTGAATTAGTCTTCCGAATTTGATTAAAAAGTTAATTGTATCAATTAATTTTTTAATTAAACATTTAAAAATTTCAATCATTGACATAATTAACTTAATGTTTCTATCATGATTAAAAAGTTAATTGTATCAATTAATTTATTAATTGAAAAAATTTTCAACTTCAATTAACTTTTTAATTGGAAATATTTTGGTGATATTTTTTTCTGTGTATAGAAATGTCTAGAACCATTACATGGCCATAAAGACCATGTACATTGTTTTCGTGACCATTTAATTTTTTAATTTTTTTTGAATCGAAAATAATTTTATAAAAACATTGAGCAGGTACACACGATTTTCAATTTGTGCGTCAGTCGTCTGTTGATTGTTTCTTGGAATGGACGGAGAATACGGAATTACTGTGTTTTGTGTTAATTTATTTATTTTTGTGTTCTGCATTTTGATATATGGTATAATTTATTTTTATTTGCAGTTACATGATGTCTGCATTGGTACATTTGATGGGCACGAACTAAATATGGAATGATTACTTATTGTTGAAATTGAACCAAAATAGAGTGTGTAAAAATATGTGATGTTTGCTTGCACGACATAGTAAATACCCCGCATTAATATGTTCTATTTGGCTAATTTCTCCCTCCTCTTTTATATAAAAGTATCTATCTTGTATGTAAGATTTCACGAATAAGTAATAATTTATTGGCAAAAGTATTTTGAGTTTGTAAAGAAGGCCTTCTTTCCATACTTTATCAAAAGTTTGTAATATATGTTATCAAAAAAATGCTGCCGTGCAAAACTGCTTGTTTTCAAATGATTTGTTAATAGTCTCAACTAAGCGGTGTACTTGTTCAATTGTACTGTGATTTCGTTTGAATCCAAATTGGTGATTTGGTATCAAGCCTTTTTGGGTCTATGATAGGCGTAGGACGTGAAAGAAACAATTTTTCTACACTTTTGAGAGCACTGGCAATAGACTTATTGGCCGATACGAATTTACCTGTTCTATTGACTTGCCTAGTTTGGGAATCGTACTGATTTGTGCCACTTTCCATTGAAGTGGAACAAAACAACGTATTAAGCAAGCATTGAATATATACGTTATGAGATTTATTCCCTCATTTAGTAATTATAGGATGGGGGTATATTAACTTTGTCATTCCGTTTGGAACACATCGAAATATTGCTCTAAGACCCCATAAAGTATATATATTCTGGGTCGTGGTGAAATTCTGAGTCTATCTGAGCATGTCCGTCCGTCCGTCCGTCCGTCTGTTGAAATCACGCTAACTTCCGAACGAAACAAGCTATCGAATTGAAACTTGGCACAAGTAGTTGTTATTGATGTAGGACGGATGGTATTGCAAATGGGCCATATCGGTCCACTTTTACGTATAGCTCCCATATAAACGGACCCCAAAATTTTGCTTGCGAATCCTCTAAGAGAAGCAAAATAGCATCCGATCCGGCTGAAATTTGGTACATGGTGTTAGTATATGGTCTCTAACAACCATGCAAAAAGTGGTCCACATCGGTCCATAATTATATATAGCCCCCATATAAACCGATCCCCAGATTTGGCTTGCGGAGCCTCTAAGAGAAGCAAATTTCATCCGATCCCGCTGAAATTTGGTACATGATGTTAGTATGTGGTCTCTAATGACCATGCAAAAATTGGTCAACATCGGTCCATAATTATATATAGTCGCCATATAAACCGATCACCAGATTTGACCTCGGAGCCTCTTGGAAGACCAAAATTCATCTGATTCAGTTGAAATTTGGTACGTGGTGTTAATATATGGCCTCAAACACCCATGCATGAATTGGTTGAAATCGGTCCATAATTATATATAGTCCCCAGGACGGATGGTATTGCAAATGGGCCATATCGGTCCACTTTTACGTATAGCCGCCATATGTTATAAACGGACCCCCAAATTTGGCTTGCGGGGACTCTAAAAGAAGCAAATTTCATCCGATCCAGCTGAAATTTGGTACATGGTGTCAGCATATGATCTTTAACAACCATGCAAAAATTGGTCCACATCGGTCCATAATTATATATAGCCCCCATATAAACCGATCCCCCTATATATAATTATGGACCGATGTTGACCAATTTTTGCATGGTCATTAGAGACCATATACTATGGTGTACGTATATGGTCGCTAACAACTATGCAAAAATTGGTTCACACCGGTTATTAATTATATATAGCCCCCATATAAACCGATCCCCCGATTTGGCTTGCGGAGCCTCTGCATGGTCATTAGAGACCATATACTAACACCATATACCAAATTTCAGCCGGATCGGATGAAATTTGGTATATGGTGTTAGTATATGGTCTCTAATGACCATGCAGAAAATGGTCCACATCGGTCCATAATAAACCGATCACCAGATTTGACCTCCGGAGCCTCTTGGAAGAACAAAATTCATCTTATTCAGTTGAAATTTGGTACGTGGTGTTAATATATGGCCTCAAATACCCATGCAAAAATTGGTCGAAATCGGTCCATAAAACTTATATATAGCCCTTATATAAACCGATCCTCAGATTTGACCTCCGGAGCCCCTTGGAAGAGCAAAATTCATGCTATTCGGTTGAAATTTGATACGTGATGTTAGTATCCAACAACCATGCAGGAATTGGTTCATATCAGTCCATAATTATATATGTATAGCCCCCATATAAACCGATCCCCAGATTTGACCTCCGGTGCCTTTTGGAGAAGCAAAATTCATCCGATCTGGTTGAAATTTGGTACGTGATGGTAGTATATGATATTTAACAGCATGCCAAAAGTGGTCCATATCAGCCCATAATCATATATAGCCCCCATATGAACCGATCCCGAGATTTGGTTTTGGAGCCTTTTGGAGGAGCAAATTTCATCCGAGTCAGTTGAAATTTGGTACATTGTGCTAGTATGTGGCCATTAACAACCATGCCTAACTAGGTCCATATCGGCCTATAATTATATATCAACCTCAGATAAATCGATCCCCAATCACACAAAAATTGGTCCATATCAAGTTCATAATTGTATATAGCCTGTTAGAAAAATATGTTTTTCATATGTTCCGATATAAACAAAATGTGTTTCGGCCACAATTTTTAAACACAATATATTTAAGTGCAAACATGTAATGTTCCTAAACTAACTCTAAATGTTTGGGACACATGTAAGTATGTTAGAATATATTATGTTTGGGGCATGAATGTTTCATGAAAATAATATGTGTGAGTGTAAACATATATACATTTACAAATTTCGAGTAAACATATATATGTTGTGATATTTTATTAAGAGAGCGACAGAGGGAGAGTATAGAGAAAGAAATAGGGATGGAAACCGGGGTGGTTGACGAAAGAGATCAACATAACACAGTGGGAGAATCAAAAGAGAGCAACTTCTGTGAAACCGCTTGTATGTTGTTTCGGAAAACTGTTTTATGATAAGGCCAAAAATTTGATATGCTTAAGTCTAAATATTATTTAATTTGAATATTAGAATGAGTATTCGGAGTAAAGAAAAAAGATTTGAAAAAAAAACAGCATGTGTTTTCGCCTTGAGAGCAGCATTTTATGTATGTGTGGACATGTGTTTTGTTTATCATTTTGGCATTATGGGCACAATTTTTTTCTTGGTCCGTTAAAAGAAATCGGAACGTACGAGGAGTAAGTCAAAAAAAAAAAATACAAAGGGATCTTCATAAAAATAACGAAAGGGCACTATACTCTTTTTAGAGTTGGGACAGCAAAATGAAAAAAGGAGGAAACAGTGGAAAATTAAACAGTAAAATGTATAAAAACAAAGTTTAGTTCCCCTTTATTAATAAGTTGTCCAAGAAGACTTGTCGGACACCTTCAAATATAAAAGCGGGTATTAAGTTCGAGTTTTGCAGCTACAACAATTGAAAAAGTTTATTTTCTTTCAAATGAATTATTAAAGAAAAGTAAAAAGGCAAAACAGGGTCATTTTAGAGCAATAATGCCTATTTAAATTAAAAATGAAATTAAGTACATAACACGATAAGTTTTAAATGCATTTAAAATGGTGTTAAATGCTAGTAAAAAACTGTATACGCCTAAATAAATTTATGTGTATATTATAAAATTATTTATGTATGTTTATACTCGACTCCACGTTCTTCTTTTGTTGAAGTTTTTGAATTCCTTCCAAAATTTCAATCTTTTATACCGAAAAGAGTTTTTATTACAAAATTGTTATTTTTCCAATAAAAAAAATAATATTTTATCCAAAAGCTCAATCCATTTCGTTTATATCAAGCACTGTTTCTGACTGTAAATCTTTAGTAACCCACATTTTGAACTTTCATTATAAAAATGTAATATGGTATAAATATAAATGTGTAAATAAAAAAAATTGGTGTTCGGTCGGAGCAGGGATTGAACCCACGACCCTTTGCATGAAAGGCGGACATGCTAACCATTGCTTTACGTGTCAAACAAATGTATGTTTCTGTTAAATAATGTTTTGTTTGCATTGGCTCGTGGGCGCTGCAGACTATGCTACATAAATGTAACTTATAACGATAATTGTCTATTGATGGCCATAACAGCTACGTAGCCCAGTAGATATTGTGATGGTTTACAAACTGTATGGTCCTCGGTTCGATTCTCCGTCCAGGAGAAAGGTAAAATTTAAAAAATTTATAAAATTGAATAATTTCTTCAACATTATTTGTATTACAGAAAAAGATGTCAAGAACTAAAAAATTTCGTGGAAATGAAAATTATGTGAGGGAATGAGCACAATCTTCTTTGGCGAAAATTCTTCCAAGCATATAATATTTGTGGGCTCAAAATGCTTCCAAACATACAATATTTTCACATAAAACAAACATATCAATGTTTCGGCAGTATCCAATAATACATATGCTTCCTGCAAAATATGTTTGGAACATATGTTAGAGAAGCGATTTTTTTTGAGGGTGCATATAAGAGACTCCCATATTTCAATTCTGGCTCTCTACCACGTATGGACTAACTCACAATTTAGAAAACGATGTTAAGAAGTTTTAAGATACCACAACCCAAGTAATTCGATTGTGGATGACAGTCTTTAGTACAAGTTTCTATGCAATCCATGGTACATACACTGTTAGAAAAATATGTTTCTCATATGTTTCGATATAAACAAAATGTGTTTCGGGCACAATTTTTAAACACCATATATTTAAGTGCAAACATGTAATGTTCTCAAACTAACACTAAATGTTTGGAACACATATGTTAATATGTTAGAATATATTATGTTTGGGGCATGCATGTTTCATAAAAATTATATGTGTGAATGTAAACATATATACATTTACAAATTTCGAGTAAACATATATATGTTGTGATATTTTATTCAGAGAGCGACAGAGAGAGAGAGAGTATAGAGAAAGAAATAGAGATAAAAACCGGGAGGGTCGACGAAAGATATCAAATTAACAAAGCTAGAGAATCAAAAGAGTGCAATTTCTGTGAAACCGCTTATATGTTGTTTCGGAAACTGCTTTATGATAAGGCCAAAAATTGTATATGCTTAAGTCTAAATATTATTTAATTTAAGCCTAATTATTATTTAATTTGTGTATATTATAAAATTATTTATGTATGTTTATACTCGACCCCACGTTCTTCCTTTGTTAGAGTTTTTGAATTCCTTCCAAAATTTCAAACTCTTATACCAAAACCAGTTTTTTATTACAAAATTGTTATTTTTGCAATAAAAAATAATATCTTAGCCAAAAGCTCAGTCCATTTCGTTTATATCAAGCACTGTTTCTGACTGTAAATCTTTAATAATCCACATTTCGAAGTTTCATTATAAAAATTTAATATAGTATAAATATAAATGTGTAAATTTAAAAAAAAATGGTGTTTGGTCGGAGCAGGGATTGAACCCACGACCCTTTGCATGCACGGCAGACATGCTAACCACTGCTCCACGTTGCCAACACATGTTTGTTTCTGTTAAATAATGTTGTTTGCATGGGCTCGTGGGCGCTGCAAACTATGCTATATAAATGTAACTTATAACGATAATTGTCTACTGGTGACTATAACAGCTACGTAGCTCAGTGGTAGTGTGTTGGCTTACAAACTGTATGGTCCTCGGTTCGATTCTCCGTCCAGGCGAAAGGTAAAATTTAAAAAAATTATAAAATTGAATAATTTCTTCAACATTATTTGTATTACAGAAAAAGGTGTCAAGAACTAAAAAATTTCGTGGAAGTGAAAATTATGTTAGGGAATGAGCACAATCTTCTTTGGGGAAAATTCTTCCAAGCATATAATATTTTTGGGCTCAAAATGCTTCCAAACATATTATATGTTCACATAAAACAAACATATTAATGTTTCGGCAGTATCCAATAATATATGTGCTTCCTGCAAAATATGTTTGGAACATATGTTAGAGAGGCGATTTTTTTTGAGGGTGTAAGATTCGGCCTGGTCGAACTTACCAAAGATTATAGATTTGAGGAAGATGGGAGATTGGCTTGCGTCATACCAAATGTTGCATTTACCAGATTAGTTTAATACATGTTTGTAATCTTTTAGTGGTTTTAAGTTTTTATGTTATAAATGAAAAATGTAATTTTTTTATTGAAACAATGTTAAATTTTAGGCAACAACAAAAAAAATGCATTTTCCCTTTATGGACATTTATTTCGTGCTCTTAATTTCTTTTTATTTGCATTTAATGCTATGTCAATACTTGTCGTATACGCGTTTGGTTCGAGTATTAAACTAATGTGGTAAATGGTTTGATGTGCTCAGTAGCCAATCTCCCATCTTCCTCTTCTATAATCTTTGGAACTTACGGCCGTATATACTTGTTATCTTTTAGATTCTGTATTTCTGTTGTCAGCTTTTTTAATCGGATGGTTATTTTGCGGCATTAATTTACAGTCTTGGACATTTTCCAAAGTGAATAGTCAGAAGACGCCGTAGGACCTAAATTCAGAATTTCAGTTTCAAGTTTTTTTTTGAAGTTCTCGGAGTAAATTTTGAAGATTTCTTGTTGCTTTGTTCAAGATTCTTTTATCCTCAGGAAATTTGCTTATTTACCATCGCTTTTTTGCCATTCTTTTCTCAGATAGTTTTTGTAGGTCTATATTTGGTCATCTTTTATCTTGATTTACGTTACTCTTCGGTGTTGAGTTCCATGCAGCTTGTTGGATAATGTGTATCAGCAGTTCCACCCCTCTAGTTATATCTTGTTCACTTTTTAGGGAAATATTTGTATTTACAGTTGATTTTATAAGATATCGGTAATAAACCCAGTTAGTTTTCTTGTTATGAAGTTTACATGGTTGTTTCTCTGCGATATATTTTGAATCAAGAGTTAAAAAGATTGGAGAATGATCAGAAGATAATTCACAGCTTGTTACGCATTTGTATGATCCAGATGGTATGCCTTTTGATACACAAAAATCGATAAGATCTGGAGTCTTTTGAATATCAGTTGGCCAGTAAGTTGGCATGTTTGGCGATATTTCGAGTTAGAATTAATAAATTTGTACAAATGTTGTCAAAAAATCTAAATTTATTCTAGAAACAGTGCGATTTTTTGAAAATATTTCAGGTCAAAAGTTACAGACAAACGTTAGAATGGATGAAAAATCATAAAAAATTACAAAAAATATTTATTTGGCAAAATTTCACAAAATGTTTTAATTCACATGCAAAACACTACATTCGGATCACAGATTAAGAAGTGATGTAAATTCAGTGCAACGGCTGTTGAAATGGTGGATATCCGTCCTATGACAAACCCATCTTAAATTCTTCGCTACTGTGCCAATTTTGCACCACTTCCGGATCCAAAAAGGACATTTTTCAGTACTTTTTTGGCAACGCTTTTTTGATGGGAATTTATTGGTTAAAGTGTTTGTATTTGCTACAAAACAGTGTCACTTACTTATTTGCTTGGTTTTTAATAATGTGTACACCCTCAAAAAAAAAAAGCGTTTCTCTAACATATGTTCCAAACATCTGCAAAATATGCACATATATTATTGGATATTGCCGAAACATTATTATGTTTGTTTTACGTGAACATATTATATGTTTGAGTCCAAAAATATATTATGCTTGGAAGAATTTTCTCCCAAAGAAGATTGTGCTCAAAAAAAAATATTTCTGCCTAATTGCATATTCCCTCAGATCTTTTTCACTTCCACGAGATTTTTTAGTTCTTAGCACCTTTTTCTGTAATACAAACAATGTTGGAGAAATTATACAATTTTATAAATTTTTTAGATTTTACCTTTCGCCTGGACTGAGAATCGAACCGAGGACCATACAGTTTGTAAGCCAATACACTATTCACTGGGCTACGTAGCTGTTATAGTCACCAGTGGACTATTATCGTTATCAGTAACATTTATATAGAGCATAGTTTGCAGCGCCCACGAGCCCATGCAAACATAACATTATTTAACAGAAACATACCTTTTTTGGCCACGTGTAGCAGTGGTTAGCACGTCTGCCTTGAATGCAAAGGGTCGTGGGTTCAATCCCTGCTCCGGCCGAACACCACATTTTTTTACATTTATTTTTACATATATTCCTAAAATATAAACGAAATGGACTGAGCTTTTGGATAAAATATTATTTTTTTATTGCAAAACTAACAATTTTGTACCAAAGAATGTTTGTATAAAAGTTTGACATTTTCGAAGAAATTAAAAAACTCTAACAAAAGACGAACGTGAAGTCGAGTATAAACATAAATAATTTTACAATATACACATACATTTATTTAAGCCTGAACTATTTTTTATCAATATTTAACACCATTTTGCAACCAAGTTATAATACAATTGGCCAAAAAAAGTTATGTTATTCTGCTTTTAGAGATTCGAGTTTTGCCGCTAAAATAAAAAATAATTTTAGCGGCAAAACCCGAACTTAATGCCCCCCGCTATTATTTTTGAAAGTGTCCGTCAACTCCTCTTGGACTACTTAATAATAAAGAGGAACTAAACTTTGTTTATACAAATTTTACTGTTTAATTTTTCACTGTTCCCCTTTTTTCATTTAACTATCCCAACTCTAAAAATAGTATAGTGTCCATTCGTTATTTTTTATGAAGATCACTTTGTCTGAATATTTTGACTTACTCGTCGTACGTTCCGATTTCTTTTGACGAACCAAGAAAAAACATTGTGCCCATAATGTTAAAGTGATAAACAAAAACATGTCCTCAAATACATAAAATTCTACTCTAAAAGCAAAAAAACATGTTGTTTTTTTTTTTTCAAAAGTCTATTCTCTTGGTTCCGAATGTCTATTCTCTTTACTCCGAATACTCATTTTAATATTCAAATTAAATAATATTTAGACTGAAGCATATCAAATTTTTGGCGAAGCCTTATTAACATGCCAAGCGAACTCATAAAACAGTTTTCCGAAACAACATACCAGCTGTTTCACAGAAATTGCTCTCTTTTGATTCTCCGGTTTCCATCTCTATACTCCCTATATATGTTTACTCGAAATTTTTAATTTATATATGTATACACACGCAAAAAAATAATTCTTTCCTCCCAAACGAAATTTTAGACAAACAAAGTTCGTATCTCATTTGCTTTTCGCTGTAAGGAAGTGTATGTGGAAGAAAAGTATATACTTTTTGTGATAAACGTTTATTCTTTTCCAGGATGTAAAAACAATTTCATAAAGACGTGTGCTACGTGTGATCCTTGCATGCTAAGGGTCGTGGGTTCGACCCCTGCTCGCACAATTTTTTTTTTTTTAACATATATTCCAGATATGTTCGGAAGATTCCGAAAAAATGTTCAACATTACATTGTAGTATATTAAATTTTGAACTGTAAAATGTGGCTTATTAAAGACCTAAAGTCGGAAAAGAACAGTGTTTTATATAAACGAAATGAACTGTGTTGTTGTTTCAAAAATAACTTTTTTTTAGTGAAAAAATAAAAATTTTGTAACAAACGAATTTTTTTGGTGATAAAATTTTAAAATTTTGGAAGTAATTCAAAAAACTCTAACAAAAAAAAAAAAACGTTTTCGGCACACGTTTCCCAAACGGGTTTTTTCTTTGCGTGCATTCACATATATTATTTTTATGAAACATGCCCCAAACATTTAATGCTAGTTTAGAAACATTACATTTTTGCACTTAAATATATTGTGTTTAAAAATTCTGCCTGAAACACATTTTGTTTATATCGGAACATATGAAAAACATATTTTTTAACAGTGTATCAATCAAATTTATACACCTAATTAGTAAGTTTAAAATGCCCGAAACACATTTTGTTTATATCGGAACATATGAAAAACATATTTTTCTCATCTGATAGATCTCTCTGAAAATAGTAAATGTAATATCCTACTTCATCTAAATCAAATTTATACACCTAATTAGTATGTTTAAAATAGTCTGTAAGGTCATTTATATTCATACATCCTCAAAAAAATCGCTTCTGTAACATATACCCCAAACACATTTTGCTTCAAGCATATATATTTTCAGAATTGATCCAACAAAATATTGTATGTATTGTATCAAACATATTATGTTTCACCTTAGGCATACACAGGTAGAAAAAAATTGTAATGAAATTTTCATTGTGTATATATATTTTCAAGGCGCCAATTGGTTACTTCCATTCTTTTACTTGCAGCGTACACTCTAGGCCTCTCTTTCTAAACACAGTGAATGTTGCTGCCTGATAGGCGATTTTGCAAAAACTATGGACTGAATAGTCTAAGTGAGCCTGAATCTTAATCGGGCTGCCACTTTAACCTAACCTAACCTTCTAAACACATATATGTTTATAGGCTATTTCTAAATAAATAAATGTTTCCATCCAAACATATTATATTTACAAAAATGTTGTGTCAAAAACATAATACAAACATGTTATGCTAGTTTATGAACATCATATACTTGCACTTAAAAATATTGTGTTAAAAAATTTGAGTTCCAAACATATAATTTTTACACACAAACATATGAAAAGCAGTCTTTTTCGTCCGTGTAGACATAAGAATTCAATAAACAATTTTTCAACAAGTAATTTCTAATTAATTTTTTATTGACTAGAGGTTCTTCAACGGGTATAACAATTATAATTACATTATGTTTCTCCAATCATCCTTTTTGCTCGACTGACTATCATGATGTATTAGATAATACATTTAGTTACGTATGTTACGCACACTCATTGTCCCGTAAGGATATTAACTAAAATATTTTCATAGGAAGCCAGGTAAAAAACGTATCAGAGTACTAAATTTGCATTTTATGCGCAATTGAATTTTTCGGGTTGGAAATGTATCGTTTCAAATTTTACTGGAATGCGTATGTATCCTTATTTTCTGTTGAGCACTGCGTATATATGTATGCTTCTCACTGCTTTTGGGTGAAATGGCAATCTGTGAAATAGGGTTTCCTCTAAAACGATTTCCTTAGGCCGCAATATGATTTTTTATTGTAAAAAGAAAACAATCTCATTTGCATATAAAGGGACAGATGTTTCGTTCATGTGCCCTGGGCATGAAAACAATGGTGTCTACTCGAAAGACGCTTGAGGAATGAATTAATGGATATATTGGCATAGACCCAAATTATGTGTGGATTGATAAAGTATTGATAAGTAGTTGAGTACCTCGGCAGAGAATTGAGCAAAATTCTATTTATTAGTTAATTGACTTTGTTAGACGCGAAAAAGGTGAACAGAGCGGGAGAAATGGACTTTTGTACTTTTGTGTATAGAATAAATAGTTCAAATATACACACAAAAAGTGTCTTAATGTAAGCAAATTTTTGTTATAATTTATTACAAACATTTTCCTGAATTTTCAAAATATTCTTCAATATAAAAAATAAAATAATTAATTTCAGAGTAATCCCAAAAGAATTTGGAAAAATTTTATTACTCCTCAAAATATAAATTAATAGTAAATTGGTAAGTTTTCTTTTAAAATTTTGGCTTTCTTATTATTCTTAATTATTTTTTTTTTTTGAAACCAATTCAATGTTTTTCTTTAATATGAAATATAAATATTTAATTTCAGAGTAACCCCAGATGAATTTGGACAAATTTTTATATTTCTCCTCAGCGTATAATTTAATGGAGAATTGGTAAATTTTATTTTAAACTTTTGGCTTTCTTTTAATTAGAATATTTATTTTTTTATTTCTTTCAGATCGACAACACACAGTTTTTTGAATTAAAATAGCTTAGTGAATTATTTTTCTAATTATTTTAGGTACACATTTTATGAGGTACGTTTACCACACTCAAAAAAAATTTTACTTGGATCCAAAGATTTTGATCTTCACTTAAGGATTTTGGTATTGATTCCGAGCCAAAGATGCGGCTTCTTTAAAATAAAGACATCTTCGACGGACCTCCCTGGCTTTAAATCTAGGATAAATAAAATTAAAATTAGATACATATCTCATTCATCGAATTTATATCCTCTTTTTGTGATATATTAATAAAGGTATTTATGTACAAACAAATTCCAATTTAAAATCCAAATTATTACAGGTACTTCAAAGTAAAATCCGTTTTCTTAATGTTAAAAAAATTTTAAACCAAAGATGCAAATCCTTAAAATAAGTCTTAGCCTAAATTTGAAGCGATTTTATCTTAAATTTAAAAATGCAGTACGTCACTTGAGTTAAGGACGATTTCTTTAAATTAAAAATGTTTTTCTTTATTTTAAGGAAAATTTGCCTTACTTCAAAGATCTACAACTTCAGCAGAGAGACGGAAAATTTCAAGATTTGTGTCCTAAATTTAATGAAAAAAATTTTTGAAGCCAGGATTATAAACGTTCATTTTATTAAAATGTCATTATTTTAAAGAATTTTGTCCTTAACTTTGGCTAAATTTCGATTCCTAAAATGTAAGTTGCATAATCTTCCATATTAGGTCAATATTTTTTTCAGTGCAAAGGAAAGTTGAATTCCTTACATCATTTTATAAAATGCTCGAAATTAATAATTACATGGTATTAATTTTTTAAAAACTTTCATTATTCCTTCCAATTTTTAGCAAGATGGATGAAAGATATACTTACTTACTATGAATAAAGAACTAATGATAAATAAAAATGTTCAAACAGCGATTTAAAATAAACTAAGTCTTGGTCCACTTTGTCATATTTTTTATTCGAAAAAAAAACATTGTATTAAGAACTTTCATAATAAGGTTTTATAAGACTTTTGCATAAAGAAAATTTACTTTAAATGTATGAAGATTTTCATAACAGTATAACGGTTTGTTGTTCCTGTAAGTATTTAATTTCTCTGTAATGTGGGATGATGTATTTAAAAATAGTTTATTAATCAACATTTTTAAGAGACTGTTAACCAAATTTTACTATCGGGTTTCCCAAAAAATAGTTAAGTTATACAAAATAATACAGACTTTTTAACTTAAGTTGAACTAAAATAAAACAAAAAAAAAAAAGAAAAAACAATATATTAAAACAAAAAACAAAAAATTAAAAATATAAAAAATAAATAAATAAATAAAATAAAAAACAAGTCTAGCAAATAATATAACAATATTTATAGTACAACCTTTGTAAGTAGGCATTTGCGAGTAGTAATCAATTCCTAATTATCAATAGAATTTTTTTGTTGCTTTTTTATATACATATATCAAATTGTTTTTGTAACGTAGTCTACAGATTGTAGTCCCCAACGCTGTTTAACCTAAGATATATACTTTGTATTAAGGTGTAACTATATGCACCGAAAAAAAAGTTTACTATTTTTTATGAAAAATGAACTAACCCATAGTAAGAATGACCATGATTTGGCGCCAAAGATTTTTTTCATCTAGATTAGTTCATGATTTTCTTATAAATTAGTTAATGTATTGCATCGTATTTTAGTTCATTATTACTATGCTGTGGGAAGAATATACTTAAACTCATTCAAAATATTCCTGCTATCCAGAAAAATGAACAATTTTTTGGGAAACCTGTATTAAGAAATTGGTTTGAAATAAACTGTTTGTCAGTATAATTTTCAAAAAAGTAGAGAAATTGAGGAATCAAAGGTACAACAAGCCTCTATACAACTAAGACATTTTTCGTACAAAGCAAGTCAATTTTCTATAACCACCAGTATTTTATTTCAAAAAAAAAAATTTATAATATTACACAAAACTATGGCTTATGATATACAACAAAGGAAATATTTTTATTCGTACGTTGGATGCAGTTACTTGTCGGTAGTTAGTAATTGCTTCTTCAAAAGAGTAATATTCTATGTTAATAGGACTAAAGTAATTAATTTAAATTTCCATGTTTTCTATCCATATGAAAGATATATGTGGCATAAGTTGCTATATTCAATTGAATTGTCCAATTTAATCGATTTTGGCTAACTTTTGTTGGGCGGATTTGTCTTTTAAACATCTGAAATTGCAAAGTTATACAAAATATAAGAAAAATATTATTAATTAATTTATTCTATCGTTCATATTGATTTTTAACTTACGGTTTTCAAGAGTATTTCTTAGAGCCAATAAGGATATCAGCTTAATTAGCATTAAACAGTAAGAATATTCAAAAAATTACCATTACAAGACCTGTCTAGCTGCAAGTGAAAAAAATTATTTTTAATAAATTGAAATTTTGGTTTTATTAAAAACGGACAAAATACCGTTTATAGAAAAACTTACCACATTGAAAAATCCATCCTGTAGGTATTGGAATCATATCCATGGACTAATGGGACGTTTTTGAAATTATACTCAGAATATATTTGAAATAAAAAATATTATAAAATTAGACATAATTTCCACTTGTCAGTATAGCATTTAGTATTTAAGTTGGAGTTTAGAGGCTAAAATCGCAATTTTCATGACAAGTTTTCTTTAATAATCCATTAAAAAAATAATCTTTATAAAAAACTTGGTTTGGGCTATTCTCCATCAAGTTATATTTAAATTTATATCGAAGACGTACAATTTTATAATTTTCTTAGTGATTTATTTTTAATTTTAGCGGCTAAACTCGAACTTAGTACTCACCTGTAGGAATTGCTGTAACATAAAAAAATAGATTCCAAAAAATAGACTCCAACCTATGATCCAGATGTGGAATAAATATAGATCATGCTATTACCACTCATGTTGTATATTTTTTATGTAAATCAATTAAAAATCCGCACTAATTTTAAACTATTAACAGAAATATACAGTTCCTTAATCTATTATTTGTTTTTTTTTTTTTAATCAGTAAAAAGCGTTTTTTGATTTCTGTAACATCACATTCACTTCTCAGTTTCTAAAATGTTTCGAATAAATGTATTTTCATTAATAAACACCAATACCGCACGTACAATTTTGCAAAATTAAATCCACGTGTGCACTTCATAAATGCATCAACATAACTGAATGCAACAATAAAACTCAAAGACACAAATAGTCATAACGGATACATAGCTGCCGTAAAGAAAAACAACTCCACACACACACGATCCCTTTCTGATCTCGCTATTGCAAGAAAACAACTCTCACCACAAAAGATACCAACAACACACAAGGAACATTCCATTGTATCTAGATTCTAGAATCAAAACAACCAACAACAGCATAAATGACGCAATAACAAACACAAACAATCATACGAGATATACACAAAATATCTCTAAAAACTCCCTCACATGATGCACTCACATTTTCCAGTAGCACGTTTATTGATTAGTTGGAATTCTATCTATAAGTTAAGGTTAAATATATACCAAATCTATGAGGAATCTATATAAAATTATATACACGCGTCAAGGATTATATTAACTACTTTTTATTCTACTTTATCTAAAATTTTCAATGTGAGTAAAAAAAAAACACTCCAACATATAGTAAAAAGGGAAATAATCTGTAGGTAACCATCGTACGAATCGGTAATGTCGTTAAGTTAATTTTTACTACAAAAATTTTTTTCCATACTAAATTTTTTCTTAGTAAATTGTCCACATTTCGTAGTAAGATTTTTATATTGTCCATGTATATTTATACTAGAATCAACGATGCATTAACTACTGTGTTGGAAATTTATTTAAGGAAAAATCCTTCCCATTTCGTAGTTAGTGAACTAAAAAACATTTACTGAATTTTTATAAGTTTTCCTTTAGCTAAGTTAATTTTCGTTGTGGTTACGAAAAATAAACTATATTAGAGTAAATTTGTTGAACTATGTGGAAGTTAAAATGGTCCTTAAATTTACAAGACACTTTTTTTCTGTGTGTGTCAAGTTTATGCAGTCCTAGTTAGTTTTTATTAAATATAAAACAATAATTAGAAATCAAATATAAAATAACTCAAATATACACGCACAGAAAAACCATGTTTGGACATGGTTGCCGCATCCATTTAATGCTTATCTAGAGCATGTAATTGCCGCGAAAACCATGTATTTTGTATTTGTAAAAATAGTTTTGAGCGGAGAAAAATGTATGGTGGCAATAAGCATTTGAATGGTTCTCAAATACCGCAAACATGTTCTATAATTTAAATGAAAGAATTTGAGACCATTAAATGGTCGGGAAAATCATGTACCTGACCATTCAATTTTTTTACTTTTTACAGAGAAAAAAGTATTTTTATAGGTTAAGTATAGACATGTCTAGAACCATTACATGGCCATAAAGACCATTTACATTTTTTTCGTGGCCATTTAATTTTTTTAACTTTTTTGCAGCGAAAAGAAGTTTATAAAAACATTGAGCAGGTACACACGATTTTCATTTTGCGCGTCAGTCGTGTGTTGATTGTTTCTTGGAATGGACGGAGAATACGGATTTACTGCATTTTGTGTTAATTTATTTATTCAGAAGTGGCACGTGGTTTTATGTGAACACAAAAAAGGAAAGTGTAATTGAAAAAATGTACCTGTTTTTTGTTCTGCATTTTGCTATATGATATCATTTATTTTTATTTGCAGTTACATGATGTCTGCGTTTGTACATTTGATGGACACGATGTAAATATGGAATAATTACTTATTATTGAAATTGAAATAAAATAGAGTGTGTAAAAATATATGATGTTTGCTTGAACGGCATTATAAATACAAATAAACAATGAATTAGTTTATAAATAAATAAAAACAAACAAATAAAGTTAATTTTGTGTTTTCTTTTCTCAGCCGGATCGGATGAAATTTGCTTCTCTCAGGGGCCTCCAAACCAAAGCGGGGGATCGGTTTATATGGGGGCTATATATAATTATGGACCGATGTGGACCAATTTTTTGCATTTTTGCATGGTTGTTAGAGACCATATACTAACACCATGTACCAAAATTCAGCCGGATCGGATGAAATTTGCTTCTCTTAGAGGCCTCGCAAGCCAAATTTTGGGGTCCGTTTATATGGGGGCTACACGTAAAAGTGGACCGATATGGCCCATTTGCAATACCATCCGACCTACATCTATAACAACTACTTGTGCCAAGTTTCAAGTCGATAGCTTGTTTCGTTCGGAAGTTAGCGTGATTTCAACAGACGGACGGACGGATATGCTCAGATCGACTCAGAATTTCACCACGACCCAGAATATATATACTTTATGGGGTCTTAGAGCAATATTTCGATGTGTTACAAACGGAATGACAAAGTTAATATACCCCCCATCCTATGGTGGTGGGTATAAAAATAAATACAATGCCATCGATGAACTAAAATTTAAGAGAATTACACTGACTTTTCGACTCCAAACAAAAAATTGCTTATCCCAGCCGAAAGTACTCGATCTGAGAAGAAAAGTAATTTCCTGAACGCTACAAAAAATTCACAGCATTTTTCGAACTATGACCATGTGAAAATTGCAAAAAAAGTGTTATACAGAAATTGCTTTTCTCTTCTCATCGAGTACTTTCGTCAAAAAGTGCTTAGTACATTCATTGTGACTTTGCCTTTGACGACGCTCCTCCCAAAAAATGTAATATCCTTAAGTCTAAACATTTTTGTATTCATACATTAAATTGTGTATTCGAAGAAAACAAAAGGGAGCGACAAAGAGAATAGACATGTAGAAGAATGCAAATATTCGTTTTCGCCGTCGGTTTTTCATCTTGTGACAAATAAAAAGAAAACGAAACGAGCAATGCAAAAGCTAACATTTTCGATCATAGGAAACAATTACACAGCAAAACATATTTTTTTGTCTTCAATCACGAATTTAATTGGTCCAATTATTTTTAATTGATATGGCTTGAATCACAGAAATGATATTATCAATCACCGAAGTCAATTAAAGTGATTGATTTTTTTTCAATTAAAAAAATTTTTGCAGTTTTTCATTGAATATTTTTTAAAACTCAAATAAACACCCAGAAAAAAGTGACCCCTTCTTTAAGTTAAAATGAACTCATTTCGTATAGCGCCAAAGACATTTTATTTTTTTGGACGGTGTGATTTTCGTTGAAATTAGGTAGAATGCATTCCATATATTAGTTAACATTTTCCTATATTTATGCACCCTTATACTACAGAATGTCTACATTCCAAAGTACGCTAAGTCTAAAAAGTAAATTTTACAGGAAACAAGTTCAAAGTTTGTTTTTTGAAATTTCTCAAAACCCGTATAAGATGGAAATTCCCTTTTTTCGGTTTTAAAATCATATTTTTATAATTTTTTTGGTATGTACGAACTCAAAATAGTGATAATAAAAAATGACTTAGACCACTTAAGACCGAAAAAAAGCTTTTTGCCCTTTTTGGATTGGACATTTTTTTTTTAACTTTAGTCACAGGCTAAGTACAATATTAACCATAACTTTTGATAGAAATGTCCAATAAATTCGAACTTTTGACAGGATGCAATTCACATCAATCCGAATAAAAAACAGCGAACTCCATCAAAACATGCTAAGTCGACTTAGCGTACTCTGGAATGAGGGCATCGATATATGGAACGATTTATGATTTTACATACGAGGGCGGTTCGGAAACTTCTTAGCCTATCAATAAAAGAGAATAGTTAGTTTTTCAAAAATATTTTTATTTTTCAATATAATTTCCTGAAAAATAAAAACTGTAATTGCATCTTCATTTGAGGTAAAACGTTTGTCAGCAAGGTTTTTTTAGATTTGGGAACAAGTAAAAGTCACTGGGAGCTAAGTCAGAAGAATAAGTGGATGGTCAAGCAACTCGTTCTTTAATTCGCTGATTTTAGCCATTGTTAAAACACTCTTGTGCGCTGGTGCGTTGTCTTGATGAAAAATTATTTTTTTGATCCAAAAGGTTGCAATAGTACTCTGAATTTATTGTTTTACCCTTTTGCAGATAGTCAATCAATAAAATACCTTTGAAGTCCCAAAAAACCGTTGCCATAACCTTACCAGCCGATTGAATTGGTTTTGCCTTCTTTGGGGCACTTCCTTCAGCTTCAGTCTGTCTGTTTGGATTGTTCTTTTGTCCCTGGAGTATAGTGGTTGATCCATTTCTCATCAACAGTTATGAAACGACGCTTCAAATCCATTTTATCTCGCTTAAAACGATCCAACCCACTTCGAGTTCAGCTTTCGTGTGAAATAAGAAATAATGGTGCAGGCGATTTTTTGAAGGCTAGTGAAGAAGCCACAATCCATAATAAGACATCTGCGGCGAATTCCAAAGATCACCAAAACAATTAACATTATGACGATAGCCATCCTGGCCCGTATATGGTTTACGTCGACGTGATTTCATCAGGTGAAATCAGACAACCTATAAGTTTGGTGGGTTTGGCCAGGATAATCTGGAGTCTCGAAATACCAGACATCGACGTAGTAACCAAAATTGGTTATGATAGGGACAAAATCACATTCAAAAATGCCACTACGGCAAACAACTTTGCAAACGATTGCCGAATACCAGCAAGTGGATATCAGCCAAAATTTTTTTTCCCATTTTGTATCTAGAATGGGGGTGGTATACCCGATATTTAGATACCGATGTTTTAGAGGAAGAAATGTCCAAAATGTTTAGAAGTGAGGATGCTGATATTTTGAAAATCTTCAGAGTGAAGCGAAAAGAAGGGGATGACTTTCTCCCCACAAAAAGGGTAAAAATACTTTTCAAAGGGCTTGTGTTGCCGGAATATGGTTATGACAGGGGCAAAATCATATTCAAAAATGCCACTGCGGCAAACAACTTTGCAAACGATTGCCGAATGCCAGCAAGTGGATATCAGCCAAAAAATTTTCCCCTTCTGTATCTAAAATGGGGTGGTATACCCGATAGATACCGATATTTCAGAGGAAGAAATATCTAAAATGTTTAGAAGTGAGGATGCTCACTCTCAAAAAAAATCGCTTCTCTTACATATGTTCCAAACATATTTTGCAGGAAGCACATATACACAGAAAATAATATTATAATTTTTGAGCTAACAATAAATTGTTGTTACAGAAAATTTTTAAGTTCAACAAAATTTTTGTTGATATAACAAAATGTTTGTTGATATACCAAATTGGTTTCTAAAGTGACTAAAATCGTAATTGTATTTACAAATTACGTTGTTAGCTCAAATTTAAACATAATTTTAATTGTATTGACAATCAAATTAATTGATATTTTTTGTGTGTATTATTGGATATTGCCGAAACATTATTATATTTGTTTTATGTGAACATATTATATGTTTGGAAACATTTTGAGCCCTTGGAAGAATTTTCTCCCCAGGAAGTTTGTGCTCATTCCCTCACATAATTTTCACCTCCACTAAATTTTTAGTTCTCTGCACCTTTTTCTGTAATACAAATAATGTTGAAGAAATTTTTCAATTTTACAATATTTTTAAATTTTACCTTTCGCCTGGACGGAGAATCGAACCGGGAACCATGCAATTTGTAAGTCAACACACTACCACTGGGCTACGTAGCTGTTATAGTCACCAATAGACAATTATCGTTATAAGTTATATTTATATAGCATAGCTAGCAGCGCACACGAGCCCATGCAAACATAACATTATTTAACAGAAACATACATTTGTTGGCCACGTGGAGCAGTGGTTAGCACACGTTCTTTTAACGAACCTAGAAAAAAAATTTTGCTCATAATGTCAAAATGATAAACAAAACACATCTCCACACATACATAAAATGCTGCTCTCTGTTTTTTTTCGAGTGTATATTCTCTTGGTTCCGAATGTCTATTCTCTTTACTCCGAATACTCATTCTAATATTAAAATTAAATAATATTTAGACTTAAGCATATCAAATTTTTGGCCTTATCATAAAACAGTTTTCCGAAACAACACACAAGCGGTTTCACAGAAATTGCTCTAGGAACATTACATGTTTGCACTTAAATATATTGTGTAAAAGGGTAAAAATACTTTTCAAAGGGCTTGTGTTGCCGGAATATGTCTTGGCATATGATTACACAAGGATAAGAGTCATGCCACACATCCCATTTTCGCAATGCTTCAGATGTTACAGGTTTAACCACTTCGCTAAACACTGCAAGCAAACGGCATCCCTATGTCGCACCTGTGGAGAATCTTTCTCTTAGTGAGACGAGAACCAATTACCCCACAATTTTTCCAACCGTTTTTATTTACTTGACGATGACATCGATCAAAGCTTTCCGTCACTACCTAAGAGAGCGACGCGTGAACCAACAAATGTGGCTGGTAACAATGTAACTGATTCCGCGAGATTTATCCACCCGCAGCAATCGTTTGCAAGAGTCGCCAGGAGTAACAAAAATAAATTACGAGAAGAGGGAAACGCGCGGAGATTACGTGAGAGTCATCAAAGAACGAAGAGGCGATTTTTATCTCTCCAAATGGTGCTGCTTTAGAATATATGGCTCGCAACAAGGTCGTGGATTTAGAAAAAAACACTGAGGTTGTAAAGAAAGTAAATACGTTTATATCATCAAACAATTTGGATTCTGAACAATAAAAACCCCTAAATGTCATCCGTGAAGAGATAAACAAAGGGCTTAGAGAAATGGACATGGAGAATACCATTAAGGCAACAGGTCCAAATGAACTTTTGGACGTGTAATTTTCTCTTCTTTTTTTATAATGAAATTGTTACAATTTAATATTCAGAGTTTGCTTCACGAAAATAATAAGGAACTTTTAGAACTGTTTATGGAAAGGAATAATGTAGATGTGGCGCTTTTGTGTGAAACGTGGTAGAAAGGCGGCTCGTCTTCGAATATTTGTAATTTTAATTTCGCGTATAGGAATCGTCTAGACGGTTTCGGTGGTGTCGGCATTTATGTGAAAAGAGACATTTCTTATTCCTTAATTGATTTTGATGCAGAAGTGATTGGCATACGGACCCTTAACTTATCCCGTAATTATAATTTAATCGTAGGGTATATTCTACCCCACACGCCTATTATGGTATATAAAACTATTATCCACGGAGTTTTCAACAAGACCGAGCAATCGACAGGACCAACAATTGTTGCTGGCGATTTTAATGCCAAATCCACTCAGTGGGGTGACAAAATGACTGACACTCGCGGGAGGGTGATTCATGATATGGTGTTGCAGTGCAATTTATCTTGCATTAATGATGGGGAGCCAACTTTCAAAGTAGATGATCGTTAGTCATCTGTGCTATACCTTGCGTTCGCTAAGGACCTGCGCAGTATACCGGAGTGGAGAGTCAGCAAAGTGAAGTTAACAAACAGTAACCATCTGCCTATAATTATGGTGTTAGATCAACTTGACAACCCTATCACCCAAGGAAGAAAAGTGTGTCATAGAGCGGTTCTGCGGGAAATGTCGACTCTAAATGTCGGTGGAGATATCCTAGATTTTAATAATAACATCGTTTCAATTTTGGAAAGAAATACCATAAGAATAGAACCGGGTAACCTATACCGACCAAAGTCATGGTGGACTGACCAAATAACACGTCTCTTTAGACTGAGGCAGGCGGCTAGGGCCAAATACTACAAAACAAGGTCAATGAGTGATCTGGAGGCGTTTCAAGATGCCGAAGATGCCTTAAAAGATACTGTGAGAGCTCAAAAAAGGGAGAATTTCTCGGACTTCATTATTGAATTGTCATCAGCGAAAACTTCTAAACAATTCTGGAATCTCACCAGAAACATCAGAAAATATAAACAGCCGAAAAATATGAACCAATGAAAAAATATGAATGGGATGATGAACAAAAGGAAAATTTTTTGACGTGTATTTCGGAGGCTTCAAGATCCACAACACAGGTTCAGGATTTCCAATCAAGTGATACAACAAGCTCAGCCCTCCAATTAGATTTTGATATACTGTGAAATTTTTTAAATACAAGGAGCAAAACCTCAGCGCCTGGAATAGACAAGGTCTCATATGAATTTATCAAGAATTTATCACCAGAGAATCAAAAAATGTTTTTTTTTTTTGAAATGACATATGGAGATCGAACCAGGTCCCGGAAATTTGGAGAGATATACGGATTGCGCCAATACCGAAAAGGGATAAAGACCCAACCAAAATTGAAAATTATAGGCCTATCTCGTTGTTGAGTGTACCCCTCAAATGTGTGAAGGCTCTGTTGAAAGACAATATTCAAAACTATGTGGAGTCTATGAACCTACTTCCTGCCCGTTGTTATGCCTTCAGACCAGGTCATTCTCCATCAATGTGTATAAACGATTTAATTAATAAGATATATCCAGGGTTGGCCTGTCACAAACTGTGACTTTTGCGACATACATTTGCGACGGTATAATACGTATGTCGCAAAAGTCGTAAACCTACTGTAGAAAACCAAATTTTGACTAGAAGAAATCCTGAACATTTTTTAATTTAGTTTGACAGCATTCGCTGTGAGTTTCTGCAGAAATTTATGAAAGTTTTCCCATGTTCAAGCCTATTTTCTTAGGTGGTATCGAAATTCCCGTTGGTGAGTGTGCAAAATACCTTGGGGTTATATTGGACAGGAGACTGAACTTAAAGCCAAGAAAGGACGAGAAAATCCACGGTTACCCTGTACTCGTGCAAAAGGCAATAGGGAAATTGTGGGGACTAAAACTGAAAATTGTGAACATTCCTAAGAATTGAAACTTCTTCGCACATACCATCGTCTTGGATATCACCGAATTCGCCGCCTAGCTGACGCGACTAAAGTATTTTCAGTTTGCGACTTTTGTTACTTTTTCTACATTTACGACGCGTATGTGACGTTTACGACGTTTACAACTTTGCGACAGTCGCAAACCTAAAAAAGTTTGATACAGACCATCTCCGGATATATCATTTAAAGTCAATGAACTTTCAACTTTCATCATGGGTTTCTGTGTGGACGTTGAGAAGGCATACGACTGCGTAAATAGCACAAACTGGCAAATAATCTTAAGTCACTTGGAATATATATGTCTATAGTCTCTTGGGTCATAAATTTCTTAGGAAGAAGAAATCTCTGTTTTGGATCACGTAGAGTAACAGTTAAAGGCGGTTTGGCCCAAGGCAGCAGTTTAAGCCCTCTACTATTCAATTTATATACAAGGCTGTTGCATGGTATCAATTCACAGTTCTGTACGCTATTTCAATTTGCGGACGATTTTTTATGATTGTACACACACGACAAAATCTATACTGGAGTCAAAAATCATCGAATTCATGAACAAGTGCGGTGACATAGATTTGCGCTTTAATCTAACATTTCAACAGAAAGAAACGAAGCCTGGAATTAGTCTTTAATTGCATTACGATAAACCAAGTTAATAGGATTAAATACCTTGGTGTTTTTGTTGCAGCAAACAACTTGTCAAAGGATCACATAGAATATATTCTGAAACAAGTAGAACGGAAATGTCGTTTTCTCAATATTCTTAGTGGATGCTCTTTTGGAATAGAACCCGGTAAGTCTATTACGTTATATAAGTCATTTATGAGATCTAAAATTGAATATGGGGCTGCAGCACTGGCGAATGCTGGCAAGGTGTCGCTAAGCAGACTTTAAACTTGCATTAACAATTACTTGAGGAAGTCACTAGGGTTGATACGATGTACGCCTACGCCAATTATTTACCATATGGCTGCAAAGATGCCGCCGCGATACAGATTTCAATTGGCAGCAGCTAAGGAAGTGATAGACACCTTCGCATACAATTTCCCAATCAAATCCACTTTATTAGAAATGCCAGGTTCTATTAGCCCCAACCTCAGTGAGACTTTTTCGAAGTACAGAGATGTATTGGAAGCTGTAGCTGAAACTAAAATATTCACAACCAGATCTCTGAATATACGTGTTGAGACCGACTTCTTTCAAGGAACAGCAGTTAAAAAGTCTGATGCAAATGCGGACGTTGTCGAACGATTGTACAATGAAAAATTGGCTAAACTTCAGAGTGATAATTTTGATATCCTTTTCACCGATGGTTCAGTTAACCAAAATGAGACGGGCGTTGCATTCGTTCATCTCTGTTCGGGCACTGTATTTGCTTATTTTGATGAAAAAGCTGTAGCTTCAATGTCGGCGGAATTAATGGCCATAATTAAGGCCATTGATTTTGCTATTGCCAACGAATTGCTCAAAATCGCAATTTTGACTGATAGGCAATCATCTGATTGACAGGATAAACGATAAACTTGTGGTTTTGATATTTTCTAACCACAATTTGCATGAAAGCCAATCCCAGTTCTAACTGAAAGTCAACACTAAATTTCTAGGGATTTTCTAACTTAATTTAATTTTTTTCGTTAAAAATATATTAATATTAAAAATAACATTAATAATATATAAAAATAATAATATAATACCAATCAAAACATAATTATCTTATTAAAGGTATTAATAACTAAAACTATGAATACAACTTTAAATAGCTTAAACATTTTTCATGTAAAATTCGATTTCCTCCATAATGTTGGTGTCACACAACTATTAATTAATTCATTATTAATTAATATGCTGGCAATTTGAAATAATTACTATCGAGGAACTTGCTGGCCTGCGTGTTAGAATAGATTCCATCAAGAGGAATTCACAAAATATCAAACTGATGACGGAATGTAAATTGATGTAATGCACATTTTCATCCAGAATTTCTTGATATAGGAATTGTTGTACTTTGTTTTAATTGGTTGCACTTTGCAAGTTTTCTGGAATCTTTTCTTTATTGTTTCCTTCATCATTTTTTTCACCGATCAACATCTTCCAAGAATATAACATCCAATGATTTTAGTTTTCTGCAAAACAATCGAGTTTTGTGATTTCCATTACGTTTTCATTTCACTTTTTATTTTTAGTTAGCGTTTTGGATTAATTTCAGTCTTATGTCAAAAATATTTCAATTGTTTGTATTTCTTCCAACTGACACAAAATGTATTGAAACCCAAAAAAAAAATCGATTTCCTCAAGAACATTCCACTATTTCCAATTTCCATGTAATGTCATCAACTGTAAAACGCATTTTTTCTTCTTCTTCTTGTACCTTTCACTTTTAATAAGTTACTGTGTAACGATTTTGTCCTCCTTTTACAATTTCAATACCTACAAATATAAAAAATCATAAACCAATTTTTTCCCAAATGGTTAGCGTCACTGAATGTTGAAGATTGAAGATTCCAAAATGAAGACGAATGCAGGGGTTGTTATTCTGTTTTTTTTTTCTTTATACACCATCACGAACATAATTTTTTCTCACTAATTTAAAATAACAAATATTTTATTTGTTATTTATTATATTTTACTATATTATTTTTTTATCAATCCCTCCGTATACCATAACAACGCGATTCCAACTAAAAAAACATCCCACGCGCAAACATATCGATTACCTCGATGACAGGTATCGATTACAGGTAGATAAAAGAAATATAGGAAAATTTCTTACATTCTAACAAGTGTGTCTCCTTAAGTTTTAAAAGGATTGAATACTTATTAGTACGAATGAACTAAAATCTTTTTCTATGCCAAGTGTTATTTGTATGTATGATAAGCTTTCTATAATAAAGGAAGTCAGAATTATCATTTTATAAGAAATCTTACTAAATTTGAGGAAACTTGGTTTTAGTCCATATTTTGGTTATTTTTACGAATGCTTTGTTATCAGTGAATAAAATTTTCTTGTTCAGTAGTAAATTCTTATACCCAGCGAAGAAAACAGTATTAGTAAAATTCCATGCCTTATTCTAGTTAATGAACTATTCCTAACTGCTTTCAGTTTAGGATTTTTTTGTTGAAGCAAGTAAATTTTATTATTTTAAACAAAAATTTAACTTAATGGAAATAAATTGGCTAAACTAAATTGATGAAAATTTTTTCCCTTAGTTCCGAAGGCACTTTTTTCTGGGTGAAGTTTTAATAGGAAAATTTTTGTTGATATTTTGTTCTATGTAGTTAGCTGAAAACACTGAAAATGTTCACATTAAATCCTAAAAAATCGCCTCTGTAATATATACTCAGACTTGGCCTGGCGTAAACTGTGACTTTTGCGACATACATTTACTCGTACGACGGTATAATACGTATGTCTCAAAAACCTAATGCAGAAAACCTAATTTCGATCAAAAGAAATTATAAAACGTTTTTAATTTAATTTAGTTTGGCTCCCCGATAAAAGGTATGTATAAAATATGTTGTAACATTGTATTTATAGAAAACTCAACTAGTTTTATATCTGGGTCAGCGTGGTCAATAATGTTCATCCAAGCTTTTGTTGCATTAGCGAATGACAAGGTATAATTTTTACAATTTTTAATATGTGCGTGAAGATAAACTGTAAATAGCTAAGACACAAACCAGACAGATTTAGCCGCGCACCGAATGGGTTAATTGAGTTATGCTAAGGCGACCAAAAAGAATGTTATATATATTTTGACTACTTTGGACCAATAATAAATTAACTAAGCGACAAACGTGATGCCATAATAAAGTCCTAGGAGCGCACTTTCAGAAAATAAGGTCACATAGATCAAAAACACAATAACGATTGAGATACTGTAGAAGTAAAACCGCACTAATGGATCCTTAATTTTTATAAATTCAGGCCACTGTGCAAAACTGCTCAGGATATAATAATAATTGTATGAACTTTCCTGAGAATGGAAACTTCTTCGAACATATAATCATAGTCGATAACATCGAATTCGCTGCCCTCAAAAAATCGCTTCTGTAACATATACTCTCAAATACATTCTGCTTCAAGCTTATATATATTCAGACGTTATGTCCCAAACATAATATGTTCTAACATATTAGCATATATATCGCAAAAATATGATGCTAGTTTATGAATATTATATGCTTGCATTTAATGTGCAAACATTTTTAGTTTCAAAGATATAATTTTTACACTGAAACATATGAAAAACAGTCTTTTTCGTCCATGTGGATGACGCGATTGAAGTGTTTTGAGTTTGCGACGTTTGTTATTTTTTCTACATTTATGACACGTATGAGGTTTACCACGACAGTCACAAACAAAAAAAAAAACAAGTTTGGTACATACCATCTCTGCATATACTCCCAAACATATTCAGCTTCAAGCATATATATTTTCAGAATTTGTTCAAACAAAACATTGTTTGTGCTGTGCAAACATGTTAGTCACCTTAAGCACACTTGTTTCTAAAATATGTTAATTTTCTTGTTTATATCTATTCTTTTTGTTGCTATCTGTTCGTTTCTCCGAATACACAATTGAATATGTAAATTGAATAATGTTTAGACTTAAACATTTAAATTTTTTGAGGAATCTGGTTCATGTGCCAGCCACATATCAAAATGAATGCAAGCACATTTATCCACAAAAAATGTTGTTTGCATACAGACATATTATATTTCAGAAAATGTGATGTCCCATTCTAAAATCTACTAGGTTATGAACAATATATGCGTGCACTTAAAAATAATGTGCTAAAAATTTGAATTCCAAAATATAATTTTCTTTTTCATCCGTGTGCTTGTTACTTGATAATACAGTGATTTTTTAAATTTATTTTCATTTCAATCTAACCCAGCAACAACTCCTATTACCAGGTATGAGTACAAGTATGCCTGCGCCAAATTGGTAACAACATCTTTGTACATATATCAGTAGTAATACTTTTACACGGGCATGACATTGGAGGAAAGTACTTCCATGCAAGCATACCAGCAGTCGAAATATAAGTACTTCTTCGCAAGCATACTAGCTCTCCAAAAATAATATCTTTACCATAAAGATACCCAAAAAGTGCGAGCTCACCTCTGTTATTTTGTAACCCAACACACTATACGCTCCACGACATGGATCTATTCAATGATGTTATTTTGTAATATAGTACATAATATACAACTTTAGAAAACAACGGTATATTTTATTGGCAATTTTTTCTGGAATGTAATTTGGCATTACTTATCGCTACTATTAACGGTGCCCACTGTAGAGCCGAACCCGGACATCAAGATATGATTTTGATTACCGGTATTAATAGAAAGAATCACTTTTTGCCTACACAGACAAGTTTTTATTTTTAAATCCCAGGTAATACTGCAAGTAGTAACTTTTTGATTACCGGTATTACTGAAAGAATCACTAGTGCTTACCCAGTTTTTGCTGGGAATGGAAAGAAAGACATCCGAGTTTTCTTTCAAAAACAACCTGGCACAAGATATTACCTAAAAATTTCGAAGAATACCAAATATATTTATTATGATGAATGTCCTCTATTTAGTTAGCCAATGCGAGCACGGGGCGTGATGTTTTTCTACTTCTTTTCGTTAACGTTGAATATGCAACCCTTTTCAAAATATTTTTAACCACCATGACCCTTGTCCATCACGAGAGGTCATTTTGTGTTTTTTTAAATACAAAATAGGGATGAGAGATGGATGGTTTCCAGTACACCGTACAAAATCAAATAAAGAATATAAAAAATATCTTAGATATTTGTTTCACAATGGATTGAATAGTCTAAGTGAGCCTGAAAAAGATCAGACTGTCACTTTAACCTAACCTAAGATATTTGGTTCACCAAAAAAGTCAAAGGATATATAGAATTTAATATGTATAAAAATGAATTTGCTTTTTTTTTAATATTAATGATAAATGTATTAGAAACTTTTTCATTTATATACAATAGAGAATATTGTAATTTGTGTTTATGTAGAAATTTGTTTATATTTTTCATATTGTTTCCACTGTTATGACAAAACAAAAATAGTTGTGTTCTTTACTTTACTCTTAGTGAAAGTAGTAAATGAGCGGAATGTCAAAAATCGTATCAAACTTAAAATGTAACATGGGAGAAGTTATTTAACAATAATAAATATCGTATCCAAACAAACCATCTATTACTTTTTCTCGGAATAAGTTGTCGTGTAAAAACTAACACAAGAGCGCCGTTTAGACATTGATCTCTTAAAATGTTCTACCACACGCAAAGAAGGAATATGATCACCTCAAACATATTTCAAGACCAACATGTTATATTTGGACGGTGAACATGTTTGTCGAAATCAGATACATAATTTTCGAGAAAATAATATGGTTGCGACAAACATGTTCCATGCTCAAGGTCCGAAAATAACATGTTGCTCTTGAAACATGTTTGGGGTGATCATATTTTAGACACACGAAATTCCCCTTTCATATGAAGTATTTTCTTTTCGGACAAACAAACCCACATTTTTGATATGCGATTCAATAATTGCCTCCAATTATTTTTATTTGTCTTTAAATATTACCTTTACCGTCAAAAAGAAACAAATCCATAATTCCACGACTTCATTTTCATTGTTCGATTGAAGAACTCAATACGAAGTGTTTTTAAAATGTTGGTTTAGTCGGAGTTGAGCAAAATTTGTACGACTCCGACTTCAGCAAAAAGTAGTAGGTGAAGGAACAAAACTAATTTGAAGTTAAAGTTATTAACCAAATTGATGTTCCATGGAGATTATAATTTCTGTAAACATCTGATATTTTATTGGCTCTTTTGTTGTTTACAAATTTATAATTTATTTTCAATATGTCAATTTTATACCTTTCGCCATTGTGACATATCGAAATATTGACCAGTGATTGACCAGTCAATCGATCGACTGCTTTTTATTCGCTCGATTGGTTATCTTCTCTTTATATACATATCAGTTTGTTTTTGTTTGTTTGCATGTTCCGAGCAGACTCGCGCGGCGGACCAATTTTTAACAGTCGACGCCGCCGCCGAATATGTCGACTCATATCGACTCAAATTTAGCCGCCAATTAATCAAAAATATTGATTACAATCAGAAAAATGTGTCAATAATTGCTGTATTTCTCACCAAAATTGTGAACCTTCCACCCACAATAAATCAATATCAAGCTGTTATAATCATTTTGCAAAAATTTAGCTGAGAAAATTTGATTGAAATTTAAATTTGGTTGTAAGATTGGTTGTACAACTAATTTCATTAACATAACTTCAAATTGATTTTATAATGGATAATAGTTCGCCGCTGAATAGACAAATTTTTATCGGCTTAGCCGTCAAGCCGCCGCCGCCGGAGGCAAACATTGGGTGTCAGCCGCCGGACGGCTTTATTCGAACCGATTCTGTCTCCTGTGGGAGACTAATTAAGTTATTCAATTTCCTTGAAATTTTTAACAAAGACTGAAGATAGTCGCGAAACAAAAATTCGGCAATGTTTTGATATTTGGAACGGGGGTTCCGTATCTATCTTGTTGACTTTGATACTTATGCCTTAAATCGTTAGAGAAGGGGGTTGGATTACCTGAACTGAAAATGGGTTATTCATCTTTAGATACATATTTCTTAGAAATTTTTTATTTACAATGATTGAATTGCAATCTGATCACGCCAAAGTAACACACTCTTTGTTAGAATTTGAAGAAAAACTTCCTACTTACGTTTTACGGTCATTTTCATGTAACTCCTTGGCTTTAACTGTCAGTTAACAAAACGAACAAAATAGCCGTTAAGTTTTTATCAGACATGTGAGTATATAGGCAGGAGTACAATCGTATGCGTTTTAATGTTTATAAGTTAGTTAGCAAACCTTGCTTTAACGGAGCTTCGTGAAAACGGGGGTTATAGGCATACATTTTACGATAAATATAGGTACGTACACGGACGAAAAAGACTGTTTTTCATATGTTTCGGTGTAAAAATTACATGTTTGGAACTCTAACTTTTAGCACATTATTTTTAAGTGCAAACATATATTAATTTAGAAAATGCCTATAAACATATATGTGTTTAGATAAAGAGACCGAGAGAGTATGTTGCAAGTAAAAATGGATTTAATCTATTGGTGCCTTAAAAATATATACACACAAAGAAAATGCCATTAAAAGTTTTTATACCAGTGGGAGCCACCGTGGTGCAATGGTGAGAATGCCCGCCTTGCATACACAAGGTCGTGGGTTCGATTCCTGCTTCGACCGAACACCAAAAAGTTTTTCAGCGGTGGATTATCCCACCTCAGTAATGCTGGTGACATTTCTGAGGGTTTCAAAGCTTCTCTAAGTGGTTTAATTGCAATGTGGAACGCCGTTCAGACTCGGCTATAAAAAGGAGGTCCCTTGTCATTGAGCTTAACATGGAATCGGGCAGCACTCAGTGATAAGAGAGAAGTTCACCAATGTGGCACCACAATGGACTGAATAGTCTAAGTGAGCCTGATACATCGGGTTGCCACCTAACCTAACCTAACCAGTGTATGTGAAACATAATATGTTTGAACAATACAAACAATATTTTGTTTGGACCAATCCTGAAAATATATATGCTTGAAGCAGAATGTGTTTGGGAGCCCAGCAAAAATTTAGAAGTTCTTCTAAAGGTACAACTTTAAAAGCACTTCCAAAAATGTCTTCCAAAGATGTTCTTTATTTTAACTACACAGGAAGTTCTTTTAATTCAGTTTTTTTATAACTCTCTGTTTTCCTATTTTTAACTTTTTGTTTCAAATAGGTTAGAAACAGAGTAAGAATTAATAAAATGGTACAAATTATTCAAATTTTGTCGAAAAACATAATAAAATCATTCTAGAAAAATTGCGAATTTTTGAAAATATTTTATGTCAAACGTTTCAGACAAGCGATAGAAGACATTAGTAGAAGGCATATTGTAAAAATTAATTATTTGGCAAAATATCACAATTTTTTTAATTTACAGCCAAAACACTGAATTAGAATGACACCTTAACCCTCTGTATCATAGTGTAGACTGTAGGCAACATACCGTTCGAATGCCCCAACTTCTTTAGCTCAATCACGTACTGTATCCCGTGGTTTACATACTGAGCTAATAAACTTGTAAAAATAGAACAATTAGGTGGCACTACTTACTGGAAATTGGCATTTCTTTATTGACTATTGGTATTTACGAAAAAGTGCCTGTTTGCTGTGACTTCAAAAAATAATAAAAATTGTTGTGCTTGTGTTTTGTGTGTAATCTTGATCAATTGGAGAGGTAAGTGTTTGAGCTTTATTGTAGAATGTTCTTTTTGAAAAATTTTTACTCTATTTTTTGTTTTTGGTGGCAAATAATGTTTGGCAACACACCCAATTTGTGGGAGTTTCTCTTCAAATAATAAATATAAATGAAAATTAAAAAATACGTGTATTTTATTTTTTTGTTATCATCTCCAATACAAAAAATCATACAAATCGGGGTTCATGAGTGATAGACGGTTAAGAAGTGATGCAAATTCTGTGCAACGTCTGTTGAAATGGTTAAATTCATCGCTTCTGCGCCAATTTTGCATCACTTCCGGATCCAAAAAGAACATTTTCATTACTATTTTGGGACGCTTTTTTTTATGTTACAGAAGCGATTTTTTTGGGTGTATATGAGCATAATATTTAAATGTTTGCACTAAAAAAATGAACACCACTTGCATGTTATAGAAAAAAGCTACATGGTGTTTTCATAACTGTGGTTTAAATCCAATAATTTGTTTGATTCCAAGGAAATGTATAACCCAGCAAAAACTCCTATTACCAGGTATGAGTACAAGTATGCCTGCGCCAAATTGGTAACAACTTCCTCGTACATATATCAGTAGTAATACTTTTACATGGGCATGACATTGGAGGAAAGTACTTCCGTGCAAGCATACCAGCAGTCGAAAAATAAGTACTTCTTCGCAAGCATACCAGCTCTCCAAAAATAATATCTTTACCATAAAAATACCCAAAAAGTGCGAACTCTCCCTTGTTGTTTTGTAATCCAACACACTATTCCACGCTCCACGACATGGATCTATTCAATGATGTTATTTTGTAATAAATTATGTACTATACAACTTTAGAAAACAAAGGTATATTTTATTGGCAACTTTTTCCTGAAATGTAATTTGACATTACTTATCGCTACTATTAAATGTGCCCACTGTAGAGCCGAACCCGGACCTCAAGATATGATTTTGATTACCGGTATTAATAGAAAGAAACACTTTTTGCCTACACATGTAAGTTATTATTTTTAAATCCCAGGTAATACTGCAAGTAGTAACTTTTTGATTACCGGTATTACTGAAAGAATCACTAGTGCTTACCCAGTTTTTGCTGGGAAGCGCTAAATATTCTTTAATGAAAATATATCCCTGCGCGGACGAAAAAGACTTTTTTTGTCCTAAAAATAATATGTTTGGAACTCAAATTTTTAGCACTTTATATTTAAGTGCAAGCATATAATTTTCATAAACTGTTTGTAGGGTTAATAGCCCATAATAAATTCGATGTCCTTGAAGGCTTGGTATGAAATCTAAGATGCCAACAAAAATGGTGTTTACAGAATGTAGCTTCCATAAGAGTAAATAACTTAATTTCTGTATCAGTAGAATATCTTATCGATCATCCAACCAAAATGTGACCTCGTTTGCATTTATTGGATGAAGTAAAAAGAGATACACCATTATTATTATTTTATTTATCTCGTTTTGTATAAGTTCGAGCGTATAACTGTCCTGAAAATCTATGTGAATTATTATTATTATCATTCAATTTTTTCGAATTGTTTGCGCGCCAGATTTTTCTTGAAAATTCCAGTTGTTTTGACTTCAATTACAGTATAATATAAATAGTTTCCTACACCCTTTACTCTTATATTAAATTTCGATGTTTCGTGTCACTAATTATTTCTGTTACAAACGGGATTTATAACAGATTAAATTTAGCGTTTTGCTCAGTGTAACAAAATGGGGTGGTTAGGTCAGTATCAAACTAAACGAACTCTTCAACATATGCCACCTCTTCTAAGAGAGGAAAGATAGTAATAAACAATGTGGAATATTACGACGAAGTAACCCTTGGGGATAAGCTGCAAATCTGGTTACCAATGTTGTCACAAAATAATGGACATAGCAAGGAAATTGTTCTCCTATTATCTACATGTTAAAGGTTACGCTTGCGTTCTGTGCGTGCCCATTGACCGATCACGTTTTCAGTCATTTATGGTTGATCCCAATGGGGTAGATTTCGGTTATACAAATAATTTATGGAATATATACGAGCATGAAGCACATTTCCCATGATGAATGATTGATTTAAATTTGATGCAATGGCCTCTTTCGAACTTTACCTTCGGCTTCACATCTTATATTAATGTCAAATTTTATACGTCATTATTATGTTTTATTTTGGTTATTCTTAGATCTGCTTCAAAACGGACTTTCAAGGTCTCTAAATATTCAAAAAAAGACGTTGTTTCATATTTACATTCGACGTTTCGTTAGTTATTTCCAACCTCTCCTAGGGTGAATTTTTATTGAAATATTTAGTCTATAATAAAACTTTTCATTATTTTTTTGTAATTGTAACAACGTTAAACAAATTTTTAAGATAATTTCAAAAATACTTGCAAAACTAAAATACCACAGTTGTTGTTTGTTTTCGTACGGCTTCGATCACAAAACATAAACTACACTAAAAAAAGTGAACTCTCTATTTCGCTAAAGCCAATTTAACTTTATTTTAGTTCATGGAATTATTATGCCTGGAGAAAGTTTCCTTTACTCTAATAATTTTTTGGGTACGTTAGTTAAATGAACTAAAAATGGGAAAAATTATACAAAAATCAAGTATAAAGATTTCCTAAATTCCTACTTCTCACAAAATAGTTCATTATTTCTTTAAATTTATTTAATTTAATTATTATAACTAATAAAGTTTCTTGAATTTGTCGAAAAATATGTGATTATTTTTGTGATATCGGCGTGATATCAGCGTTTGTAATACTGTTTAATTAAAATTTTCTAAAAATAATCAAAATTTTATATAATCAAACAAAATTTTTCTTCTTGGCGGGTTCACTGTTTAGCTATACTTGTGAGGTTTTGCCGTTCAGTTTAAACCAGAACTGGTAAGTGTATTAAAATTTGGTGGTATAAGATATACACATATATGCATACATATAACTTAAGAAATTTAAACAATTTTCTGAAATAAATCTGATACAAAAGCCGACGTTATCACATAATCAGAAACGACTATCCAATCAAGCAAAACCAAAACCCATTGATAAACTATCAATTACAAGCCACAAATGGTCAAAACTCTCAGACTAGGTCATTCGCCAGGTTTGTAGACTCACAAAATAGGAAAGAAAAATAACAGCTATCCTGTTCTCCATGAACTATTGTATTGAAAAAATTAACCGTCGACTTGATTTACACGCTGAACTAAATGAAAAATTGATAGATAAATTAAATGCTATAATTATCAACTCCAAAACCAGTGTTGCCAGGTGATTTTGGATTCTTCCCCCCAAATCTTAAGAAAAAAACCCCTAAATTGGTCTAAGCTTTTTTCAAAAACCCCCAAAAAAATTTCAGAATATAAAAGTACAAAAAGTGGTCCCAAAATTACGTGAAAAAATCCTGTAGTGATACACTTTAAAAATTAAATTTAACACAAATATATATCCTGAAAGAAGAGTTCTTTCCTGAGAAACGAAATTTTAGAAAAACTAAGTTTTCTTTTGATGCTAATTTTTTTTTCGTTTGAAGTAAATAAAAAATAAAATTTGCTATTTAAGAAAATACTTTAAAACAAAAGAGATTTTCGTTTGTTTAAAATTTCATCCCTGAGGAAATTATTTTTTCTATGGATGCAATCCCTGCCAACATTTTTTGAAACGTCGAAAACAATCATATACGACATCAAAAACTCGTCGGAAAAGCGCCGTCACTATTGAGAAGTTGTACCACGCCAAGTTACTTCGAAAAAGTTGCTCATCAGTGCAATTATTAGGTGTCTATTTAGATCAATTTCGAAGGACGCCAATAAGAACCCCTGCAAACGATCAGAAAAAGTGCATTTTAAGGTAACTGTAGAAGAATCATTGTGGTCAAGTAAAACACGATTGTGTAGATGTTTATTGATTTGATTAAACATTTATAATTTCTTATAAATATAACATTTTTCGGTTTATCTCATCACATTTAACATAATTTTTTGCATTAATAAAAGAATGATGTTGAGTTTCAAGTGGCAAATTACATATTGCAGCGTCTATCAGCCAGTTTGTTTATTTTCGATGGAGACAGCGTGCCTGGAAAAATATTTGAAAAACGATCACTTTATTCTATTTGGAAAGTCGAAAATTGTTCACCATATACCTTTCACAATTTTAAGCGTAATATCTATGTTTTCAGCACTTTATTTTCGTTTTTATTTAAATAAAATATAACAAGCTGGTTGCGCTTGGCGTTTCACAAAAAATAAAATGGCTCTTCTAACAGTAGTGATGGCAAAATATTTTCATGTACATTTAGTACTTTTTGATATGCTTCCCCCATGACAGTTCGCGATGGTGGTGGTGAAATTTACGAGTCTGTGGTAGCGATGAGGATGAAATGGAACTTTGAAATGCTGGCAGGGATAATACAATATGTATATCAATTTAAAAAGTGGCCTTACTCTTAGAAAGCTTTCAGCTGCTAAGTTAAAATACGATTGTTTTTAATTTTGTCAAATATTAAAAATGCCCTTTCAACAGAAGAGTTTAAAAAAGATAACGAATATAATGCTATTGGATACTTGTTTGTATTTAGGATCTTCTTGTTGACTTTCCGCATCTTTTTTCTCATAACTCATGCTAGAATTGTTCCGAATTTGCTTGAGCATTGCTCCACTTTATAAGGTCTGAAATAATTTTTTACCCCCAAAAATCCCCCCAAATAAATTTTACCCATAAAAATCCCCCTAAACGTGAAAAAACCCCTAAATTTGGGGGGAAACCCCTAACCTGGCAACACTGTCCAAAACTGAATTTTACAATAATGGCTACTATACGAATTGCAACATGGAACTACAATGGTTTAGCGAGTCGATTAAACGAAATTGGGCAAATCTAGCGGTTTTTGGTGAAACAATTCTGGCAACGCTGGTTTTATACAAGAGAAAGTGTATCTTCTGTAAATGTTGCTGTTATGGTATTTCTTGTAGTTGGCAAATCATTTGTATACAGGAGATATAATAATTGGGCAAGTACACTGCCTTGAGGAACCCCAGTTTTATTTTTTCTTAGTGATGAGTATTTATTTTCTATTTTCACTCACGAAAATATTGGTCGCTCAAGTATGATTTTAAAATTTCGTAAAACTCATTTGGTAGATAATGATGAAGTTTATACAACAATCCTTCATGCCACACTCCATCAAATGCTTGACTAACGTCTAAGAAGATTGCCGAACACACCTCTTTTCTCTCAATCGCATTTTCTGCAATATTAACAATTCTATGTACTTGTTGGATAGTTGAGTGGTTCTCCCTGAAACCGAATTGATGGGAAGGTTTCTTCGATTCATTATACTTTTAAGTCGTCTAACAAAAAGTTTCTCAAAAACTTTTGACAGTATTGGTAGTTTCGATGTAAAAATAAATGTTTGCAACTCAAATTTTTAGCACATTATTTTTAAGTGCATGCATATAATATGCATATAGTAGCATAGTATGTTTGGGACATATATGTTAGAACATATTATGTTTGGGACATAAACTTTTTCAAATATAATATGTGTGGATGAAAACATATATTAATTTGTAAATTGAGTATAAACATATATATATATATATATATATATATATATATATATATATATATATATATATATATATATATATATATATATATATATATATATCTATATATATATATATATCTATATATATATATATATATATATATATATATATATATATATATATATATATATATATATATATATATATTTTCTCCTTACAATGTCGCTTTCTCATTCTAAATATATATATATATATATATATATATATATATATATATATATATATATATATATATATATATATATATATATATATATATATATATATATATATATATATATATATATATATATATATATATATATATATATATATATATATATATATATATATATATATATATATATATATATATATATATATATATATATATATTTAGAATGAGAAAGCGACATTGTAAGGAGAAAAAACCAAACAAATAAAGATAGCGAAATACATAAACAAATCACAGTTAGGCTAAAATTTCAACATGAAGCAGTAAGAAAACGTTGGAGTTTGCTTTGTTCCAAGAAAAAAAACTGTTTAAAAACTACGAATAACCAATATAGATGCCTAAGGCCAAAATTAACATGTTTGAATAACGCAATCATTTTTTTATTTGAACAAAAATTAGCACTGTGTCATATTTGAGGTTTTCAGAGTCTTAATATAAACCAATTAGACAGAAAAAAATTAAAAACAGAAAACATTAAAAAATTAATTGATACAATTATCTTTTTAATCAAATAATAATTAAAGTGACTAAAAAACTAAAAAAAAAATCAGTTTGTTTTCAATTCAAATATTATTTATATTAATTAATAATTTAATTAAAAAAAATACTTCCTATTATTACAATATTTATTTGAGATTATTGGACAGGAAGATTAAGGGAATTAATATTATTAAGTTGCTGAAAAGAAAATGCCAGATACCGATCCCGCAAGCCTGACTATACATAGCGAGATATGAAATTTACATACGAGAATTATTCTTCCCAAATTTAACCATTTTTTCACCACCACTGTGGATCATCTTTTCGTATATCTTACAATCCCTTAATTTTATTTTTAGATTTCGGTTTGTTACTATACTAATGCAACAACAAATCGAAATCTATTTAAAGATATTGCTGAATTCACCACCTGATTGGCGAACGATCACACAATGCCTTGTTTCTAGTCAACAACAATTATTGCGATAACTACGAGTATATGAAACTGGTTTTTAAGGACACAACAACATATCTAATGACAATATTATTAGTGTTTTTTCCTTATTTACGACGGGCTCCTCGTAGCTTACTATTTTTATGTTAGCCTGCAGGCTGGTTCAATGTCCAAATCATTTAAACTAGATATTAACAATATATTTATTCGAGCTTTTATTGGACAGGAAGACTTAAATTATAATTTAAATTTTTGTTTGGAAAAATTAGTATCTACCGATAGAAAAAATTGCACCTAAGTAGTGATTGAAGCCTAAAACATAATCCATTAAAAGAATTAATTGATACAATTAACTTTTTAATGAAATTAAAAATAAATTGACTTAAAAAGTTGTTGAAAATCTGTATGTTTCCAATTTAAATATTAGATATCGCAATTTACAATTTGATTAAATAAAAAATACTTCCAATTAAACATTTTGTTATTTGTTTCTACACCCTCAAAAAAATCGCTTCTTTAACATATGTTCCAAACATATTTTGCAGGAAGCACATATATTATTGGATACTGCCGAAACATTAATATGTTTGTTTTATTTGAACATATTATATGTTTGGAAGCATTTTGAGCCCAAAACTATTATATGCTTGGAAGAATTTTTCCCAAAGACGATTGTGGTCATTCCCTAACATACTCGTAATTTTCACTTTCACGAAATATTTTAGTTCTTGGCACCTTTTTCTGTAATACAAATAATGTTGAAGAAATTATTCACTTTTATAAATTATTGAAATTTTACCTTTCGCCTGCACGGAGAATCGAACCGAGGACCATACAGCTTGTAAGCCAACAAACTATCCACTGGGCTACGTAGCTGTTATAGTCACCAGCAGATAATTATCGTTATACGTTATATTTATATAGCATAGTTTGCAGCGCCCACGAGCCCATGCAAACATAACATTATTTAACAGAAACATACATTTGTTTGCCACGTGGAGCAGTGGTTAGAATGTCTGTCTTGCATGTGGGTCGTGGGTTCAATTCCTGCTCCGACCGAACACTTTTTTTTTAAATTTACACATTTATATTTATACTATATTAAATTTTTATAATGAAACTTCGAAATGTGGGTTATTAAAGATTTATAGTCAGTAACAGTGCTTGAAATAAACGAAATTGACTGATTTTTGGATAAAATATTATTTTTTTATTGCAAAAATAACAATTTTTTAACAAAAAACTGTTTTTGGTACAAAACTTTAAAATTTGGAAGGAATTCAAAAACTCTAACAAGAAGAACGTGGAGTCGAGTATAAAAATACATAAATAATGTTATAATATAAACATAAATTTATTTAGGCGTGAACAGTTTTTTACTAGCATTTAACACCATCGCTCTAAAATGCCTTTTATTTTTCTTTAATAATTCATTTTAAAGAAAATAAACTTTTTTAATTGTTTTAGCTGCAAAACTCGAACTTAATGCCCGCTTTTATATTTGAAGGTGTCCGTCAACTCCTCGTGGACTACTTATTAATAAAGATGAACTAAACTTTGTTTTTATACATTTTACTGTGTATTTTTTTCACTATTTCCTCCTTATTTCATTTTACTGTCCCAACTCTAAAAAGAGTATAGTGCCCTTTCGTTATTTTTATGAAGACCCCTGATTTCTTTTAACGAACCAAGAAAAAAATTGTGCCCATAATGCCAAAATGATAAACAAAACACATGTCCACACATACATAAAATGCTGCTCTCAAGGCGAAAACATATGCTGTTTGTTTTTCAAATGTCTATTCTCTTGGTTCCGAATGTCCATTCTTTTTATTCAAATTAAATAATATTTAGACTTAAGCATATCAAATTTTTGGCCTTATCATAAAACAGTTTTCCGAAACAACATACAAGCGGTTTCACAGAAATTGTTTTCTTTTGATTCTTTCGCTGTGTTATGTTGATATCTTTTGTCAACTCTCCCGGTTTCCATCTCTATTACTCTCTCTGTCGCTTTGAATAAAATATCACAACATATGTATGTTTAGTCGAAATTGGTAAATTTATACATGTATGCATTCACACATATGATTTTTATGAAACATTCATGCCCCAAACATTTAGTGTTAGTTTAGGAACATTACATGTTTGCACTTAAATATATTGTGTTTAAAATTGTGCCCGAAACACATATAATTTGTGTCTATATACATAAACTCCAATGAAACACCTTTTGTGTGAGGCGTAAACGGATTTTGGGAGCATAGAGCTTTAGATTACTAGCGGATATGAAAAGTGTTAACTTAAGCATTCTTCTAATGTCTTTGGAACAATCGGGCTCGTTCAACAGAAGGAAATAATTGGGTGGGTTCAATGATAAAAAAAACTAGAAGTGCCTATGTCTAATAGACATTTTTAGTTATGTAGTATCACAATGGACTGAATAGTCTAAGTGAGCCTGAAACAAGTATATACAGCACTAAGTTCGGCCGGGCCGAATCTTAAATACCCACCACCATGAACCAAATATTAGGGTTTCCTTTGAAATTTCGGGAGGGCTTGAGGACTTGAGAACACTTCCCGAAGATAAATTTAAAGATTTCACCTATGAGGACTATATCAGATTCTGGATTCATAAGAACCATTTTTGTTTGAAGTTTAGAGGAATCATTAACATCTCTTGTAAGGGTGCAAGAAAATTATAAAATGACGTCTTGATTTGAAATCTTTAATCTGTAGAAGTAAAATCTGGAAATTTTACATTGAATTTCAAGCAATTTTCATGATCAGTGCACCTTCTACACCCTCAAGAAGTGAAGTCGGTCTATATGTAGGCATTACCAAATGGACCGATAAAAACTTAATCCGATACACGTTTTTGTGAGCCTAAAACACCAGAATACTTACAATTTCAGGCAAATCAAATAAAAACTACGGTTTCTAGAAACCCAAGGAGTTAAATCGGGAGATCGTTCTTATGGCTATGGGCTATACTAAAATATGGACCGATACTCACCGTTTTCGGCACACATCTTTATGACCAGAAAATACCTCTAGATTTCCAATGTCAGGCAAATAGTATAAAAACTTCGGATCCTAGAAGCCCAAGAAGTAAAATCGGTCTATATGGGGGCTATACCAAAACATGGACCGATACTCACCATTTTTGGCACACCTCTTTATGGTCATAAAATACCTCTAGATTTCAAATTTCAAGCAAATTGGATAAAAACTACTATTTCTATAAGCCCAAGACCCCAAATCGGGAGGTCGGTTTATATGGGGACTATATCAAAACCTGGACCGATATAGCCCATCTTCGAACTTGACCTGCCTGCAGACTAAAGAGGAGTTTGTGCAAAATTTCAGCTCGATTGCTTCATTATTGAAGACTGTAGCGTGATTACAACAGACAGACAGACAGACGGACAGGCGGACATCGTTATATCGTCTTAGAATTTCTCCCTGATCAAGAATATATATACTTTATATAGTCGGAAATCGATATTTCGATGTGTTACAAACGGAATGACAAACTTATTATACCCCCGTCACCATTCTATGGTGGTGGGTATAAAAAGTGGTCTGGCACTTAAACCTTCCCTCACCTACACAGACGAAAACGACTAACTAATATGTTTCGGTGTAAAAATTATATGTTTGGAACTGAAATTTTTATCACATTATTTTTAAGTGCAAGCATATAATGCTCATAAACCATCATAACATGTTTAGGACATATATGTTAGAACTAGGGTTTTTCCGCGGGAATTCACGGGAAATGGCTATTTTTTCGCTCCTGCTTTCCCGGGAATGAAGTGCGGGAATTCCCGGGAAATTTTCTTTACAATATTTTACGCATAATAGAAGGTTTTTAAATGACAGTTGAAATCTAGTTAAAGTGGATTTTGGAAGTGTAATGTGAATAACTATGGTACCAAGTCGTAGTAGTTGCCTTGTGGAACGTACATAGTCATGGGTTTTAATCCAGAATCCAAAGGGCTCCCAATTGTTAAAAAGAAGTTTGCACTTACTAATTTATGATTGTTATATTTCTGTAAACCGACATTCCGATAGCTCGTAGACTGAGTAAACCTTTAAAAACAACGGAACATTTTACCTTATGTAACCCACGTTGGCAATTGCATAATTTCAAAATTTCATAATTATTGCAAGGATGTTTTTTATGAAATAAGAAAATTCCAACCTTTTTTAAGATAGTATACCTTATACACATTAGGCTTGAAATCTATTAAAATTGGGGTTTAAAGTCCTTATTTATACACGCAAAAAAATAATTCTTTCCTCCCAAACGAAATTTTAGACAAACAAAGTTCGTTTCTCATTTGCTTTTCGCTGTAAGGAAGTGTATTTGGAAGAAAAGTATATACTTTTTGTGATAAACGTTTATTCTTTTCCAGGATGTAAAAACAATTTCATAAAGACTAGCTAAAAAAACATTATTTTCTTGCTAATTGCATTGTCCCTCACATCTTTCTCACATCCACGAGGATTTTTAGTTCTTAACACCTTTTCCTGTAATACCAACAATGTAGAAGAAATTATACGATTTTATAAATTTTTAAACTTTTTTTTACCTTTCGCCTGGACGGAGAATCGAACCGCGGACCATGCACATTGTAAGCCAACACACTAACCACTGAGCTATGTACCTGTTATGGTCATCAATAGATAAATATCCATATAAGTTATATTTATATAGCATAGCTTGCGGCGCCCACGAACCGAATAAACAAAGTTTATTTAACAGAAACAAACATTTAGTTTGGCACCGTGGAGCAGTGGTAGCTACGTCCGACTCTCATGCCAAGGGTCGTGGGTTCGAGCCCTGCTTCGGCCAAAGTTTTTTTTTTTTTGCTTTTGTTTTTTTTTTACATACGTTCCAGATATATTCGATAGATTCCGAAAAAATGTTTAACATTACATTGTACTATATTAAATTTTGAACTGTAAAATGTGTCTTATTAAAGACCTAAAGTCAGAAAAGAACAGTGTTTGATATAAACGAAATGGACTGTGTTGTTATTTCAAAAATAACTTTTTTTATTGAAAAAATAAAAATGTTGTAACAAACGAATTTTTTTGGTAATAAAAGTTTAAAATTTTCGAAGTAATTCAAAAAACTCTAACAAAAGAAAAACGTTTTCGGTACACGTTTTCCAAACGTTTTTTTTTCTTTGCGTGTAGGGCATACGACAACTGAAATCTAGTTAAAGTGGATTTTGGAAGTATAATGTGAATGTCGTATTACATGGTAGTGTTTCCCTTTTGGGAATATTGACTGAACATGTGCATTTATTGACCCGTTTAAAGATGGTGAAATCGAAATAAGTTTCTTTCATTTCCAACTAGTTTTTTAGTGTTACAAAAAATCCCAATATATTAATAGTGTTCTTCCGAAAACTATATCGAAAGAGACTGCCTTAACCATTGTCAAAATGTTTTGTATTACAAAATATTTCGTATATTAGTATGATTTATGGCTAATGTAAGAGAACAACATAATATATATTGTTAGTTGCCCACACCCTCAAAAAAAAAATCGCTTCTGTAACATATGCCCAAACACATTTTGCTTCAAGCATATATATTTTCAGGATTGGTCCAAAAAAAATGTTGTTCGTATTGTTAAAACGTATTATGTTTCACCTCAGGCATACACTGGCGCCAATTGGTAACTTCCATTATTTTACTTGCAGCATAGGTTAGGTTAGGTGGCAGCCCGTAGTATCAGGCTCACTTAGACTATTCAGTCCATTGTGATACCACATTGGTGAACTTCTTTCTTATCACCGAGTACTGCCCGATTCCATGTTAAGCTCAATGACAAGAAACCTCCTTTTTATAGCCGAGTCCGAACGGCGTTCCACATTGCAGTGAAACCACTTGGAGAAGCTTTGAAACCCCTCAGAAAAGTCACCAGCATTACTGAGGTGGGATAAGCCACCACTGAAAAACTTTTTGGTGTTCGGTCGAGGAGGAGTCGAACCCACGGGCAAGGTAACCATTGCACCACGGTGGCAACATACTCTCTAGGTCTCTCTTTCTAAACACATATATATTTATAGGCTATTTCTAAATTAACCCTTATATTATGTTGGGGTCATCTGATGACCCATATGGTATTTTTCATCAGCGCATTTCTTACAGTTGGAATATAATTAAAAGTTCTTACTACTCAGCAAGAATTCAGTACATGTCAACAAATTATGCACTGAGTAGTAAGAACTTTTATTTATTTTCCAACAGTAAGAAATGGGCTGATGAAAAATGCGATGTGGGTCATCAAATGACCCCAACATAATATAAGGGTTAATATATGTTTGCATCCAAGCATATTATATTTACAAAGATTTTATGTCTCAAACATAATATGTTCTAACATATTAACATATATGTCCCAAACATTTTATGCTAGTTTATGAACATTATTTGCTTGCACTTAAAAATATTGTGTTAAAAAATTTGAGTTCCAAACATATAATTTTTACACCCAAAAATATGAAAAACAGTATTTTTCGTCCGTGCAGAGAGCGCCTTATAACCGTAGTTTTAGGCGGTTTCTAATTTATTCAAATATCTAAATGTATTCCACATTAAAGCAGGTTTCCCTTTGACCGGGATCCCGGGAAATTCGAAAAAAATTCCCGCTTTTCCGGGAATGCAAAAAGTTCGGGAAAAAGAAAACCCTAGTTAGAACATATTATGTTTGGCACATAAAATTTTTATACCCTCCATCATAGGATGGGGGTATATTAACTTTGTCATTCCGTTTGTAACACATCGAAATATTGCTCTAAGACCCCATAAAGTATATATATTCTGGGTCGTGGTAAAATTCTGAGTCGATCTAAACATGTCCGTCCGTCCGTCTGTTGAAATCACGCTAACTTCCGAACGAAACAAGCTATCGACTTGAAACTTGGCACAAGTAGTTGCTATTGATGTAGGTCGGATAGTATTGAAAATGGGCCATATCGGTCCACTTTTACGTATAGCCCCCATAAAAAGGGACCCTCAGAATTGGCTTGTGTAGCCTCTAACAGAAGCATATTTCATCCGATCCGGCTGAAATTTGGTATATGGTGTTGGTATATGGTCTCTAACAACCATGCAAAAATTGGTCCACATCGGTCCATAATTATATATAGCCCCCATATAAACCGATCCCCAGATTTGGCTTGCGGAGCCTAAAAGAGAAGCAAATTTCATCCGATCCGGCTGAAATTTGGTACATGGTGTTGGTATATGGTCTCTAACAACCATGCAAAAAGTGGTCCACATAGGTCCATAATTATATATAGCCCCCATATAATCGATCTTTTTTGATTTAATATATACCACGTATAGACTTACATACAATTTAGAAGATGGTGTTAGGAGGTTTTAAGATACCTTGCCATCGGCAAGCGTTACCGCAACTTAAGTAATTCGATTGTGGATGGCAGTGTTTAGAAGAAGTTTCTACGCAATCCATGATGGAGGGTACATAAGCTTCGGCTTGGCCGAACTTACGGCCGTATATACTTGTTTTTAATATAATAGGTGTGGATTAGGGCTGTCACCCAGGATAAATCCCGTCCCGGAATTCCGGGATTTTCGGGACGGGAATAATCACGAATCCGGGGATTTTTAATTTTAAATACCGCGATTTTTCGGGATCCCGAAAAACTAATTCAAATTTGTTAAATTTGGGGCTTTTTAGCATTATTTATTAATAAATTGGAGTTTACAATCAGTGCAAACGGCCCTTAGATTTCATACCATAGACAAATTGAGTTAATAAACATTTATGGTACACCTTGAGTAAGTATTTAATATACATGAGGTATACTATAAAAAGCACAATTTCTTCAAAAATCGAAATAAACGATAAGGTCCTCAGGCAAAGGTCCGTCGACAATATGACAAGCTCGAGTTTATCTGCTAAAAATTTGGATGCCTTTATATTTTTGAGAAGTTACTTTAAACCATGATGTACAAAGGATTAACACCAGTGTACGAAAATACACCTAAACTAATCAAAATCTTTCAAATGTTTTGCTGAATAACACAGCGATATAATTTTTTTTGTCATAATTTTTTGTTTTTCTTTTCTTGTTGAGTTGACAATTTGAAATTTTGTTTTAATTTGCTCTTATGTTCTTTTGTTAATAAAATTGAATTAAACTAAATAGGTTTAATGTATGACAAGTTTTTGGTGGTGTAGATTGTTATTACTTAAAATATTGATAAAATCCCGGATTCTATATTTTAAAATACCGAATATCCGGGATCCCGAATGACAGCCCTAGTGTGTATCCAAACATATATAAATTTAGAATTTGTCTACAAACATATATGTGTTTATAAAGGGAGACCGAGAGAGTATGCTGTAAGTAAAAAATGGAAGTAACCAATTGGCGCCTTAAAAATATATACACAAAGAAAATTTTATTAAAACTTTTTTTCTACCAGTTTATGAAACATATTGTGTTTGAACAATAAAAACAATATTCTGTTTGGAACAATCCTGAAAATATATATGCTTGGAGCAGAATGTATTTGGGAGTATATGTTACAGAAGCGAATCTTTTGAGGGTGTGCATACATACAATTCATTAGTTCTTTAAAGAAGTATTAAGTAGGTAAATAATAATACAATAAATAATTGAATGCTTCAATTAAAAAACCAAGTAAGTAATTTAGTAAATTAAAGACGGTCGGGGCCGACCATATCATACCCTAAACCACCCCTACTAACTTAATAAACATTGCTTGTTAGGTATTAATGGTATAGGATTGGTACATAAACCACATTTCTATATTTAAGAACATTAAGGGGTACATGTTTATGGGAGTTTTATCACAATCTGAACAGAAATGTCTGATATTAGTTGATTCTGCACCTACAGTGTTAGTATACCACTAATATTGAGTCCATTATTAAAAAAGAGGATATCGCTCAATTAGTGTGGGTAATAAATCTAAATTTGTGAAAATTGGGAAATATATTTATGTAAGAGCTACGTGTTAGTCTATCTACGATCGAACAATTTGAAATTTGAATAACATTGGTTAATAAAATAAATAAGGAAATAAATAAATAAATAAGGAAAGAAATAAAATTATTAGGGTCAAATTTTAGAGAATCGGGCGCTACATATATATGGGAGCTATATCCAACTCTTAACCGATTTCGATGATATTTGCATATTTGGTTGATACCACAGAATGTTACTTTGTGCTAATTTTGAGCAATATCGGTTAATAAATAATGCTATTGTAACCAAATTTTGGTAAATCGGGCGATTTATATGGGAGCTATATTCAAATCTGATCCGATTTTCATGATTTTTTGCACATATAGTTAGTACTACAGAAGCTTAGAATAAGCTAACTTTGAGTAAGATCTGTTGGTAAATAAGGGTTTTATGGCCAAATTTGGGAAAATCGAGCGATACATTTGTTATATATGGGAGTTATATCTATATCTGAATTGATTTTTCGAATTCAATAGCTTTCCTCCTTGTGCCAAAAAAAATGGACCGACGGACGGACACCAAGGGCTAGATCGACTCAGAAAGTGTATCTCTCAGTATATATTTTATAGGGTCTAAACTCAATATTTCTGGTAGGCACATTTTTTGGCAGATCAAAGTTTTTATATGTGGTTCAGGGTATAATTACCCAGCAAGAAAAATTGGAAGTTCTTCTCAAGGCACAACTATAAAATAACTTCCAAAAATACTCTCCCAAAGATGTTCTTTATTTTAACTGCACAGGATGTTAATTTAAGTCAATTTCTTTATAACTCGCTTTTTTCATATTTTTAATGGGAAATTTATTTTTGTGTGTTTCAAATAAGTTAAAAACAGATTAAGAATTAATAAAATGGTACAAATTATTTAAATTTGGCCGAAAAAAATGCTAAATCCTTTGTAGAAAAATTTCGAATTTTGGAAAATATTTGATCACAAAAGTTCCACACAAGCGTTATAATGTATTAAAAATCATAAAAAATTTTAAAAATTATTTATTTGTCAAAATTTCACAAAATTTCTTAATTCACATCCAAAACACTGAATTCGCCTCACACCTTAAGAAGTATTGCAAATTCAGTGCAGCGGCTGTTGAAATGGTGGACATCCGTGTTATGACAAGCCCATGTTAAATTCATCGCTTCTGCGTCTATTTGGCACCACTTCCGGATCCAGAAAGAACATTTTCACTACTTTTTTGGAGACGCTTTTTTGATTTTTGATGGTTGCAACCACAATAAATAAAATTTTTAATTGAATCATTTCAATCAATTATGATTTTTATTTCTAATTACTTCTATTATTGATACTAACATTTCAGTGATTCCAATTAAAAAATTAATTAAATCAATTATTTTCGTGATTGGATCAGAAAACAAATATTCTGAGACGTAGAGATGCATATGTACAGATATACGGAATGTGTAAAATTACCCGACATAGCAATAATTGCTTATGGCTACATTGCTTACCGGTATAACCACAGCTTAAAAATTTTAGAAACTCGACAAGTCGAAGGGTTGGCTTTCCAAATTTATTAACCCTTTCGACCCTAAAGATGCCTGTGGGCAACTTTTTGTGTTTTGAGGCTCACTGTCAGCGTTGTTTTTGTTTTTGTTCATAAAACTGCAACGGTATCGAAAGCTACAAGTGTTTTCTTCAAGTTGAATGAAAAATCAGCTAATTTGGTTGTCAATTAGCAAAAAAAATTCATTAATACGCACAAGAAAAAATTATTTGCGAATTAAAAAGAGGTTTTTGTACATGTGACTTTTTTCAAAAATTACAACTAAAATGTTGAAAGTTTTTATTAAATCTATTGTAGTACATGTCAAATAAAATATTTCTGGAAGTCAAATCTTAGAATTGCAAAGAAACAACAGATGAGAAATTTTTAAAATTGAAAAGTTGCCTGTGGGCAACTTTGGGCAATTGTGGTAGTAAAATTACATATTTTTGAACATAAGGCCTGGAGAAAAAAGGTTTGAAAAACAATGATTTTGAAAAAATGTTGAACTTTAATTGGGATGTCCCAGTGACGAGAAATACGGCGATGATGTGGAAAACATATCTGCAGTGCAGTGGGGAATTTGGAAGGAATCGTAAAAAGGGAGGAAGCCACTTCTTTGCAACATACTAGTGGATTAGCACGAATATTGACGCTTTATAATACTTTGGTTTTTTACACCGCCAGTTAAATTGACATGGGTTAAAATCAAACAAAAAAAAAAACAAAACATTTTCGTGAGTCACGCGTGATTCACGCCGTTTCAAGCCGTGAATGAAATTTAAACGAAATCTTGTGAATATGCGTGAACGGGATTAAAGAAAAATGTGTGGCGCGTGAGCGTGAGTAAAAATCAAATTGTGTTCGTGATTGTGAGTGAGTAAACTGTCACCGAAATCACGCTCCCGATAAAAATTTACTTTCACGATCCCGCCCACCCTCACGATCCAACTCACGCTCAAGATAAAATTCACGTTAACAATAAATATCATGTTCACGATAAAATTCACACTCACGGTAAAACAGACACAAAAAGTCACAATCACGAACAAATTCACGTTCACGATTAAATTCAAGTTCACCGATTTTAATCACCCTTACTTATTTAATCACGCTTAAGATTTCAATAGCGTGAGTCACGAGAAATTTCGTTAATTACCAGAATTTTATTGAGCCACGAAAATTGTCGTGTTCCGAAAATATTCGTGACTCACGAGATTTGTCGTGAATTACGAAAATTGTGGTGAATCGTGCGAAAGCGTGAGACATAAACGTTGTTCATGTGTGATCGTGCGCGAGTATGACTTTTCATTTCGTGACCGTGAATTCCTACCCACATGGCGTGCGTGAGTACAAATATTTCTTCGTGAATGTGTTTGAGCGTGATTGAAATTCCACTCACGCGCGCATCTAAGTATATATTTACTGTAAACTAACAAAAAACTTAACAAAAATCCAATAAAACGTAATACGTCTATCATTACAAAACAAACTATTTTGTAGTCACAATTGCCCAAAGTTGCCCACAGGCAACATTCTCTACCGCCTAAACGAATGGGCGTGGCGACCCGAAATATTGGCTAGACGCTTCTTAAATGACTTCAACATGATTAAAAGTAAAAAAAAATTTAGCGATACCTATAAAAAGGGTTAAAAGGGTCGAAAGGGTTAAAATTTAAATGTCGCAGAGCGGTTATTTTGATTCTAATTGCAATCCCTTTGTATGATGGCTTGTAAATATTACTATAACAATCAATAATTAGAAACACTTCGGATCCATACATTATCTAGTCATGCCAAGAAGATCAAACAGTATTATACACAGAATAAATTTCATGAACCTTTGTCCAATTAAAGTCTTAATTGAGTTTTAAAAAATATTCAATTAAAAATTTAATTGATTTAACAAACTTTATAATTGAAAAAAAAATCAACCACAAAAATTAATAGTATCAATTAATTTTTTAATTGATACTATTATTTCTGTGATTCAAGACATTTCAATTAAAAAATTAATTGGATCAATTAATTTCGTGATTGAATCAGAAACAAGTATATACGGCCGCAAGTTCGGCCAGGCCGAATCTTATGTACCCACCACCATGGATTGCGTAGAAACTTCTACGAAAGACTGTCATCCACAATCAAATTACTTGGGTTGTGGTATGTTAAAACTTCTTATTCCTGCATGGTTGTTGGATACCATATACTAACATCACGTACCAAATTTCAACCGAATGGGAAGAATTTTGCTCTTCCAAGGGGCTCTGGAGGTCAAATCTGGGGATCGGTTTATATGGGGCCTATATATAATTATGGACCGATATCGACCAATTTTTGCATGGGAGTTTGAGGCCATATATTAACACTACGTACCAAATTTCAACTGAATCAGATGAATTTTGGTCTTCCAAGAGGTTCCGGAGGTCAAATCTGGTGATCGGTTTATATGGGGGCTATATATAATTATGAACCGATGTGGACCAATTTTTGCATGGTTGTTAGAGACCATATACTAACATCACATACCAAATTTCAGCCGGATCGGATGAAATTTGCTTCTCTTAGAGGCCTCGCAAGCCAAATCGGGGGATCGGTTTATATGGGGGCTATATATAACTATGGACCGATGTGGACCAATTTTTGCATGGTTGTTAGAGACCATATACTGACACGATGTACCAAATTTCAGCCGGATCGGATGAAATTTGCTTCTCTTAGGGGCCTCGCAAGCCAAATCGGGGGATCGGTTTATATGGGGGCTATATATAACTATGGACCGATGTGGACCAATTTTTGCATGGTTGTTAGAGACCATATACTGACACCATGTACCAAATTTCAGCCGGATCGGATGAAATTTGCTTCTCTTAGGGGCCTCGCAAGCCAAATCGGAGGATCGGTTTATATGGGGGCTATATATAATTATGGACCGATGTGGACCAATTTTTGCATGGTTGTTAGAGACCATATACTAACACCATGTACCAAATTTCAGCCGGATCGGATGAAATTTGCTTCTCTTAGGGGCCTCGCAAGCCAAATCGGGGGATCGGTTTATATGGGGGCTATATATAATTATGGACCGATGTGGACCAATTTTTGCATGGTTGTTAGATACCATATACTAACACCATGTACCAAATTTCAGCCGGATCGGATGAAATTTGCTTCTCTTAGAGGCCTCGCAAGCCAAATTTTGGGGTCCGTTTATATGGGGGCTATACGTAAAAGTGGACCGATATGGCCCATTTGCAATACCATCCGACCTACATCAATAACAACCACTTGTGCCAAGTTTCAAGTCTATAGCTTGTTTCGTTCGGAAGTTAGCGTGATTTCAACAGACGGACGGACGGACGGACGGACGGACGGACATGCTCAGATCGACTCAGAATTTCACCACGACCCAGAATATATATACTTTATGGGGTCTTAGAACAATATTTCGATGTGTTACAAACGGAATGACAAAGTTAATATACCCCCCATCCTATGGTGGTGGGTATAAAAAATTTTGTGTGTAGATACCTGCATTGCATTTTTTTGAAGTTGTATAGCCGTCTCATATATTTCAATATGTATGGTTTTGCATTGTTACTGGTTATCTCATTATACTTAATAAAGCCTATTCAATACTAAAGTATCCCTATCTGGTGGTCCCTAGACCCTTAAGATTTTTGTCTTATACTTTGCCCTATGTGTGACACATAGGTGAAATTAATGTTCAATAGAGATCAGGTACAAAAGCCCTTGAAGCTAATTAAAACAAAAAAAAAAACAACAACACAGGTTTATCAGTTTTTAAATGGGTAAACTTTCTTTTTAATTGTTAATCAATGACTTGGACAAAACATAAAAAGCTTATCATTAAGTCAATTAAATTTAGTTTGGAATGTTCTCATGGCATATCAATGCACCCAGATAGTTTGGACTTTAAAAATTCCAGTCAATGGAAATTTTACTGTCATATATATCGTCTTCTTGTTTTTGCTACCAACGCAGCTACATTAAATTAAACGAATGTCGACCCCGACCTTGACGCTCAAAAATATAGGCAACGTAAAGGTAAACAATAGTACTTCCTTCTCGTTATTATGGTCTACCCTTGATGAGAGCGATGACGGTGACGTCTTAAGTTGAATTGCTAAGATATCTCGTTGAATTTGTACTTGTACTGTGTCAGCGTAATTTTGTATTTGTGTGCGACGTAGCGCGACGGAGCTGTTGAATGAAGTAAAAATATGCAAAAATATAAAAAAGTGTAATGTTAAAAAGAAACAAGTACATGCAATCGAAAGTTTAGTAAAGCCGAACCTTCAGTACCCTCCAAAACGGATTGTATAAAACAAGACACCAGCACGTACTGATAGATTGTATCAATTTCTGTAATTATATAGAGGATTTTGCTGCACTAAAAAAATATTGTCGAGAGACCAAAGATTTCTTATTGAAAAATATGGATACGAGTTTTGCTTAACCTCAAAAAAATCTTTGTAATATATACTCAAACACATTAAGTTTCACTATAAGCATGTAGTTTTTAAGGCCTCAAATAGGTAGTTCCAGTCAGAGATGTAGAAAATGTATAAACGTCTTTTGACAATTCACTATGATTTTGTTTGTTTGCAGTGCGCAGTCATTCCACTTAATTTCGCAGTCAAGTGACTCAATTTCTTTTTGGAAAACGAGAATTATCATACACATCAGTCAATTTGCATTACAAAAACGGTGTGGATGTATGGAAATTTATATGATTTTACAATATTTGGTGTTTCATCAAGAGAACAAAGGAAAGAAAAAAATTGAAGCCAATTTAAAAAATCTACGGTGTGCAGGTAAACTACAGCGCTGTGAATGAACTTAAGACGTCTATACCTTCCTTGGTCTATGATCCAGTTTCTAAACATTTGTTTGCTTGCAGCAAAATGTCTTAAATATAATTGTTTTGTAATACAAATAAAAACATATGCTTTAATTTATTTGAATATTCCACCCAAAACATTTATTTATATTAGAAATATGTAAGTCGGTAAGCAATTATGCATGTTTTCTCAGAAACATACTCTTTTTTTCATGACATTTTTTGTCTATCTACGTCGCCATCTTCATCATTTTCCTCTATTTCTCTCTCTCTTTCTCACACGTTTTTAAATATATATATGTTTATACGAAATATAAAATTCTATACATCCACACCTTTTTTGTAATGCAAATTGACTGATTTGCACGGTAATTCTCGTTTTCCAAAAAGAAATTGAGTCACTTGACAGCGCAATTGAGTGGAATGACTGCGCACTGCAAATAAACAAAACCATCAATTGCGCAGTCAAGTGACTCAATTACTTTTTGGAAAACGAGAATTACCGTACAAATCAGTAAATTTGCATTACAAAAAAGGTTTGGATGTATAGAATTTTATATGCTTTTACAATATTTGGTGTTTCATCAAGAAAACAAAGGAAAGAAAACCAATTAAAGCCAAATTAAAAAATCACTCAATTGGAAGGTATAGACATCTTAAGCGAATTCACAGCGCAGTAGTTTGTCTGCACACCGTAGATGTCACTTTTTCGTCTGCAAATGAGTGATTTTTTAATTTGGCTTTATTTTTGTTTTCTTTCCTGTTTTCTCTTGATGAAACACCGAATATTGTAAAAACATATAAAATTCTGTACATCCACTGTGATGGCTGCGCACAACATCATAGACCAAGGAAGGTATAGACATCTCAAGTGAATTCACAGCGCTGTAGTTTGTCTGCACACCGTAGAGGGCTCTTTTACGTCTGCAATTGAGTGATTTTTTAATTTGGCTTCAATTTGGTTTCTTTCCTTTGTTTTCTTGATGAAACACCAAATATTGTAACAGCATATAAAATTCTATACATCCACACCTTTTTTGTAATGCAAATTGACTGATTTGTACGGTAATTCTCGTTTTCCAAAAAGAAATTGAGTCACTTGACTGCGCAATTGAGTGGAATGACTGCGCACTGCAAATAAACAACACCATGGTGAATTATCAAGGTATGTCTCTATTTTAATTGGTCTATGGTATGTTTCTGAGAAAACATGCATAATTGCTTACCGACTTACATATTTCTAATATAAATAAATGTTTTGGGTGGAATATTCAAATAAATTAAAGCATATGTTTTTATTTGTATTACAAAACAATTATATTTAAGACATTTTGCTGCAAGCAAACAGATGTTTAGAAACTGGATCATAGACCAAGGAAGGTATAGACGTCTTAAGTTCATTCACAGCGCTGTAGTTTGTCTGCACACCGTAGAGGGCTCTTTTACGTCTGCAATTGAGTGATTTTTTAATTTGGCTTTAATTCGGTTTCTTTCCTTTGTTTTCTTGATGAAACACCAAATATTGTGACAGCATATAAAATTCTATACATCCACACCTTTTTTGTAATGCAAATTGACTGATTTGTACGGTAATTCTCGTTTTCCAAAAAGAAATTGAGTCACTTGACTGCGCAATTGAGTGGAATGACTGCGCACTGCAAATAAACAAAACCATGGTGAATTGTCAAGGTATGTATCTATTTTAATTGGTCTATGACAACATCATAAACAAAATCATTGTGAATTGACATGAGGTGTCTTTGGTATACATTTCTTGGTCTGTGGTGTAGCCACTTGCACAGTAGACTAGCTACAGTGCGATGGGTAACACCCCGTCAATCGAATGTGCACATTTTGGGTAGACTGCACTGATTTTTCCAACCGAACAAAAATTTTCGATTTATGGGGATAAGGTGTAAAATATGCAACACATTTTTTACCAATCGAAATCACTATAAAAATTCGTTCCTCACAAAAGAAAAATCTTCTTTCAGTGTAGAGTTGAAGAAAATGTTACCCTAAGAGTGTCCAAGCTATGTTTGAGTTTTATAGGTCTTTGTAAACTCAAAAAGTAAAAAGTAGAGATCAATTTATATGGGAGCTATATCATAATTTTTCTAAGAAATGTAATGCAAATTGAGTCGTCGAGATACTCAAAAAATCAAATTCCATACCAATATTTATAAAGTTTTATAAACATAATGACAAAGTTAGTATACCGGCAGTCATATGATAGAAGACTTATGCAGAATCGAAAAGCAGGGAAAGAGCTGAAATAAAGTGATAAAAAATGTAAACACAGACTTAGTTTTAACGTGGTGCAACATTTTTTTTTGTAAAGTTATCCTCATGCATATATATAAAATTATGGTTGGGATGGGAGAACATGGCATGGCTTCTTAAAGTAAGGCATTTAAAAATTTATTCTTGAAAAAAAAAAAAAACAATTTACAATAGTGTTTTCAACATTGATAAGTTTTTTCTGAGCTACATAGTAGAAGTGTGAGCGATTCATCGACACGCTCGTGAATTTGAATATAGAGTAAGTGCAGCAAATGTGGTGCAGGCTGGTAATGTGGTATAGTAGCTTTTTTCTCTACCTAACAACATACGAATAACTAAATCAAGCTGAATAAATTGTGGATGTCGGAGAATGAAGCAATCAAAGATCAGTTTAATTTTTGTAACTCTTTCTTTGTGCAAGTTGAAAAAATCGCATTTATCTATGCTCGAATGTTTTTTGCGGTTCTTAATCATTTCGCTTTGCGTGAAGGTATACTTTCAATTTATTAATTTTCGGATGTAAATAACTGCCGAGTACTAAATAAGCATAAAATGTATGCAATTGCCATACTTATATTGCATTTATTTTTTTTACACAAAATCTACATTATGGTGTACCACATTACCTGCACATTTGATGAATTAATGTGTTTTTTAATAAATTCGCAAGTATATCCGAAATTATGGGTTTCTTATTTTTCGCTAACACTAGTAAAATGAATGTGGAGAAAAAACAAAAAATGTAGCTATCGAAAAACAAATGGGTATACCACATTTGCTGCACTCATATGCTGCTTGCTTGCTCATATGCTGTATGGCGAACCATACACTAATAGAAGGAATTGCGTTCCAAAATCAATTTTTGTGCCAACCGTATTTTGCGGTTCTATCATAGACCAAGAAATGTATAGGCGATGTCGGAGAATGAAGCAATCAAAGATCAGTTTAATTTTTGTAACTCTTTCTTTGTGCAAGTTGAAAAAATCGCATATATCTATGCTCGAATGTTTTTTGCGGTTCTTAATCATTTCGCTTTGCGTGAAGGTATATTTTCAATTTATTAATTTTCGGATGTAAATACCTGCCGAGTACTAAATAAGCATAAAATGTATGCAATTGCCATACTTATATTGCATTTATTTTTTTTACAAAAAATCTACATTATGGTGTACCACATTACCTGCACATTTGATGAATTAATGTGTTTTTTAATAAATTCGCAAGTATATCCGAAATTATGGGTTTCTTATTTTTCGCTAACACTAGTAAAATGAATGTGGAGAAAAAACAAAAAATGTAGCTATCGAAAAACAAATGGGTATACCACATTTGCTGCACTCATATGCTGCTTGCTTGCTCATATGCTGTATGGCGAACCATACACTAATAGAAGGAATTGCGTTCCAAAATCAATTTTTGTGCCAACCGTATTTTGCGGTTCTATCATAGACCAAGAAATGTATAGGCGTCTCATGTCAACTCACAATCATTTTGTTTATTTGCAGTGTGCAGCCATCGCACTCAATTGTCAGTCAAGTGACTCAATTTCGTTTTGGAAAACAAAAATTACCGTACAAATCAGTCAATTTGCATTAAAAAAAGGTGTTGATGTACAGAATTATATATGCCCTTACAATAGTTGGTGTTTCATCAAACCAACGAAGGAAAGAAATCAAATTAAAGAATCACTCATTTGCAGACGAAAAAATGCCACCTATGGTGTGCAGACAAACCACAGCGCTGTGAATGGACTTAAGACGTCTATATCTTAGTCTATGGCCCTATATTCTATCATAGACCAAGAAAATGTATAAACGTTTTTTTGACAATTCACAATGATTTTGTTTATTTGCAGTGCTCAATTGCGCAGGCAAGTGACTCAATTTATTTTTGAAAAAACGAGAATTACCGTACAAATCAGTCATTTTGCATTTGATTGATTTCACAAAGGCTGCTGAGTCGCTGTTGATGAGGCCGTTATTCAGAAGCGAAAACAGCTTCTCCATCGACAGTCAAGCAGCTATAAAAGCATTGTGCAGTGCTGACATAAGGTCTAAGGATAGACCAATAAAGGTATAGACATCTCAAGTGAATTCACGGCGCTGTAGTTTGTCTGCACACCGTAGAGGGCTCTTTTTACGTCTGCAATTGAGTGATTTTTTAATTTGGTTTTAATTTGTTTTCTTGCTTTTGTTTTCTTGATGAAACACCAAATATTGTAACAGCATATAAAATTCTATACATCCACACCTTTTTTTATACCCACCACCATAGAATGGTGACGGGGGTATAATAAGTTTGTCATTCCGTTTGTAACACATCGAAATATCGATTTCCGACTATATAAAGTATATATATTCTTGATCAGGGAGAAATTCTAAGACGATATAACGATGTCCGTCTGTCCGTCTGTCTGTCTGTCTGTCTGTCTGTCTGTCTGTCTGACTGTCTGTCTGTCTGTCTGTCTGTTGTAATCACGCTACAGTCTTCAATAATGAAGCAATCGTGCTGAAATTTTGCACAAACTCGTCCTTTGTCTGCAGGCAGGTCAAGTTCGAAGATGGGCTATATCGGTCCAGGTTTTGATATAGTCCCCATATAAACCGACCTCCTGATTTGGGGTCTTGGGCTTATAGAAATCGTAGTTTTTATCCAATTTGCCTGAAATTTGAAATCTAGAGGTATTTTATGACCATAAAGAGGTGTGCCAAAAATAGTGAGTATCGGTCCATGTTTTGGTATAGTCCCCATATAGACCGATCTCCCGATTTTACTTCTTGGGCTTATAGAAACCGCAGTTTTTATTCAATTTACCTGAAATTGGAAATCTAGAGGTATTGTAGGACCAAAAATACGTGTGCCAAAAATTGTGAGTATCGGTCCATATTTTGGTATAGCCCCCATATAGACCTATCTCCCGATTTTACTTCTTGGGCTTATAGAAACCGCAGTTTTTATTCAATTTACCTGAAATTGGAAATCTAGAGGTATTGTAGGACCACAAATATGTGTGCCAAAAATTGTGAGTATCGGTCCATGTTTTGGTATGGTCCCCATATAAAACGACCTCCCGATTTGGGGTTTGGGCTTATAGAAACCGTAGTTTTTATCCTATTTGTCTGAAATTTGAAATCTAGAGGTATTTTAGGACCATAAAGAGGTGTGCCGAAAATGGTGAGTATCGGTGCATATTTTGGTATAGCCCCCATACAGACCGATTTCCCGATTTTACTTCTTGGGCTTCTAGAATCCGAAGTTTTTATCTTATTTGCCTGAAATTGGAAATCTAGAGGTATTGTAGGACCACAATTATGTGTGCCAAAAATTGTGAGTATCGGTCCATATTTTGGTATAGCCCCCATATAGACCTATCTCCCGATTTTACTTCTTGGGCTTATAGAAACCGCAGTTTTTATTCAATTTACCTGAAATTGGAAATCTAGAGGTATTGTAGGACCACAAATACGTGTGCCAAAAATTGTGAGTATCGGTCCATGTTTTGGTATGGTCCCCATATAAAACGACCTCCCGATTTGGGGTTTGGGCTTATAGAAACCGTAGTTTTTATCCAATTTGTCTGAAATTGGAAATCTAGAGGTATTTTAGGACCATAAAGAGGGGTGCCGAAAATGGTGAGTATCGGTCCATATTTTCGTATAGCCTCCATATGGACCGATTTCCCGATTTTACTTCTTGGGCTTCTAGAATCCGAAGTTTTTATCCTATTTGCCTGAAATTGGAAATCTAGAGGTATTTTCGGGTCATAAAGAGGTATGCCGAAAACGGTGAGTATCGGTCCATATTTTAGTATAGCCCCCATAAGAACGATCTCCCGATTTAACTCCTTGGGTTTCTAGAAACCGTAGTTTTTATCTGATTTGCCTTAAATTGTAAATATTCTTGTATTTTAGGCTCACAAAAACGTGTATCGGATTAAGTTTTTATCGGTCCATTTGGTAATGCCTCCATATAGACCGACTTCACTTCTTGAGGGTGTAGAAAGCGCACTTATCATGAAAATTGCTTGAAACGCAATGTAAAATTTCCAGATTTTACTTCTACAGATTTAAGATTTCAAATTTTATTTTATAATTTTCTTGCACACTTACAAGAGATGTTAATGATTCCTCTAAAACTCAAACAAAAATGGTTCTTATAAATCCAGAATCTGATATAGTCCTTATAGGTGAAATCTTTACATTTATCTTCGGGAAGTGTCCTCAAGTCCTCCTGAAATTTCAAAGGAACCCCTAATATTTGGTTCATGGTGGTGGGTATTTAAGATTCGGCCCGGCCGAACTTACTGCTGTATATACTTGTTTTGTAATGCAAATTGACTGATTTGTACGGTAATTCTCGTTTTCCAAAAAGAAATGGAGCCACTTGACTGCGCAATTGAATGGAATGACTGCGCACGGCAAATAAACAAAACCATGGTGAATTATCAAAGTATGTTTCTATATTTTCTTGGTCTATGGTCTAAGGTAGTCAGCCGCTGTCGTATAAAACTCAAGGTTTTCACTGAACAGCATAGTATAACACTGTGCTGGGTACCTGGGCACTGTGGGATGATAGGAACTGAGGAAGCGGATATTCCTGCTAAGGAGGGCGCTCGTGGAACGAATAATGTCCTAGCGGACGTTTTTCCTCCACTATCTTCTCATCATTACAGGATAGAGGTCAAAGATAATGAACTATGGCGAAGACGCTGGGTCTGACATGGAACGAAAAGAACTGAAGGAATTGCGAAATTTTAATGTCGATGAACAGAGAGGAATTGCGGCCATTAATTGGCATCATAACAGGACATCACACACTTGGGAAACACATGGTAAAAATAGGCTTTAAAGATGATGATATCTGCAGATGGTGCCTGGACCCGGAAGTTTCGGAAGACTCGTACTACTTTCTGTGCCAGTGTTATCCTTTAGAAGAAACTAGATACTGGACTCACTGATCTACGGGAGTGCAGCTTAAGGAACATTCTTATATTCATCAGGACCTCTGGTTGTTCTAAGATTTCTTTTAAAGAAAACGGATAGGTGGAATTATTTATTTATTTATTTAAGTCTATAGAACAATGTTCCTTACAGACTACAAAAAATAAAACCATTCTATTGTATACTAAAATAACTGTAGATATAGTAATATTTAAGAATAGGGTTGATTTGTGCTAGTACGACAAATTTCTAATTATTTCATAAACAACTTCAAAAATTCTTTAAAATGTTGTTGTGAAATTCTACCATACTGACCCAGTAAATTCTACCATACTGACCCGATTCAAAAAATTGAAATTTATTAGCGATGCTATAAGTGGGCTATTTCTGGGACTATTCTATAGGGGACCGCATGGGAGCCACCGTGGTGCAATGGTTAGCATGCCTTGCATACACAAGGTCGTGGGTTCGATTCCTGCTTCGACCGAACACCAAAAAGCTTTTCAGCGGAGGATTATCTCACCTTAGTAATGCTGGTGACATTTCTGAAGTTTCAAATCTTCTCTAAGTGGTTTCACAGCAATGTGGAACTCAATTCGGACTCGGCTATAAAAAGGAAGTCCCTTGTCATTGAGCTTGACATGGAATAAATATAAACTGCTTTACAATCAATTCCTTAGATCTTTTCCTTTCATTATTTCACAAGACTTTATAAAAATATAATCGTTTTCGTATAGACTTTATAAAAATAAAAATATAATCGTTTCGTATAGATTTTTGTACTTTTAATTTAGTGTTTTGGTGAAAAATACGAACATAGTACTCACCTTAACTCCAGTTTACAAATCGTCATAAATTTTCATTCTGGGTGAAGTAAAATCGAGAGTTAAACACAAAATATTTGTCCCAATGCACTCTTATTTTTGCTTTCCTTTAATTCCATTACATTTAACCTGAAAACTCGCATATCTAGTTCCCCTCGTCATTTTATTGCTACCAACTATCTATGTATGTATAGGTACGATTCAGGTGTTCACACTTTCCTGCAACTGACATTATACTCATTATTTCGACAATAACCGGGGAATACTTTGCAGATACTTGTGCGTATTTTTGTACTAATCTTGTAGTGTGACGACAGTCCAAGATTTATGTTTTTATGTGAAAAACCAACAATAAAAACCAGTAGACAAAATATCCGCTGTAATTGAGAGAGGTCGTCGAACTTGTCCCTTACCCATTGCCAAGTCATTTGCAGTTGTATTTTTAGAGTTTCTGGTTGTTTCCCTTTCCGTTTTTTGCATGGAAGCTAATAGTGACGAAGCCTGACCTATTTATTCCATCTGGTGGAGGTGGTGGCGGTGTAAAAACATTTCGCTTTTTTCTTGCTTTAATAAGTACCAGCATACCTAACACCCAGTCCCTGTAGACAGATATTATGAGCAACTTGTGGAATATTTAAAAATCTTTTATGCAAATTTCTTTTTGCTGAGGATAGACGAAGAAGCGAGTCTACAGTCTAACCTTGTTTTAAAATTTAACAGTTGCAAGGGATAAAAATGTGCAGTTTTCATGGTGCAACGTGCAAAATAATTTAATATGGAAAAATTTAGGGTAGCTAAATATAAACAAAAAAGGAAACCCATGTTTCTTCTCGTTAGTAAGAAAATAACTGCATTATTTCGATAACTTCTATGGTTTAAGCCGATGGCCTATGTTGCTAGTTGCTTTTTTATACCCACCACCATAGAATGGTGACGGGGGTATAATAAGTTTGTCATTCCGTTTGTAACACATCGAAATATCGATTTCCGACTATATAAAGTATATATATTCTTGATCAGGGAGAAATTTTAAGACGATATAACGATGTCCGTCTGTCCGTCTGTCTGTCTGTCTGTCTGTCTGTTGTAATCACGCTACAGTCTTCAATAATGAAGCAATCGTGCTGAAATTTTGCACAAACTCGTCTTTTGTCTGCAGGCAGGTCAAGTTCGAAGATGGGCTATGTCGGTTAAGGTTTTGATATAGTCCCCATATAAACCGACCTCCCGATTTGGGGTCTTGGGCTTATAGAAATCGTAGTTTTTATCCAATTTGCCTGAAATTTGAAATCCAGAGGTATTTTATGACCACAAATACGTGTGCCAAAAATTGTGAGTATCGGTCCATATTTTGGTATAGCCCCCATATAGACCGATCTCCCGATTTTACTTCTTGGGCTTATAGAAACCGCAGTTTTTATTCAATTTACCTGAAATTGGAAATCTAGAGGTATTGTAGGACCACAAATACGTGTGCCAAAAATTGTGAGTATCGGTCCATGTTTTGTTATGGTCCCCATATAAAACGGCCTCCCGGTTTGGGGTCTTGGGCCTATAGAGACCGTAGTTTTTATCCAATTTGTCTGAAATTGGAAATCTAGAGGTATTTTAGGAACATAAAGAGGTTATCGGTCCATATTTTAGTGTAGCCCCCATAGGAACGATCTCCCGATTTTACTCCTTGGGTTTCTAGAAACCGTAGTTCTTATCTGATTTGCCTGAAATTGTAAATATTCTCGTGTATCGGATTAAGTTTTTATCGGTCCATTTGGTAATGCCTCCATATAGACCGACTTCACTTCTTGAGGGTGTAGAAGGCGCACTGATCATGAAAATTGCTTGAAACTCAATGTAAAATTTCCCGATTTTACTTCTACAGATTTAAGATTTCAAATCAAGACGTTATTTTATAATTTTCTTGCACACTTACAAGAGATGTTAATGATTCCTCTAACATTATAAATCCAGAATCTGATATAGTCCTCATAGGTGAAATCTTTAAATTTATCTTCGGGAAGTGTCCTCAAGCCCTCCTGAAATTTCAAAGGAAACCCTAATATTTGGTTTATGGTGGTGGGTATTTAAGATTCGGCCCGGCCGAACTTACTGCTGTATATACTTGTTGTTATACATTTATTATAATTTGTAATCATAATAAATATTTTAATAAATAAATAGTATAATATAACTCCTATGGATTGTAATCAGAATCAAACAGTCGACTTTTCAACCATTCGATTTTATTCAATTTTAGAAAATTCGACTTTTCGAGTTTTCAACTTTTTCAAAATTGGAAAAATCTACTTTCGGACTTTTTAAAATTGTTGAGCATAATTTTGAGTAAAATTTTACACAATCATATTCACCGTATTACTGTGGAGCACTATTTCAGCACGATTGTAAGGGATAGAGACAATACCAACTGCGCTGATTTTTGTGGGCGATGTCCCGATTTAGAGCAGCTTCTACAAAGCGCTGATGGGAGAATTGCAAGGGTTGTAACGACAACCCTTGCAATTCTTCTTCTAGTTTTAACCGTTGAACCTTCTCGATTATTTTCTTCTGTTGAACCAACCAGATTGTTCCAAAAACATTAGCAGACTGCTTAAGTTAACTTTTTCCAGGTCCGCAAGTAATCTGAAGCTATATGCCCCTAAAATTTGCTTACGCCTTACACAAAATGCAGGACACTCACACAAGAGGTGTTTTATTGATTCCTTTTCCTCCGCATCATGACAGCTCATACAATAGTCATTATACTTCGCACCAATAGTTTTTGCAAAATCACCTATCAGGCAGCGACCCGTTATAGCAGATATCGAGTGATATCTGGCGTCTCGAGAACACTAGCATATCTAGTGTGCGGTTTAAGTTTAAATGGGGCCATATTTGCTTGGTGTCGTTACAACCCTTACAATTCTCCCATCGAACATTTGCCATCATGACAGCCTTCTCACGCAGTAAGAGCTTGCAGGTAGCCAGAGGCACACCAACAGATTCTAGTTCCCCTGGAATATGTAAGGTAGTTCCTAGCCTTGCTAGCTCATCTGCTTCGCAGTTCCCCGGTATGTTCCTGTGGCCAGGCACCCATATTAGGTGAATATTGTGCTGCTCAGCCATCTCATTGAGAGATTTGCGGCAGTCGATGGCCGTTTTCGAGTTGAGGAACACAGAGTCCAAGGATTTTATTGCAGGTTGACTGTCTGAGTATATATTAATGCTTTAATGTTTTAAAATTTAACAGTTGCAAGGGATAAAAATGTGCAGTTTTCATGGTGCAACGTGCAAAATAATTTAATATGGAAAAATTTAGGGTAGCTAAATATGAACAAAAAAGGAAACCCATGTTTCTTCTCGTTAGTAAGAAAATAACTGCATTATTTCGATAACTTCTATGGTTTAAGCCGATGGTCTATGTTGCTACTTGCTTTTTTGTTATACATTTATTATAATTTGTAATCATAATAAATATTTTAATAAATAAATAGTATAATATAACTCCTATGGATTGTAATCAGAATCAAACAGTCGACTTTTCAACCATTCGATTTTATTCAATTTTAGAAAATTCGACTTTTCGAGTTTTCAACTTTTTCAAAATTGGAAAAATCTACTTTCGGACTTTTTAAAATTGTTGAGCATAATTTTGAGTAAAATTTTACACAATCATATTCACCGTATTACTGTGGAGCACTTTTCAGCAGGATTGTAAGGGATAGAGACAATACCAACTGCGCTGATTTTTGTGGGCGATGTCCCGATTTAGAGCAGCTTCTACAAAGCGCTGATATAATTGCTTATTTCGATAGCAATATTGCTCAGAAGTGATATCCCAGCAAAAAAATTGAGCAATATTTCAGCAGGATTGAAAGGGAGAGAGGTAGTACCAACTTCTTACAAAACAACCGAAACAGCGCTAATTTTTGTGGGTGATGTCCCGATTTAGAGCAGCTTCTACATAGCGCTAATGGGAGAATTGCAAGGGTTGTAACGACACCAAGCAAATATGGCCCCATTTAATCAAGACGTCAGATATCACTCCTGATATCTGCTATAACGGGTCGCTGCCTGATAGGCGATTTTGCAAAAACTATTGGCGCGAAGTATAATGACTATTGTATGAGCTGTCATGATGCGGAGGAAAACGAATCAATTAAACACCTCTTGTGTGAGTGTCCTGCATTTTGTGTGAGGCGTATGGGCACTTCTAGTTTTAACCGTTGAACCTTCTCGATTATTTTCTTCTGTTGAACCAACCAGATTGTTCCAAAAACATTAGCAGACTGCTTAAGTTAACGTTATCCAGGTCCGCAAGTAATCTGAAGCTATATGCCCCTAAAATTTGCTTACGCCTTACACAAAATGCAGGACACTCACACAAGAGGTGTTTTATTGATTCCTTTTCCTCCGCATCATGACAGCTCATACAATAGTCATTATACTTCGCACCAATAGTTTTTGCAAAATCGCCTATCAGGCAGCGACCCGTTATAGCAGATATCAGGAGTGATATCTGACATCTCGAGAACACTAGCATATCTAGTGTGCGGTTTAAGTTTAAATGGGGCCATATTTGCTTGGTGTCGTTACAACCCTTACAATTCTCCCATCGAACATTTGCCATCATGACAGCCTTCTCACGCAGTAAGAGCTTGCAGGTAGCCAGAGGCACACCAACAGATTCTAGTTCCCCTGGAATATGTAAGGTAGTTCCTAGCCTTGCTAGCTCATCTGCTTCGCAGTTCCCCGGTATGTTCCTGTGGCCAGGCACCCATATTAGGTGAATATTGTGCTGCTCAGCCATCCCATTGAGAGATTTGCGGCAGTCGATGGCCGTTTTCGAGTTGAGGAACACAGAGTCCAAGGATTTTATTGCAGGTTGACTGTCTGAGTATATATTAATGCCAATATTGCTTGGAGCATTACTTCTCAGCCAATTCACCACTTCTCTTATTGCTAATATTTCAGCCTGAAAAACACTACAGTGATCAGGTAATCTTTGCGCTATTCGAAGTTCCAGATCTTTAGAATATACTCCGAAACCCACTTGGCCATCCAATTTGGAGCCATCAGTGTAGAAATCTATATATCTTTTATTCCCCGGGGTCCGTGTACACCACGCATCACTGTTGGGAATTAGAGTCTCAAACTTTTTGTCGAAAAGTGGACTCGCCAAAGTGTAATCCACTACGTTAGGCACATCTGACATTATTTTGAGGACAGAACTGTGACCGTAACCATTTTCCGACCACAGCGATAGTTCGCGCAACCGCACAGCCGTTGTTGCAGCTGACTGTTTGGCCAAAATGTCTAAAGGCAATAGATGCATCATGACATTAAGGGAATTTGTTCCTGTCTTGCTGAATGCGCCTGAAATACACAAACACGCCATACGCTGAACTTTATCTAAACCAGTCGGTTTCTGAAGTGCCGGCCACCAGACTACAACACCATATAGCATTATAGGTCTAACCACTGCCGTGTATAGCCAATGCACAATTTTTGGTTTTAGTCCCCACTTTTTTCCTATTGCCGTTTTGCACGAGTACAAAGCTACAGTTGCCTTCCTCGCCCTTTCTTCAATATTAAGCTTAAAGTTCAGCTTCCTGTCCAAAATAACGCCAAGGTATTTTGCACAATCACCAAAGGGAATTTCAATACCCCCTAAGGAAATAGGCCTAACCGTGCACAGAAAAAAAAGTGTCTTGTACATTTAAGAAGATTTTTACAATAATTTATTACAAGAATTTTCCAGAATTTTAGTTCATTTTTCGTATCTTGAACGAAAATTAACTACTCGAAAGGAAATTTTACAAATTCTAAGTAGCAATCGTTTAGTTCATGGCCTACAAAATACGATGGAAATTTCCTTAAAAAATTTCTTAACTGGTAGTTAAAAATTCATTTGTCATGCTATAAAACTACTTGTGAAATGTAAAGTATTTTCTAAATAATAAGTGCAATTTACTATAAGATTTTTTTGTATGAGAAAATATTTTTTTACGAAAAATGAACTTGAAAGTGGATAGCAATTTCTTACTGTCAATTCCTATAGTTAATAATTGTTGGTAAAAAAATTACCCAATGAAATATTTTTAGTTCACATGTAATTAAATTTATAGACATTTTCGTCAAAAATGGTAGATAACATTTCATGAAAATTTTGCAAATTTTAAGTTAAACGTTTCATCGCTCATAAACTGGTGTGCCTTTACGAATATTATTCTTAGAGTAAATTGTCAGCAGATGCGATGAACTAATGCATAGTACAGAGATCTTTATCCGAATAGCGGAATGTGATTAATGTAAAGATGATAATACTTGAGTTTTGTTGTGTATACATGAGCGTGGGGTTGTTTTTTTGTTAATTTAGTGGTTTGTGTGTGTGTTTGTTATTCGTGGATGGTTTATTTGGCTGGATGAGGTGTTGTTTTCAATAAAGGCACATGTGTTTTTGTTGTTGTAGGAATGTTTTGGCTTTGCTTGGTTTTGTTTGGTATGCTTCAGTTGTATAGTTGGCGTTGGCGTGGGTTGTTGCATCTTTTAAGCAGGTATGCAACAAGGGAATATAAAGGCATGGAATATTTTGGATTTTTGAGACATATTTACATTGGTGTTTGTTTATTAAACCTTTTAAATGAAAGTTATTAATATTTAATCGGTAGTTTAGAAAAAAGTTATTAAGAATATTTAGTAAGATATGTTGACATTGAAGGTGTATTGAAATTTTCATTATTCAATGTAAAAAATTAATATTCAATTCCAGATGAATTTGGAAATTTTTGTTATATCTCAGCGTATAGTTTAGTCATAAATTGGTAAGTATTTTTTAATATGGCTTTCTTTTAAAAAGAATATTTTGTATGTATATTATTATTTGTTAATTAATTATTTTTTTTGGAAACCAGTTTAATGTTTTTCTTTGTTGTAAAAACAATATTTAATTTCAGAGCAACTCCAGATGGACTCGAAAAATAGAGAATTGGTAAGTTTTCTTTTAAAAATTGGCTTTATTTCAACTAGAATATTTACGTTTTTGTGACATTTTTATCATCAAAATTACAGGTTTTTAATACCTTATTTTAGTATTTATTTAATCAAATTTTTTGGAAACCAATGTAATAATTTTAATTTAAAAACAAATATTTAATTTCAGAATAACCCCTTAAAAATTTGGACAAATTTTTAGTACTCCTTTGCCTGTAATTTAATAGTGAATTGCTAAGGATTCTTTAACTTTCTTTTAACCCTGGACAGTCATGATTATTTTTTGTACATTAACGTCATCCTTCGTCATTTTGACTACGGCTGATTTCAAGACGCTATAATTTTCATCGTGAGCGAAAAAGTGAACCAAACTTGAATTTATTTTCTTATTCAATTTGGTTTTAAGTAGTATAAAACAAAATTCATAAAACGGTCGAATTAGTATAACTTAAATTTAGCATTTCCCAATAGACTAAAATGCATTTTAAATCGAAAATGAAATTACGTGTCGTCATTTTGACGAATGATGACTGTCTAGGGCTATCAAGAATATTTGGTTTTTTATGCATATTATTATTTTTTTCATTAGATTTTTTGAAAACCTATTTAATAATTTTATTTAATGTAAAAAATAAATATTTAATTTCAGAGTAACCCAAATAAATTTGGACAACTTTTTATATTTCCCCTCAGCGTACAATTTAATAGAGAATTGGTAAGTTTTATATTAAAACTTTGGCTTTCTTTCAACTAGAATATTTATTTTATTATATCCTTCACATCGATAACAACACAGTTTTATGAGTTTATTTAGACTACTTCATTATTTCTCTAATTGTTTTAGGTACAAATTTTATGAGATACGTTTTCCAAAGAAAAGTTGAATTCCTTACACCATTTGATAAAATGCCCCAAATATGGTAAGTTACAAGCTAAAATGAAGAATTAAAAATTATATTTCATTACATGGTGTTAATTTTTAACAATTTTCATTGTTGTTTCCATTTTTTCCAGCAAGATATGTGAAAATATTACCTACGATGAATAAAAAAATATAAGTCAAAATGTCCAAACAGAGAGTTCAAATGAACTACTCTCTGTTCCACGTGGTCATAATTTTTATTCAGAAAAAAATTGTATTAAGAACTTTCATCATAAGTTTTTATAATAAAGTACGTTTGCTTAAAGAAAGTTTAATTTTAATGTATGAAAATTTTCATTATAGTAAAACGGTTTGTTGTTCCTTTAATTATTTAATTTCTCTGTACTGTGGAATGATTGATTTAAAAATAGTTTAGTCGTCGACATTTTAAAGAGACTGTTAACCAATTTTTATTATCGGGGTTCCCACAAAATAAGCAAGTAAACCAAAATAATACTGACTTTTTGACTTGGTAGGGATATATAAATCTTATGGTGTTGTAAAAATGAACTAAACTACAATGTTATAGATGAACTAAAATTTAAGAAAATTATAAACTAGACAAGTTGAAAAAAATCTTAAGGGCTAAATCATGGTCAATATTACTACAGTTTAGTTCATTTTGCAATGGAAAAGGGTTCACTGTTTTTTCAGTGTGGGAGTTTTGCGATCTTTGCAGTACATGACTAATTCTGTCTTTGCAGGATTTACCCCAAGACCATTGTCTTTCGCCCATTGTTCAGTCATCCGGAGGGCCCTCTGAATAATATCTCTGATTGTGGATGGGAATTTTCCCCTGACTGCCAGAGCTACATCATCTGCGTATGCCACCACTTTTATCCTTTCTTTTTCTAGAGTAACCAGAAGGCTATTTATAGCAACATTCCAAAGAAGAGGTGATAGAACTCCTCCTTGAGGGGTGTGAACCTTTGTATGTTTGCTTGTCCTAGTGTGGCTGAAATGCGTCTCTTCCTTAGAAGTTCGTCTAACAGCCTAAGTATACCTGGATCAACATTCAGAGTTGTCAGTCCATTTAATATCGAGCTCGGATGGACGTTATTGAACGCCCCTTCGATGTCTAGAAATGCCACGATTGTGTATTCTTTGACAGATAGTGAGCTTTCAATAAAGCTGACTAGTTCATGTAATGCGGTCTCAGTAGACCGGCCTTTCGAGTATGCATGTTGTCGTTTCGAGAGCAAACTTGAATCGACGCTAGTTCTAAGATAAATATATATCATCCTCTCCAGAGTCTTAAGTAGGAATGATGATACGCTGATTGGTCGGAAATCCTTCGCATTCGAGTGAGAGGCTTTTCCCGCTTTAGGTATGAAAACGACTTTTGATTCTCTCCACTTTCGTGGAATATATGCTAAGTTGATACATCCTATATACATCGCCGACAACCAGGGGATAATTCTGTCAGCCACCGCTTTTAACTCCGCCGGAGTAATTCCATCAGGTCCGGGGGATTTGAATGGTCCAAAGCTATTTAACGCCCATTTTATTCTAGATTCTGATACAATTTCCTCGATAGGAAACGACCGCTGAGCCACTGTGGCACATCAAATTTGAAACTGATGTAGCGATGATCTGAGAAGCTGTGTTCACTTAAAACATGCCACTCAGATATCATTTCATTCAGTTCTTGCGAGGCCAAGGTGATGTCCAAAACCTCTTGCCTGTTTTTAGTGACAAAGGTTGGGGCATCTCCCTTGTTGCAAACTACCAGATTAGTACGCAAAATAAACTCTATTAGCGACTCTCCCCTTGCATTAGTATCACCACTTCCCCATATACTATGATGCGCATTCGCATCGCATCCCATAATGAGTTTCGTCTTTGTTTTCAGTGACTCCTCAACTAAGGTCTTAACGGCACATGGAGGCATCTCCCTGTCATGTCCCATATAGACCGAAGATACCCAATATTTGCATTTGGCTATTTCTAAATTGGCAACGACAGTGTCTGCATTGCACATTGAAGGAAGCATAAAAAAGTTAATCTCTCTCTCGCAATAACCATAGGTTCAACTTTGGTGAGTTCTGAGGCAGTAGAAGCCTCCTCACGCATACGGTATCTATCCATGTCTTCAACTTTGGTATCTCCCTCGACTTCGCAAGAGGATCCGCTTACTTCTGATTCAGACAGAGGCTTGTCCATTTCTGAATCCTTTAGCTGATCGTTTTTATACACCTTCATTTGAATATAATGAAAGCCATAACATACACGGCCCTGAGACTTTGCTAGATGTGGCAAAGACTGAGTGTTCAATATAAACACTGCATGCCGTCTTGGCCCATCCACTTCAACCAAACGGCCAACCTTCCAATCAGCTGTTGGAAGATCTGGATCGCATTGTTTCAGTCTATTTAAAATAGATTCAGGGTCAGGAGGGTTTGCAGGTATCCACGCATGTGCTCTTGGTCTAGCCGGTATGTCTTTCTTCTAGACTAACTCTAGAGCAGCTCCTTCCCAAACTTCACCAATTAGTATCAGAGCAGCTTTAAAACATTCTATAGACCTCTGGTCCTCAAATGCGACTAGCTTAAATCGTCCTTGATACCAACCAGCCTCTTGGTGTCGAAGATCTGGACCGGGAAACTTTTCCCGCACCTGTGAGTAGACGCCAGACATAGCATTCTCAATTTCCCCCCATTTTTGCTTTGGAACCATACCGTCCAATGCTCCTTTATTTATGATAGCCATCACAAGGCTGTCTTTAGCAACTGAGGCAAACGATCGTTGATCCCTTTTGGAGGATGGCAGCTCATCCGGTGATCGTTCCCTTTTTCCAGCCTCAAGAATTCCTTGAGCCCATTTTAAGGAATCGCTTTGTTTAGCCGACAACGTGCTTGGGTCGACTGATCCTAATTTCTTTAGGATAAACAAAGCATTTCTGCGTTCCTTGAATCTCTTTCGTGAGGGATTACCTCCTTTTGATGCCGTTACCTTGGAAAAGGTTCGACTTGTCAAATTGTCGACCCGTCTACAGGTCGACTAATTGGGCCTAACTCTTGGTCATTGCCCAAATTTATAACTCCAGTCGATACCTGTCCACTGGGCCCTGAAGTTAGTAACCCAGTGGATGTCTTTGAATTTCTCTGCATGGTGGCCTAATATCCCACCACACTTGAAATTCGTAGTAGGTACTTATTACGATGATTTTATCCGCTATTAAAAAAACACGTCCGTTCCGTTCGACGGTTGAATAATAATAATGCCCATATGTAATAGGTACTTTTATCGTAGTTAATGTGGTATCACAATGGACTGAATAGCCTAGGTTAGGTTATGTTATGTGGCAGCCCGATGTATCAGGCTCACTTAGACTATTCAGTCCATTGTGATACCACAGTGGTGAACTTCTCTCTTATCACTGAGTGCTGCCCGATTCCATGTTAAGCTCAATAACAAGGGACCTCCTTTTTATAGCCGAGTCCGAACGGCGTTCCTCATTTCAGTGAAACAACTTAGAGAAGCTTTGAAACCCTCAGAAATGTCACCAGCATTACTGAGGTGGAATAATCCACCGCTGAAAAACTTTTTGGTATTCGGTCGTAGCAGGAATCGAACCCACGACCGTGTGTATACAAGGCGGCATGCTAACAATTGCAAGGCGGCATGCTAAGTGAGCCTGAAACTTAATCGGGCTGCCACTTTAACCTAACGTAACATAGCGATGATATAATTGGTCATGTCAATAGCAACATTGCTCAGAAGTGATATATAATCTTGAGTTAACTATTTTATTTCTTATATATTTGTGGCATTATGTTCGTCCTGTAAAAGGTTTAACTCCTTCAGAGTATGTCTACATGCAAAGAAAAAAAACCTTTTTCTTTTGTTAGAGTTTTTGAATTTCTTCGAAAAATTCAAACTTTTATCACCAAAAGAATATATTTGTTACAAAATTTTTATGTTTGCAATAAAAAAATATTGTTTGATTCAAAAACACAGTCCATTTCTTTTATATCAAGCACTGTTCTTTTCTGTCTTTAAGACTTTAATAAGAATTTTTTGAAGTTGAAGCATGAAGAAGCATGTAATATTGAACATCTTTTCGGAATCTTTCGAACATTCATTTTTGGAAAATATGTGAAAAAAACTAGATTTGTTTGGTCGAAGCAGAGATTGAAACCATGATGCAAGGCTGGCATGCTAACCATTGTTTCACGGTGACCAATTAAAGTAGTCTTGGGCAAAATCGTTCACCGTACACCGAAAAAAATGTTTACTATTTTTTATGAAAAATTAACTAACCCATAGTAAGAATGACTATGATTTGGCGCCAAAGATTTTTTTCATCTAGATAAGTTCATGATTTTCTTATAAATTAGTTCATGTATTGCATCGTATTTTAGTTCATTATTACTATGCTGTGGCAAGAATATACTTAAACTCATTCAAAATATTCCTGCTAACCGGAAAAATGAAAAATTTTTTGGGAAACCTGTATTAAGAAATTGGTTTGAAATAAACTGTTTGTCAGTATAATTTTTAAAAAAGTAGAGAAATTGAAGTAAAACAAGCCTTTATACAACTAAGACATTTTTCGTGCAAAACGAGTCAATTTTCTATATTTCAAAAAATTGTTATTATATTACATAAAACTATGGCTTATGATAAAAAGGAAATATTTTTATTCGTACATTGGATGCAGTTACTTGTCGGTAGTTAGTAATTGCTTCTTTAAAAGAGTAATATTCTATGTTATTAGGACTAAACTAATTAATTTAAATTTCCATGTTTTCTATTCATATGAAAGATATATGTGGCATAAGTTGCTATATTCATTGAATTGTTGTCCTATTTCATCGATTTTGGCTAACTTTTGTTGGGCGGATTTGTCTTATAAGCATCTGAAATTGCAAAATTATACAAAATATAAGAAACATATTAAATATCAAATTCTATCGTTCATATTGTTTTTTAACTTACGGTTTTCAAGAGTATTTCCTAGGGCCAATAAGGATATCAGCTTAGTTAGCATTAAACAGTAAGAATATTCCAAAAAATTACCATTACAAGGCCTGTCTACCTGCAAGTGAAAATAATTATTTTTAATTAATAGAAATTTTGGTTTTATTAAAAACGGACAAAATACCGTTTATAGAAAAACTTACCACATTGAAAAATCCATCCAGTAGGTACATTATTGAAATCACATCCTAATGGACTAATGGGACGTTATTGAAATTATTCTGAGAATATTTTTGAAATAAAAAATATTATAAAATTAGACATAATTTACACTTGTCAGTATAGCATTTAGTATTTAAGGTGGATATTAAGTTCAAGTTTAGAGGCTAAAATCGCAATTTTCATGATATGTTTTCTTTAATAATCCATTATAAAACAATTATATACGGCCAGGCCGAATCTTATGTACCCTCCACCATGGATTGCGTAGAAACTTCTACGAAAGACTGTCATCCACAATCGAATTACTTCGGTTGTGGTATCTTAAAACTTCTTAACATCATCGGGATTATGGACTGATATGGACCACTTTTGGCATGGTTGTTAAATATCATATACTACCACCACGTACCAAATTTCAACCAGATCGGATGAATTTTGCTTCTCCAAAAGGCACCAGATGGACTGATATGAACCAATTCCTGCATGGTTGTTGGATACCATATACTAACATCACGTACCAAATTTCAACCGAATCGGATGAATTTTGCTCTTCCAAGGGGTTCCGGAGGTCAAATCTGGGGATCATTTTATATGGGGGCTATATATAATTATGGACCGATTTCGACCAATTTTGGCATGGGTGTTTGAGACCATATGCTAACACCATGTACCAAATTTCAGCCGGATCGGATGAAATTCGCTTCTCTTAGAGGCTCCGCAAACCAAATCGGGGGATTGGTTTATATGGGTTGTTAGAGACCATATACTAACACCATGTACCAAATTTCAGCCGGATCGGATGAAATTTGCTTCTCTTAGAGGCTCCGCAAGCCAAATCGGGGTATTGGTTTATATGGGGGCTATATATATATAATTATGGACCGATGTGGACCAATTTTTGCATGGTAGTTAGAGACCATATACTATGGGGGCTATACGTAATAGTAGACCGATATGGCCCCATTTGCAATACCATCCGACCTACATCAATAAGAACTGCTTGTGCCAAGTTTCAAGTCTATAGCTTGTTTCGTTCGGAAGTTAGCGTGATTTCAAAAGACGGACGGACGGACGGACATGCTCAGATCGACTCAGAATTTCACCACGACCCAGAATATATATACTTTATGGGGTCTTAGAGCAATATTTCGATGTGTTACAAATCGAATGACAAAGTTAATATACCCCCTATGGTGGAGGGTATAAAAATAATTTTTATAAAAAACTTGGTTTGGGCTATTCTGCATCAAGTTATATTTAAATTTGTATCGAAGACGTATAATTTTATACTTTTCTTAGTGATTTATTTTTAATTTTAGCGGCTAAACCCGAACTTAGTACTCACCTGTAGGAATTGCTGTAACATGAAAAATATAGATTCAAAAAACTGGTTGCATCTCCAACCTGTGATCCAGATGTAGAATAAATATAGATCATCCTATTACCACTCATGTTGTATATCAATTAAAAATCCGCACTAATTATAAACTATTAACAGAAATATACAGTTCCTTAATCTGTTATTTGTTTTTATCAATAAAAAGCGTTTTTGATTTCTCTAACATCACATCATTCACTTCTCAGTTTCTAAAATGTTTCGAAATAAATGTATTTTCGTTAATAAACACAAATACCGCACGTACAATTTTGCAAAATTAAATCCACGTGCAGTGCTGCCGCTAGTGAAAAATTGAGTGAAGTAGATTTTGGAAAAAAGTGGAGTAGATTGAATAAAATTGAAGTAGCATACATTTTTGAAAACAAAACAATAGAATTCATTTTATTATACCCTCCACCATAGGATGGGGGTATATTAACCCATAAAGTATATATATTCTGAGTCGTGGTGAAATTCTGAGTCGATCTGAGCATGTCCGTCCGTCTGTTGAAATCTCGCTAACTTCCGAACGAAAGAAGCTATCGACTTGAAACTTGTCACAAGTAGTTGTTATTGATGTAGGTCATAAGGTATTGCAAATGGGCCATATCGGTCAATTTTCACGTATAGTCCCCATATAAACGGAACCCCAAATTTGGCTTGCGGGGACTCTAAGAGAAGGAAATTTCATCCGATCCAGCTGAAATTTGGTACATGGTTCCAGCATATGATCTCTAACAACCATGCAAAAATTGGTCCGCATCGGTCCATAATTATATATAGCCCCCATATAAACTGATCCCCCGATTTGACTTGCCGAGCCTCTAAGAGAACCAAATTTCATCCGATCCGGCTGAAATTTGGTACATGGTGTAAGTATATGGTCTCTAACAACTATGCAAAAATTGGTCCACATCGGTTAATAATTCAATGATTAAAACCGCTATGTTCACCGTAATTAAAGGAATAGGAAAAAAACAATAAGGTAATATGGGGAAAAATTTTAAATTTGAAGCAGAACAAAAAGTGAAGCAGATTTTTGGAAGAAGGAGTGACGAAGTAAATTTTGTGAAAATGAAGCAAAATACTTCGATTGAAGTAGTAGCGGCAGCACTGGATCTCACAATTGCAAGAAAACAATTCTCACCACAAAAGATTCCAACAACACACAAGGAACATTCCATTGTCTCTAGAATCAAAACAACCAACAACAGCATCCCTGCCAACATTTGGGTGATAGTTTTATCGTCTTTCGCTAAAATGTCACTATTTCGTATCGCTAGGAAGTTATCTGGTAGTAAAATCTCAAGCACAGCAACAATAAAAACAACTATCGCGTGGGGTGTTTCGAAACGAATTCGACTATAACAGCGATCAAAAATCTAAATATAGACTCCATACATCGACATAGCTAATTTTTCAATAGCACCTCTCTGAGAGTACATGTGTGTAAAAAGCCACTATCAACCAACCAGCGTGGGTGGCACAGAGGAAGAGCCTTTGACTTGAAAACGAAAGGTTCCGAGTTCAAAGCTCGGTGCGGCCGATAATAATTTTTATTTTTTAAAAAATAACTATCGCTTTTTTGACTTCTTTTGGTCACAGGTTTGATTCCCCGAGAACACTATCGCGTAGTGGGACATTTGTTTCCGAACGGGGACACTTACTCGATAAGAAAATGATATCGCCTATGGAAGTTTTATCTTCCAGGGTGAAACTACTTCGATACACTTTCGATAGAAAATGTTTTCAGGGATAAATGACGCAATAACAAACACAAACAATCACCCAGAGAAGGAATATGATCACCTCAAACATGTTTTAAGAGCAAAATGATATTTTTGGGAGGTGACCATATAACATGGTTTTCGCAACCATGTTATTTTCTCGGAAATCATGTATATGATTTCGGCAAGCAGGTTATATTTGACGAGAAAATAACATTTTAGTGACAAACATGTTACATGGTCACCATACAAAAATAACATTTTGCTCTTGAAACATGTTTGAGGTGATCATATTCCTTCTCTGCGTGATCATACGAGATATACACAAAATGTCTCTAAAAACTCCCTCACTTGATGCAATGATTTCATTACTCTCTGCTCACTTCATTTTCTAGTATCACGTTTATTGATTAGTTAGAATTGTATCTACAAGTTAAGGTAAAATATATACCAAATTTATGAGGAATCTATAAAAAATGATATAAAAAGGGAAGTAATGTGTAGGTAGCTATCATACGAATAGGTAATGTCGTTAAGTCAATTTTTACTACAACAATTTTTTCCATACAAAATTTTTTCTTAGTAAATTGTCCACATTTCGTAGTAAGATTTTTATATTGCCCATGTAATAATAGAATCAACGATGCATTAACTACTCTGTTGGAAATTTATTTAAGGAAAAATCCTTCCCATTTCGTAGTTAGTGAACTAAAAAACATTTACTGATTTTTTATAAGTTTTCCTTTAGCTAAGTTAATTTTCGTTGTGGTTACGAAAAATGAAGTATATTCTAGTAAATTTGTTGAATTATGTGAAAGTTAAAATGTTCCTAAAATTTACAAGACACTTTTTTCTGTGTAGTGATCGGACTCATCGTTCCTTTTGTACAAAGGAACTAATTCCTTCAAATTGTTCCATCGTTCCTTTTCGTTCCGGCTTTTTATATTTGTCATCACTGTCATCTACTAAAGACAGACATGACATTGTTTGTTTACTTTGTGCAACGAAGTTTGTGCTCAAATGAAAGATACGAAAAATATGGTTAGTTAGAAAAAAAATAAAGAATGAAATGGAGAATTTATAAAAGTAACTAATCTCAAATTTACAATGACTGTACCCAAAAATATTTTTTTGTATTTTGTGAATAGATTGAGATGGAAACAATGGTCCTATTAAATATTAGCATGCCAATCAATGCAAAATGAACGAATAAGCGAATAGTTACTGTCAAACAAATTTAAATCTAAATGCTATACGCGATGGAATGTAAATTGAAAATAAAAATAAATGAGAAAAGGAACGATGAGAGCGAAAGAGATGGAACTAGTGATAATCGTTCCTTTTAGTGAACCGTTCATTGGAACTAGTTCGTTCCGGAACAACACAGACAGAACAGACAGAAAGGTATGTTTCTGTCAAATGTCGGCTCGTGGGGGCCGAAAACTCTGCTTCTTGATGACAATAACAGTTACGTAGCCCAGTAGATCGTGTGTTGGCTTACACACCCAGAGAAGGAATATGATCACCTCAAACATGTTTTAAGAGCAAAATGTTATTTTTGGGTGGTGACCATGTAACATGGTTTTCGCAACCATGTTATTTTCTCGGAAATCATGTATCTGATTTCGGCAAGCAGGTTATATTTGACGAGAAAATAACATTTTAGTGACAAACTTGTTACATGGTCACCATACAAAAATAACATTTTGCTCTTGAAACATGTTTGAGGTGATCATATTCCTTCTCTGCGTGCAAACTGTATGGTCCGCGGTTCGATTGTCCGTCCAGACGAAACGTAGAATTTATAAAATCGAATAATTTCTTCTACATTGTTTGTATTACAGAAAAAGGTGCTAAGAACTAAAAACCTCGTGCAATTAGCCAGAAAATGAAAAGAATTTTTTTGAAATTGTTTTTACATCCTGTAAAATAATCAACGTTTATCACAAAAAGTATATAGTTTTCTTCCAAACAAACTTCCTTACAACAACAGCAAATGGGAAACGATATTTGTTTGTCTAAAATTTCGTTTACGACGAAAGAATTATTTTTTATGTAAATGGGACACTGGGTATTAACATATTAGGTTAGGTTAGGTTATGTGGCAGCCCGATGTATCAAGCTCACTTAGACTATTCAGTCCATTGTGATACCACAGTGGTGAACTTCTCTCTTATCACTGAGTGCTGCCCGATTCCATGTTAAGCTCAATGACAAGGGACCTCCTTTTTATAGCCGAGTCCGAACGGCGTTCCACATTCCAGTGAAACCACTTAGAGAAGCTTTGAAACCCTCAGAAATGTCACCAGCATTACTGAGGTGGGATAATCCACCGCTGAAAAACTTTTTGGTGTTCGGTCGTAGCAGGAATCGAACCCACGACCTTGTGTATGCAAGGCGGGCATGCTAACCATTGCACCACGGTGGCTCCCAATTAACATATTATAAATATTGTATTTAACAAATGGATCCGTTTTAGGATCTTCTTTCTCTTTCCTTTGACGTTGGCAGGCCATTGCAGCCATTCGGGTGTGAATCATCTCAAACACTAGTGAATCCCAAAACTAAAATAATAAATTTTCCCCTAGTATTAAAAGGCATTAAATACAAGAAGAAATTTTCACACGTTCGTAAACATATTTGCTATATGTTATAGACCCGTGTAGCACTGAATTTGCCACCATTTTGGTCAATTGAACATCCCCCTGGCAATTGATTCAATCATCCCCTGTAGTTTTATTCACTTTATAAATCAACTTCTTGCTTGACCGCCGGTCAACCTAAGGGAACTGTAGTGTATTATTATTTTTATAACAAGAAAAAACACCCCAAATTTTAAAGGCGAAATTCTTGTTTTATTCTTCTTTTGTTGTTGCCATTTCCATTATTTTTCAATTTGGTGGTATTTTTCGGTGGAATGTGTCGACAATATAGTCGCACAAACAATTGGCTTCCCTGAGGTGCTAATTTACGAACAGGGTACGAGTTCCTGTTTTGCTAAGTTATATGTTGTGATCATTGGATGATTAGTTAGTTGTCTTTTTGGCATGTGCCTGGCCTTTGAACTCATGTCATATGATGGTTTACACAGGCGCAAACGACTGTCTTCTAAATGGTCCTCGTATGAATGAGTTTTATCTTTAGTGCAGACATTTCTCTTATAATACGCTATTAAGTAATTGACATTGACATTTTTACTGAAAATTGTTTCCGGGTATTTTACACGAGTTTCTCATATCATTTGCATTGCTTTAGAAAAAAATATTTTTTTCACCAAATTCACCATTTATTTTTATATTTTAATTATCTAATTCTTCAAACATATACGTGGTTGCGGCAAACATGTTACATGTTCTTCGTCGACAAATAACAGTTTGCACTTATTCCTTCTCTGGGAGTACAATTTGAAAAACTTTTTCACTCCGGGGTGAACCTGGGTTTGTTGGCACCATAACAGAACCCCTTACCACACACTGAAAAAACAGTGAACCCACCAGGAAGAAAAAAAATTTGGACCACGGGGAGCCATTGTGGTGCAACTGTTAGCATGCCCGCCTTGCATACACATGGTCGTGGGTTCGAACCCAGTTTCCACCAAACACCAGAGATGGTCTGTATCAAGCTATTTTAGGTTTACGACTGCAGCAAAGTTGTAAACGTCACATACGCGTCATAAATGTAGAAAAAGTAACAAACGTCGCAAACTCAAAATACTTCAATCCCTTCAGCTAGACAGGGAATGATATCCAATATGATGATATGCGTGAAGAAATTTCAATTCTCAGGAATGTTCATAAAGTTATTAACGAGTTTATAAAACTTGAGAATAGAGTTATTTCAATTGAAGATTCCAAGCCAAAATTAACATACTATGAGCTAGTTGATGTAGTAAACGTGACGGTCACTATTCGCTCATCCTTTTTTTCGAAAATTTCTGTAGAAGTCTTGCATAAGTGAATTTTTAGTTAAGGAGAATTTTATAAAAATCACTTTTTAGCTTATTAGAGCCAATTTCCATACTACTTAACAATTTTCAAAATTGTAGCTAGTCATTCGTTGATGCAACTAAGGCTTGGGTGGGCATTATGGACCACGCAAACCAATAATAGTTTGAAGTTGCGAATGAGAGATGAAAAACTAGTAGAGTTTTGAATAAATACAATATAAAGCATTTTTTATCGGAGAGCCTAACTAAATTAAATTAAAAAATATTGACAATTCCTTTAATTCAAAATTAGGTTTTTTACAACTTTTGCAACATACGTATCATACCGTCGTCACAGATTTGCGATAGGCCAATCCTGCCAAACACCAAAAAGTTTTTCAGCGGTGGATTATCCCACCTCAGTAATGCTGGTGTCATGGAGTGAATAGCTAAGTGAGCCTGAATTATAGGGCTGGCACTGTGCCTAACCTAAACTAACTAAGTAGTTTTATGTTACAAACGCTAACATCACGCCGATATCACAAAAATAAGTAAATGTCGTTAGTGCCATACGAAGTTCAAGATGAGCGCATTTGTAGTAAAAATTACAAATTTAAAGAAATAATGAGCTATTTTGTGAGAAGTACGAATTTAGTAAATCTTTATGCTTCATTTGTGTATACTTTTTTCCGTTTTTTAGTTCATTTATCTAACGTACGCAAAAAAAATATTAGAGTAAAGGAAACCTTCTTCAAACATAACACAAGAGAACAATGGTTCTGTTGATTAAGAACTGAATATCGTTAAGGTTATTTGGGACGCTGAATCCAAATCTGCACTTGTTTTTTTCAGGTCCAGTTTTAAAGATATATCGTAATGTTCAAAATTAAGGCACTTCCGCTACATATCGATGTCTACATTCCAAAGTGCGCTAAGTCTAAAAAGTGAATTTTACAGAAAACAAGAAACAAGTTTTGTTTTTTGAAATTTTGAAATAAGATAGAAATTTCCTTATTTTCGGTCTCAAAATCATATTTTTTATAATTTTTTTGTATGTACGAACTCCAAATAGTGATAATACAACATGGCTAAAAATGACTTAGACCATTTAAACCGAACAAAGCTTTTTGCCCTATTTGATTGGACATTTTTTAAAACTTTAGACACAGGCTAAGTACAATATTAACCATAACTTTTGATAGAAATGTCCAAAAAATTCGAACTTTTGACAGAATGCAATTCACATCAATCCGAATAAAAAAACAGCGAACTCCATCAAAACATGCTAAGTTGACTTGGCGTACTCTGGAATGAGGGCATCGATATATTGGAATAACTTGAAAAAGGTTCATCATATTAAATTTAAAAATCCCAAATCCGAAAATCCCAAACAATATTCTCTTTAAGCCTTCTTTTCATTGTTTTTCAATTTTTCAAGTAGTTTTAGGGATATTGTTCAAGTTTTGAAACCAAAAAAATTGAAATTAAAAAAAAAAATTAGTTAAATATATTTCTAATAAAATGAGCTTTATTTCATTATAATCGGTGCACAACTTTTGATTTTGTTCACGATTTACTGAATTTATACACCCTCAAACAAATCGCTTCTGTAACATATACCCCAAACACATTTTGCTTCAAGCATATATATTTTCAGGATTCGCCCAAACAAAATATTGTTTGTATTGTTCAAACATATTATGTTTTACCTTAGGACATACACTGGTAGAAAAACATTTTAATGGAATTTTCTTTGTGTGGATATATTTTTAAGACGTCAATTGGTTACTTCCATTATTTTACTTGCAGCATACTCTCTAGGCCTCTCTTTCTAAACATAGGTTCTTTCTAAATTAATATATGTTTGCAACTAAGCATATTATATCTACAAACATTTTATGTCCCAAACTTAATATGTTCTAACATATTAACATATATTTCCCAAACATGTTATGACAGTTTATGAACATATCCTTGCACTTAAAAATATTGTGTTAAAAAGTTAAAAAACATATAATTTTTACATCCAAACATATGAAAAGCGAGTTAACGACAACTTTAATTTCCAAATTAAGACTCGACTTCGAGTAGAAATTATGCTATGTTTCAAGTAAAAACGTCTTTAAAAGAAAGTGTTGAAAAACATGTCCTACATTTGAACGATTTTTTGCTTTGTTGTCAAGATGCAAAAAGACAACAAATTTAAAGACAATTTCATTAAATTTAAAGAATTTTCTGAATTATTAAAGTCAAGTTTACCTTAGTTCAAACATTATTTCTTTCATATTATGATACTCATTTTTAAGTGAAATCGCTTAATTATAAGGACAATACGACTTCATTGAAAAGTTTATCGACTTTTCGACAAGGAAAAAACTTTATGCCGGAGAAATGCGTCTCCTATGCTAAGCAAAATTTGCATTCGTATTTTGAAGACATAAAATCTTTGACTTCACGACAATATTTTTTTCAGTGTAGAAACTGGTCCATATCACCACGGAGTGATAATTTTTAATTTTGTGTTCATTATTGTTTTACTTTTTGTTGATTTTCTTTTTTTTTTTGAACATTTAATTGTCCAAAATTTAAATTCTCACTTTAAACCGCCAAATAGCGAATTTTCTAAGACTGGTTCAACAGAATTTAATCGAAAGTGTACGAATTGATGGATAGTGCTCTTAAAAACAAATGTTTGTGAAACCTCTTTTGCTGGGATATTAATTAACAAAATATCTCAAGACTTACCTCCAATTTCATGAAGCTGCATTGCCTGAATCCAAAGACTCTGTCTTTACACTAATGATTTTGGTATTGATTCCGAGCCAAAGAAGCGGAAAATTCATGTAATGACAATTTTCGTTTAATTTTGAGTTTCGCGAACTTTATACGACGAAAAAAATTTGAATATGGTCGTTTTTCTGCGTTTTCGTCATGTCCCAGCAAAAACTAGGTAACCACATCTCATTACAATTGGCATTACCAGGAGTAAAATTGTCATTACACGTTGCATTACATTGCAGTGAGTTATAATGACTAACTTATAATGACAAAAATAAATACTTCTCGGTAATTTTCGAATTGTTATTCTCAATCTTTTAGGCAGTTGGCCGTTAATGACTTAATAAAATAGAATAAATGTTGGTACCATTAGGTATAATAATAATTCACATAATTGAGCATTTACTTAAAAAATCAAAAAGAATGTGTAATGTAACGGTAATTCTGAACATTTTTCCGTTAAGAAATTTTTATCACAAATATTTCATAATAATTGTGCTTTAAATTAATGTCATTATCATATTATTTATTTCCCATTTATTTAAGCAATTCAAAGCCTTTACAGGGCCAACTTAACGAATTACAGTGTACTACTCTAACGGACATTACAATATTATACAAAAACATTAAATATAAATTAATAAAAATAAACAACAATCTTATATAAAAAATTGAACCAGCAATCTTATATCAATAATGTTATATATACATTTTTTTATTTTTTTTTTGCGTTTTTTAATGTTCTTGGATCCCATTGAAATTAAAATATGTTTTATTTCGCGAATCAGGAAACTACTCATTAAGCAATTATGTTTTAAATAAATGCTTTCTTATACCTCATTCACATTACACTTCCAAAATGCATTTAAACTAGATTTCAAATGCCATTTGCCTTGTAAAAAAAGGACTTAAAATCCAGATTTATATTTCGAACCTAATGTGAATTGGCTATTGGATATATTGATGCCCTCATTCCAGAATACGCTAAGTTGACTTACCATGTTTTGATGAAGTTCGCTGTTTTTTATCTGTCAAAAGTTCGGCCTAAAGTGGTCTAAGTCATTTTTAGCCATGTTGTATTATCACTATTTTGAGTTCGTACATACTAAAAAAAATTATAAAAAATATGATTTTGAGACCAAAAATAAGGAAATTTCTATCTTATACGGGTTTTGAGAAATTTCAAAAAACCAAACTTGTTTCTTGTTTTCTGTAAAATTCACTTTTAGACCTAGCGCAGTTTGGAATGTAGGCATCGATATTATAACGTAATTCACTAATCCAACTCCCTAAAACAACCTACATTTATTTCTATTTTAAGTGTGAAATTAATTTGCGTATAATCTTATTTAGATGATTTATTCGATTTTTTGTTTATTTATACAATACTCGTTTCTGTTCAAGTAGTGCTCCTCTTACAGCATTACTCGCCATATTTTGATCCATTGTAATCGGCGATAGAAACAAATATTTTCGAGATTTGGTTGCCTGAGACAATAAGTGGCTATTTTGCAAGCTTTGGTGTATCTACGAATAAGTGATTACATATTAGGTGATTATATGCTCTAAAAGCACTACTTATTTCGTGGCCGAAAGTATGCCTGGGGAGAAGTACTTTCCCCCTAGGACATGCGTATGTAAATGTAATCCGGAGCGATGCCAATTAATAAGTGCACGCTCACAAAAAATCGCTTCTGTAACATATACTCCCAAACATATTTTGCTTCAAGCATATACATTTTTGGGTATTGCCCGAACATTTATATGTTTGATCTCTTCCAATATATAATATGTTTGAAAGCATATTGGTCTAAACAATATATGTTTGGGTAGTCTAAGTTCCAAACATTTTGTATTTTTGCATCCAAATTCAATAATGTTGTCTTCCAAAAAACAATATGTTATTATGTGAACATATAATATGTTTGGAAGCATTTTGCACCCAAAAATATTATATGTTTAAAAAAAATTCTCCCAAACAATATTGTGCTCAAAATTTTATTTATTTATTTATATATTTACAATCATAATGAATTATGAAAATAAACAGGTAATATAGGTGCTAACAACATAGGTTTTCGACCTGAATGCTCAAAATTTTGTTTCTGCCCAATTGTATATTCCCCCACATCTTTCTCACTTCCACGAGATTTTTTAGTTCTTAGCACCTTTTTCTGTAATACAAACATTGTAGAAGAAATTATTCAATTGTATGATTTTTTTATTTTAATTTTACCTTTTGCCGGACGGGGATTCGAACAGCGGACCACATAGTTTGTAAGGATCAAAGAAGTAGCTGATCAATTGCCCAAGGAAAAATAAAATGTTAATTTTGTAATAACAAACAACAACCACCAACTTAATTCAATATCGCTCCCTGTTAAATAGCGCTCCAAGCTACTAAACACATATATGTTTATAGGCTATTTCTAAATTAATATATGTTTGCATCCAAGCATATTATATTTACAAACATTTTATGTCCCAAACATAATATGTTCTAACATATCAACATATATGTCCCAAACATGTTATGCTAGTTTATGAACATTATATGCTTGCACTCAAAAATATTGTGTTTAAAAATTTGTGTTCCAAACATATAATGTTTATAGCCAAACATATGAAAAACAGTCTTTTTCATCCGTGTGGTTATTCATTTTGTAAACAGGCTTACCTACAGGATTACCGGGTAATGAGAGTTTTTGCTGGGGTGCTATCAAATTATGCTATGTTTTAAGTCTTTAAAATAAAGTGTTGAAAAACATATTCTATTTTTGAACGACTTTTTGATTTGCAGTCAAGATGCAAAAAATCTAACCGAAGACCATACAGTTTGTAAGCCAACACACTATCCAATAGGCTACGTAGCTGTTATAGTCACCAGTAGACAATTATCGTTATAAGTTACATTTATAGTTTGCAGTGCCCACGAGCCGATGGATCAGAAAAGAACAGTGCTTGATATAAACGAAATTGACTGAGCTTTTGGATAAAATATATTTTTTTATTGCAAAAATAACAATTTTGTAGCAAAAAATGTTTTTGGTATAAAAGTTTGAAACTTTTGAAGAAATTCAAAAACTCTAACAAAAGAAGAACGTGAAATCGAGTATAACATAAATAATTTTACAATATAAACATAATTTTTGTAGGCGTGAACTATTTTTTACTATCATTTAACATCATTTTAAATGCATTTAAAATTTATCGTATTCGAATAATTTTGTATTTAATTTCATTTTTACCTTTAAGGCCGGTATTAAAGGGTGATACGGTCAAAATTTGGTCAATATGAACTTGACGTATTTCTTTCAATTTTGCATTTAAAAAACCTGAACACCCCTCATTTTGAAGGTGTGTGTGTGTAGAATGTTGCTCCTATTTTGATTTTGGAATTCACTCTTCAGTTGTCAAAATGCCGTCCAAGCAAGAAGAGCAGCGTATCAAAATTTTGCTCGCGCATCGCGAAAATCCGAGCTACTCGCACGCAAAGCTGGCAAAATCGCTAAAAGTTGCCAAATCAACCATTACATATGTAATTAAAGTGTTTGGGGAACGTTTGTCGACAGACAGGAAATCTGGATCGGGGGGAAATCGAAAACCGGAAGCCGCTGAGACGACAAAGAGAGTTGCCGGTAGTTTCAAGCGAAACCCTAACCTCTCTCTCCGAGATGCCGCAAATAAGCTGGGTGTATCGTCTACAACCTTGCATCGAGCCAAAAAACGAGCCGGATGATAAACAAAATACGACGGCCAAAGCGCGATCCCGGAGGCTGTACACGACGATGCTGGCGAATTTGACTGCGTGGTAATGGACGACGAAACCTACGTCAAAGCCGACTACAAGCAGCTTCCGGGACAGGAGTTTTATACGGCAAGCACATAAAACTGTCAAAGTTCGCAAAGAAATATCTGGTTTGGCAAGCCATCTGTACCTGTGGCTTGAAAAGCAGCATTTTCATAGCTTCCGGAACTGTCAACCAAGAAATTTACGTGAAAGAGTGTTTGAATAAACGCCTTTCCTGAAGAAACACGGTTGTTCCGTACTGTTTTGGCCGGATTTGGCATCTTGCCATTACGGTAAAAAGGCCATGGAGTGGTACGCCGCCAACAACGTGCAGGTGGTTCCCATGGACAAGAACCCTCCCAACACGCCAGAGCTCCGCCCAATTGAGAAATTGGGCTATTGTCAAGTGGAACCTAAAGAAGACCAAAAAACTGCTAAGGACGAGCAGTTCAAGGCAAACTGGCTTTCTGCGGCGAAGAAGGTGGACAAGGTGGCTGTACAAAATCTGATGGCAGGTGTCAAGCGTGAGGCCCGGCAATTCGGATTTGGAAAAGCGAAAGCCTAACTGAATATTTTTCCTTAATTTTATACTAATTGAACTTGAAATAAACGGCAAAACTCGAACTTAATACCCGCTTTTATTTTTGAAAGTGTCCGTCAACTCATCGTGGACTGCTTATTAATAAAGAGGAACTGAACTTATTTTTTTTGAAGATCCCTTTGTAATTTTTATTTTCCACAGTTTTTTTTTTTAATTTCCTTTCTTCGTAAATATTTTGTCTTACTCTTCGTACGTTCCAATTACTTTTGACGAACCATTAAAAATGTCCCCATTATGCCAAAATGACAAACAAAACATATGTCCACACATAATTAAATTGCTGCTCTCAAGGCAAAAACTCATGCTGCTTTTTTACATGTCTATTTTCTTGGTTCCGAATGTCTATTCTCTTTACTCCGAATACGCAATTTAATATTCAAATTAAATAATATTTAGACTTAAGCATATCAAATTTTTGGCGAAGCCTCATTAATATGCCAAGCGCATAGCCAAAAGAAATTAACACATAAAACAGTTTTCCGAAACAAGAAAAAGAAAAATATCACAACATATATATGTTTTGTAAATTTATATATGTTTACATTCACACATATTATTTTTATGAAACATTTTTGTCCCAAACATAATATATTCTAAAACATTTAATGCTAGTTTAGGAACATTACATTTTTGCATTTAAATATATTGTGTTTAAAAAATTGTGCCCGAAACACATTTTGTTTATATCGGAACATACACGCAGAGAAGAAACATGATTGTCAGAATCATATTCGAAGAGCAAAATAATATGATAGCAGCTAATTTTACGGCGACCATGTAACATTTTCACCTGCAACCATGTTGGCTCAGTGAACATGGTTCTAAGAAAAATATAATTGTCCTCATCTAAAATGTTATTATATTGATAAAAAGAATTTTGTTTGAATGAAAAGACAATGGTCTCGATTTAAAATGTTATGGTATTCATTCAAAATATTTTTCTTCTAGTTAAAAGAACATGGTCACAACCTAAAATGTTTTGATCTTTATGAAAAAACTTTTTTAATCGTCGAAAAGAGGACGCCACTTGAGAAAAGAAAACACAAAATTAACTTTATTTATTTGTTTTTATACCCTCCATCATAGGATGGGGGTATATTAACTTTGTCATTCCGTTTGTAACACATCGAAATATTGCTCTAAGACCCCATAAAGTATATATATTCTGGGTCGTGGTGAAATTCTGAGTCGATCTAAGCATGTCCGTCCGTCCGTCCGTCTGTTGAAATCACGCTAACTTCCGAACGAAACAAGCTATCGACTTGAAACTTGGCACAAGTAGTTGTTATCGATGTAGGTCGGATGGTATTGAAAATGGGACATATCGGTCCACTTTTACGTATAGCCCCCATATAAAGGGACCCTCAGATTTGGCTTGTGGAGCCTCTAACAGAAGCATATTTCATCCGATCCGGCTGAAATTTGGTATATGGTGTTGGTATATGGTCTCTAACAATCATGCAAAAATTTGTCCACATCGGTCCTTAATTATATATAGCCCCCATATAAACCGATCCCCAGATTTGGCTTGTGGAGCCTCTAAGAGAAGCATATTTCATCCGATCCGGCTGAAATTTGGTACATGGTGTCGGTATATGGTCTCTAACAATCATGCAAAAATTGATCCACATCGGTCCATAATTATATATAGACCCCATATAAACCGATCTCCAGATTTGGCTTGCGAAGCCTCAAAAATAAGCAAATTGCATCCGATCCGGCTGAAATTTGGTACATGGTATTGGTATATGGTCTCAACAACCGTGCAAAAATTGGTCCACATCGGTCCATATTTATATATAGCGCCCATATAAACCAATCCTCAGATTTGGATTGCGGAGCCTCAAAGAGAAGCAAATTTCATCCGATCCGCCTGAAATTTGGTACATGATGTTGGTATATGGTCTCTAACAACCATGCAAAAATTGGTCCATATCGGTCCTTAATTATATATAGCCCCCATATAAACGGACCCCCAAATTTGGCTTGCGAGGCCTCTAAGAGCAGCATATTTCATCCGATCCGGCTGAAATTTGGTATATGGTGTTAGTATATGGTCTCTAACAACCATGCAAAAATTGGTCCACATCGGTTCATAATTATATATAGCCCCCATATAAACCGATCCCCAGATTTGGCTTGCGAAGTCTCCAAGAGAAGCAAATTTCATCCAATCCGGTTGTAATTTGGAACATGGTGTTAGTATATGATCTTTAACAACCATGCCAGAATTGGTCCACATCGGTCCATAATTATATATAGCCCCCATATAAAACGTTCTCCAGATTTGACCTCCGGAGCCTCTTGGAGGAGCAAAATTCATCCGATCCGATTCAAATTAGGAACGTGGTGTTAGTATATGGTCGCTAACAACCATACCAAAATGGTTGCCACTAGAGCCAAAAATAATCTACCAAAATTTTATTTGTATAGAAAATTTTGTCAAAAATTTTATTTCTATAGAAAATTTTGTCAAAATTTTATTTCTAGAGAAAATTTTGTTAACATTTTATTCGGTTCATCATAAAATTTTCATCATTGTCAAAATGTTATTTCTATAGAAAATTTTGTCAAAATTTTATTTCTATAGAAAATTTTGTTCAAATTTTATTCGGTTCATAATCATGGTTGTCACTCGAGCCAAAAATAATCTACCAAGATTTTATTTCTATAGAATATTTTGTCAAAAGTTTATTTCTATAGAAAATTTTGTTAAAATTTTAGTTCTGTAGAAATGTTTGTCAACATTTTCTTTCCATAGAAAATTTTGTCAAAATTTTATGTCTACTTTGTCAAACTGAATTATATACGTATTGGATCGATCTTTTTTGATTTAATATATACCACGTATGGACTTACATACAATTTAGAAGATGGTGTTAGGAGGTTTTAAGATACCTTGCCATCGGCAAGCGTTACCGCAACTTAAGTAATTCGATTGTGGATGGCAGTGTATAGAAGAAGTTTCCACGCAATCCATGATGGAGGGTACATAAGCTTCGGCCTGGCCGAACTTACGGCCGTATATACTTGTTATTTATTTATAAACTAATTCATTGTTTATTTTTATTTAAAATTCCGTTCAAGCAAACATCATATATTTTTACACACTCTATTATTTCAATTTCAACAATAAGTAATTATTCCATATTTACATCGTGCCCATCAAATGTACAAACGCAGACATCATGTAACTGCATATAAAAATAAATGATACCATATAGAAAAATGCAGAACAAAAAACAGGTACATTTTTTCAATTACACTTTTTTGTGTTCACATAAAACCACGTGCCACTTCTGAGTAAATAAATTAACACAAAACACAGTAAATCCGTATTCTCCGTCCATTCCAAGAAACAATCAACACACGACTGACGCGCAAAATGAAAATCGTGTGTACCTGCTCAATGTGTTTATAACATTCTTTTCGCAGCAAAAAAGTTAAAAAATTAAATGGTCACGAAAAAATGTAAATGGTTTTATGGCCATATAATGGTTCTAGACATGTCTATACTTAACCTATAAAACTACCCTTTTCCCTGTAAAAATGTAAAAAAAAATTGAATGATCAGGTACATGATTTTCCCGACCAATAAATATGTATCTGTCATAAAATTAATTCGTATGTCATAGTATGTAGCATTTTTAGTGTAAATCTCCCTTTTAGTTGTTTTCTGGCGTCAAAATATAGGTAATTGTAAGCAAGGATTAAGCGTCCTACGCCTATTTAAGAGCGGACCAGGATGGATGAAGGGTTCAACTGTGGTTGTGGTCCAAAAATTAATGTTATTTTATATTAGGGTTTATTAGGGAACAAATCCTAGTCAGACATGCGTCCAAGCTGGTTAATGTTCAAATTAGTATTTATTTATGGTACGGGGCAAATCACAGTCGTTGTTCGCAATTCGCAATAGAAAAACTTTATTTTGGAAGAAAAGTTTCTTTTATACCTACATACAATACAAAATTAACTGTTATACTTCAAAAGAACAAATTATATCCACGAGAGAGAGAGAGTAATATACTTAAACAATGAATTTGAGTATTTCCTACAATTGAAAAATAATTATTGGTATAATTAATAAAACATACAAAAATATTAGAAACAACAATATAATCAAATAATATAATAAATCAATATATTTATAACAAATCAATATAATAAATCAAACTATTTATAACAAATAAAAATATTTACAACCACTCATAGTGCTGCTACATAATATATATTTCGACGTTTTGTGGCAAAGAGTCGATTAGTTTAAATGCCTAGGTAAAACAAGTATATGCGGCCGTAAGTTCGGCCAGGTCGAATCTTATGTAGCCTCCGCCATGGATTGCGTAGAAACTTCTATTAAAGACTGTCATCCACAATCGAGTTACTTGGGTTGTAGTAATACTTGCCGATGAAAATGTATCTTAAAACTCCTTAACATCGTCTTCTAAATTGGAAGTTTGTCCTTGTCGTATATATTAGGTAAAAAGGCAGATTAAAAACCTATATTATGCAGTTCTTGACCGGTATGAATTTTTGCGCGGTAAAAGAAAGACAGAAGTGAAATATGGTGGTAGGTTTATATGGGGCTATATTCACTTTTGAACCTATATGGTCCAATGTTTGAGTGATTAGTAGTATAAAATTTTTACCGAATCAGACGAAATTTGCTCCTCCAAGAGGCTCCGGAAGTCAAATCTGGGGATTGGTTTATATGGGGGCTATATATAATTATGGTCCGTTATGGAGCAAGTTTTGCGTGGTTCTTAGAGACCATATACTAATATAACGTAAAAAATGTTAACAGAATCGAACGAAATTTGCTCCTCCAAGAGGCTCCGGAGGTAAAATCTGTGGATCGGTTTATATGGGGGATATAACATATATAATTATGGACCGATATGTGGCCATATACTACGCAACATAGAAAATTTCAACCGAATCGGATGAAATTTGCTCCTCCACACTGAACAAAATATTTACGTGATATTAAAGATTACGCAACTTAAATTTTAGGATGCGAAATTTACCAAATATTCTTTATTCAACCGTCGAACTGAACGGACGTGTTTTCTAATAGCGGAGTATTTCATCGTAATAAGTACTTATTACGAATTTCACGTGTGGTGGCGGTGACACTTTGGCAAGTCGAACCTTTTCTAAGGTGACGACATCAAAAGGAGGCAATCCCTCTCGAAAGAGATTCAAGGAACGAAGAAATACTTTGTTTATCCTAAAGAAATTAGGATCAGTCGACCCAAGCACGTTGTTGGCTAAGCAAAGCGATTCCTTAAAATGGGCTCAAGGAATTCTTGAAGCTGGAAAAAGGGAACGATCACCGGATGAGCTACCATCCTCTAAACGGGATCAAAGATCGTTTGCCTCAGTTGCAAAAGACAGCCTTGTGATGGCTATTATTAATAAAGGAGCATTGGACGGTATGATTCCAAGGCAAAAATGGGAGGAAATTGAGAACGCGATGTCTGGTGTCTACTCAGAGGTGCGAAAAAAGTTTCCCGGACCAAGTCCTCGACAGCAAGATGCTGGATGGTATCAAGGACGATATAAGTTAATAGCTTTTGCAGACCAGAGGTCTATGGAGGTCTATGCTTTAAAGCTGCATTGATGCTAATTGGTGAAGTTTGGGAAGGAGCCGCTTTGGAGTTAGTCGATAAAAAAGACATACCGGCTAAACCTAGAGCACATGCATGGATACCGGCAAACCCTCCTGATCCTGAGTCAATACTAGAGAGACTAAAAGAATGTAACCCAGATCTTCCAACCGCCGATTGGAAGGTTGGTCGTTTGGATGAGGTGGATGGACCAAGACGACATGCGGTGTTTATATTAAACATAGAGTCGCTGCCACATCTAGCCCAGACCCAAGGACGCGTAAGTTATGGCTTTCATGATATCCATATGAAGGTATACAAAAGCGATCAGCCAAAGGATACCGAAACGGACAAGCCTCTGGTAGAGTCAGCAGTGAAAAAATCTCCTAGCGAAGCCGAAGGAGACATAAAACCTGCAGACTATGGCGAAAATCATAGGCGGCATTTGTTAACAGTCGATCAAAAACGCATAAGAATGAACATTTCTCAAGCTTGTTTGGATCGTTTTAAGCGAAATAATGGATTTTAAGCGTCGTTTGATGAGACATGGATCCACCACTATATCCAGAGACAAAAGAACAATCCAAAAAATGGACTGAAGCTGGAGGAAGTGCCCCAAAGAATGCAAAAATAATTCAATCGGCTGGTAAGGTTATGGCAACGGTTTTTTGCGACTTCAAAGGTATTTTATTGATTGACTATTTGCAAAAGGGTAAAACAATAAATTCAGAGTACTATTGCAACCATTTGGATCAATTAAATGTACAAATTCGAGACGTCCTGGCTTACAATACAAAAAAAAATAATTTTTCATCAAGACAACGCACCAGCGTACAAGAGTGTTTTAACAATAGCTAAAATCAACGAATTAAAGTACGAGTTGCTTGACCACCCACCTTATTCTCCTGATTTAGTGACTTTTACTTGTTCCAAATCTAAAAAAATTCCTTGCTGGCAGGCGTTTTACCTCAAATGAAGATGCAATTACAGTTTTAAACCACTATTTTGAAGAACTTGAGGAAAACTATTTTAATCAAGGGATAGAATTGCTAGAAAAGCGTTGGACTAAGTGTAGTGAAGTTTCAGGAGATTATATTGAAAAATAAAAATATTTTTGAAAAACTAACTATTCTCTTTCATTGATAGGCTAAGAAGTTTCCGAACCGCCCTCGTATATATACTTTATGGGGTCTTAGACTAATATTTCGAAGTATTACAAACGGAATGGCAAAGTTAATATACCCCCATCCTATGGTGGAGGGTATAAAAATGAGAAAAGTTCACCAATGTGGTATCAAAATGGACTGAATAGTCTAAGTGAACCTGATACATTGGCTCACTAACCTGGACAAAATAAATAAATTCAATTATTTTTTTTATCAATAATTATATAACAAGTTGACCTATTTAATTAAACAAGTATGTGGTTCGTTTGGCTCGAAGTCAAGAAGCAATTGTCATGGCATGACATGTTTTTCTAAAAAAAAACTAATCTTCTTGTCCTTCCGTCCGTCCGTCTTCTGAACGAAACAATCTATCGATTTGAAACTTCACTCAAAAAAAATTTATTCGGATCCAAAGATTTTGACCTTCCACTAAGAATTTTGATATAGATTACGAGCCAAAGATGCGGGTTCTTCAAAATAAGGAAATTTGTTTGCGTCCTATCTAGCTTTAAATCTAGGATCTATAAAATTAAAATTATGATACACATCCATCGAATTGTCCTTCTATTTTTCTCGTATATTAATAAAGCTATTCACGTACAAACAAATTACAGTTTAAAAATCCATTATGACAGGTACTTCAACGTATAAAATGTTTTCTTAATTCAAAAAAAAAAACTTTAAACCAAAGATGCTAAATCCTCAAAATAAGTCTTAACCTATATTTGAAGCGTTTTTATCTTAAATGTAAAGATTCAATATTTCAGTTAATTTAAGGACAATTTCTATTAATCAAAAATGTGTTTCTTCACTTTAAGGAAAATTTGAATTAGTTCAAAGACATGCGACTTTAACGCAAATTTACAAAATTTGTGTCCTAAATTTAATGATTTTTTTGAAGCAAATATTATAAATTTTATTTTAATTAAAAGTTAATTATTTTTGAAGAAATTTGTCCTTAATACTTTGTAAATTGCGCATCCTCAAATTAAGGTTGCGTAATCTTGGGAGCCACCGCGGTGCAATGGTTAGCGTGCCCGCCTTGCATACACAAGGTCGTGGGTTCGATTTCTGCTACGACCGAACACCAAAAAGTTTTTCAGCGGTGGATTATCCCACCTCAGTAATGCTGGTGACATTTCTGAGGGTTTCAAAGCTTCTCTAAGTGGTTTCACTGGAATGTGGAACGCTGTTCGGACTCGGATATTCCTTGTCATTGAGCTTAACATAGAATCGGGCAGCACTCTATGATAAGAGAGAAGTTCACCACTGTGGTATCACAATGGACTGAATAGTCTAAGTGAGTCTGATACATCGGGCTGCCACATAACCTAACCTAACCTAACCTAATCTTTAATATCACGTAAATATTTTTTTTAGTGTTGGCACTTGTGTTAATATAGGCCGGATGGTATTGCAAAATGCCCACTTTTATGTGTAGTCCTCTTATAAACCGACCCCCAGATGTAATTTCCGCTTACCCTTGGGAGAGTAAAGAGTAAAAATCGGTCCAACTTTATTAGCCCCATATACATCCAGAGAAAAATTCTTTCCTCAGAAACGAAATTTTAGACAAATGAATTTTACCTTTGATGTAAAATATATTAAATAAATTGCTGTTAAGAAAAATATATCTTCGATGCACAAAAAAGTTAAACTGGAAAGAGACAAGGAGTTGTTTCGCTTGTACAAAAGTGGCCAGTTACCGAATTCGGTTTTCTCCGATGTCAGCTTGTGAACAAACAAAACGTCAGACGTGTTGACGTTTTCGCATTTCAATACACAACACATAACGCAAAATAACAAATACTCTTATCATTGTAACACACAGTTGCTAACGATATTTAAAAACAACAGTTATAACAAAGAAAACGAAGAAAAAGCTAAGAAAAGGCAAAACTCGTGTTTTTTGCTTGAGTGACTATTTTCACAGTTAATTTAATAAAAAAATTTCGCGCAAAAACGCGCAACATTTTATTACTTAATATGAAAGCCTAGGAATTGTAGTTTATTAAAACATTAATATTCTAATGCCAAGTGACCCCATTCATGTTTAATTATCCAAGAATATTTTGAAAATAGCCAAAATTTAGACACATTTTAAAATATTTTTTTTTAAATATTTATACATATTTTTTGTTTACACAATTTTTGTAGAACAACGCTAAAATACCAGAGGTTGAAGATTCCATAGTGAAAATATTACTTTTGGTTTGCGAAATACTATATATTAGGCTCCGAAATATACCGTATTTCAAAAAAAAAAACACTACTTTGCGCGAATAGCTCAAAAATTGTTTAACTTTAACATAATGCAGCTTGACAAGTAAACAACATATGACATTGAAATTTTCAGTAGTGATGTAGAATTTTATATACTTTAATCGGATCCTAAGTGTTTTTCAAAAAACAAAAATTTAATTTTTCAATTAATCTCCATTTTTTGCGATCTTGCCCCTCTGTGCGTCGCTTCGCCGGGAAGAGTCCAAAATACCGCGGAGCCATTTCGTGCAGCGTGTAATGTATTAGTCGGCTGTTTGAAAGCCATACATAATTTGTGTCAAAGGTAGCAAATTTGAACAAATCTAAACTGATTCTAAAATTTGATGTTTTTTGAATAATAAATTAAAAAAATAAAGAAATGTAGCCACCCTGTGTAATCGAAATATAATACACTCTTGATACAGTAAGGGAAGTAGTTTCATTTGCACAAAACATATATTTTTATCTAAACGCAAATAATTGCAATTTTATTCAATTTTGTATATAAGTTGAAATCTACCACAGAATCTGTACAATTATGATTAACTATTGCGATTATATACAAGATTTTAGACAAATTTCTTATAATGTAGCAATAATAGAAGCTTGATATGGCGTTTGCAGAACAATTCCTTCAAGAATTTTTAGTCAGGAGACAGTTCCTTAATAGTACATAATATAATCAATAATAATAGAATTAAATTCAATATGACTTGGAAAAATTTTTATGGACTCCTTCATTTTTAGAAAATTTTTATATCGATATGTATAAAATATCGCAAAAAATATAAAAGGGTTGCTAGGCGTAGAATGTGGCTATGAAACTATTCCGATCAGCACCACTGCGCAAAATTTTGATAAATTCCAGAAATGTGGGTGTATGAATGTTCTGTGATTGGCGTTTCGCATTCCTTATTCCTATGGTTTCTTTTGGTTAGATTTTATTTGGTGTGTTCAAAGAACACATTCTTGAAATTACAAAAATTAAGAAAAAAGTAATAAACGAGCTTTTGTGCGTAAAATAGTTTTAATGAAAACGCCCCCGGGACGCTCACATGAAGCTGCACATTCATTAGTTTAAAATAGATAAGAGAAAATGTTAAGAACTTTTTAATAAGTGGAATGCTGAGGGACCGGAAGTCAAATACGACTCAACACAAACACTCAATCCATTCCTCCACATATGGGCGCACACACACAAGTAAATTTTTTCTGATACAACCCCTTCTAATAGATCTGCTTTAATCCAGGAACACTCGACACCCACACATACCACAGCTATTTTCTGAATCCTCAAATGCACTGGATGCTTCCACATTTGCTACGATTTACTAAGATTTCGTCTACTTTATGGGAAAGTGCGTATGGTTTGTAGAATAGTATGTATGTATGTATGTATGCATGCATACACATAAGAACTTATTTTGAAGTATATAGCAAATATTCATACATATTTGTGATTGTACATAATAGGAAAAGTGTACTAACTTTAAGGCTAGTTTATTATAAAACTATAAAATATAAAATACATTTTTGGGAGCAACCACAGAAAACCATTATAGCTTTTGACTGAAGTATAAGTCGATGATTTTGCTCAAAAGGTAAACATCCAAAATGCCTGAATGAAACATTCTTCTATAATCGGAGGAATGTCTAAAGTCTCGCAAACATTTTATTCTGAGATATACCACTTCTAAAATAAATGAGATTTATTTGTGTAAGTATTTAGAGAGAACTTCTCAGAGATGGAAATATTTCATAGAAGTATCCAATGTATTAAAATTTAATACAGACAAGTAGAAATATCTATATATGGGCGGAATTGATTGTAAATATTTGCCAAGAAATATTGATAGTAATGGCGACACAAAAACGAAATCTAGAGAAAGAGTTTTCGTTGGGAAATCGACCCACATATTGATGTCAGAGGAGATATGTTATATTGCGAAGGAGGTATGATGACACTACAGGATGAATACTTGGAGACTAGCTTCAAGTAAAATAATAAAAATACGAGGTCGATGAAACGCAATATCTGCACGCAAAGAAATAATTCTTCCTCCCAAACGAAATTATACACAAACAAATATCGCTGTAAGGACGTTTGTTTGGAAGAAAAGTATATACTTTTTGTGATAAACATTGATTCATTTACAGGATGAAACTAAAACAAAAACAAAAAAAATCTGGCTAATTGCATATTTCCTCATATTTTTCTCACTTCCACGAGGTTTTTTATTCCTTTTCTGTAATACATACAACGTAGTAGAAATAATTCCATTTTACAATTTTTTTAAATTTAAATTTTCGTCTGGACAGAGAATCGAATCACCGACCATACGGTCCATTGGTAAGCCAACACACTATCCACTGGTCTACGTATTGTCATCAACAGACAATTATCGCTATAGCCATCAACGCACAAGCAACGCAAACGGCCAAGCAGATATATTTATAAAGCATAGTTTTCGGCGCCCACGAGCTCATGTAAACTTATTTTACAGAAAAAACTTTAACTGGTCGCCCTGGAGCAATGGTTAGCATGCCCGCTAACCATTGAACCCACGAACCATACAAAGGGTCGTGGGTTCAATCCCTGATTCGACCGAACATCAAAACGTTTTTTACATATATTCCAGATATGTTCGGAAGATTCCGAAAAGGTGTTCAACATTATTGTAAAAACTGAAAAATGTGTCTTATTAAAGACTTAAAGTCAGAAAAGAACAGTGCTTGATATAAAGGAAATGGGCTGTGTTGTTAGTTCAAAAATTATTTTTTATTGAAAAAATAAAAATTTTGTAACAAACTAATTTGTTTTGGTGATAAAAGTTTAAAATTTTCAAAGATATTCACAAACTCTAACAAAAGAAAAACGTTTTCGGTACACGTTTTTCAAACGTTTTTTTTTTTCTTTGCGTGTACCTAAACCAGAATTGTCAATTTATAGGACCCTCAAAAGCTTGTAGAGTGATTACTTTTACATATTTCTGCATAGGGCGATTTTAGACAAACGAAATTCCCTCTTTTTATTAAATTATTTCCTGTAAGAACAATTGAACCCGAATTTATGAAAAACGTCGTAACGATTGCCTGTAAAGAAACTTTTGTAGCGCAAAACCAAGGCTGTTGAGTTGGAGTCTAAAGATTTTGCTGGAGTCGGAGTCGTCTCCCATTCCGGTCAAAGAAAAATTTTAAAGCAAATGCAGAGTTTTCTAGGCAATAGCCGACTATCAAAAACCTTTTTCGAAAGGTGCAAGTATAGTTCACTTTGGGTTTAGTACATTACCCGAATTTATTCTGATAATTGACAAGCATACTTTTCCTTTGTTGGTAAATCTACACTTGTAGTTTAGTCAATGCGTGCACGCATAGAAAACACATGTTTGGACATGGTTGCCGCATCCATTTAATGCTTATCTAGAGCATGTAATTGCCGCGAAACCCATGTATTTTGTCTTTGTAAAAATAGTTTTCGAGCGGAGAAAAATGTATGGTCGCAATAAGCATTTGAACGGTTCTCAAATACCGCAAACATGTTCTATCATTTAAATGATAGAATTTGAGACCATTAAATGATCGGGAAAATCATGTACTTGACCATTAAATTTTTTTACTTTTTTACAGGGAAAAAAGTATTTTTATAGGTTAAGTATAGACATGTCTAGTACCATTACATGACCATTACATGACCATAAAGACCATCTACACTTTTTTCGTGACCATTTATTTTTTTAACTTTTTTGCAGTGAAAAGAATTTTATAAAAACATTAAGCAGGTACACACGATTTTCATTTTGCGCGTCAGTCGTGTGTTGATGGTTTCTTGGAATGGACGGAGAATACGGATTTACTGTTTTGTGTTAATTTATTTATTCAAAAGTGGCACGTGGTTTTATGTGAACAAAAAGGGAAGTGTAATTGAAAAAAATGTATCTGTATTGTTCTGCATTTTGGTATGTGGTATCATTTATTTTTATTTGCAGTTACATGATGTCTGCGTTTGTACATTTAATGGGCACGATGTAAATATGGAATAATTACTTATTGTTGAAATTGAAAAAAAGAGTGTGTAAAAATATATGATGTTTGCTTGAACGGCATTATAAATACAAATAAGCAATGAATTAGTTTACAAATAAATAAAAACAAATAAATAAAGTTAATTTTGTGTTTTTTTTCTCAAGTGGCGTCCCTTTTTCGACGATGAAAAAAGATAAAGATAAAGATCAAAACATTTTAGGTGTGACCATGTTCTTTTAACTAGAAGAAAAACATTTTGAATGAATATCATAACATTTTAAATCGTGACCATTGTATTTTCATTCAAACAAAATTCTTTTTATCAATATAATAACATTTTAGATGAGGACAATTATATTTTTCTTAGAACCATGTTCACTGAGCCAAGATGGTTGCAGGTGAAAGTGTTACATGGTCGCCGCAAAAATAGCTCCTATCATATTATTTTGCTCTACAAATATGATTGTGACAATCATGTTTCTTCTCTGCGTGTGGTTTTAAGCTGAAATCAAAAACAACAATAAACACTACATACAACGTTTTTTAACTAAGAAAATATTTACGAAATTTTTTTCTCAATTATATGTTAAGACGATATAACTACACTGAAAGAAGTGTTTTCTTTTCTGAGGAACAAGATTTCAGACAAGCAAAGTTTTCTTTTGACGCTAAAAAATTCTTCTCAGATTTTGATATAGCCTCACATAAAGCCACTATATTCATTCGATTTGTCTAAAACTTATATCGTAGGTTTATTTTGGGGTCACAACCGAGCAAAAAATTTGGAAGTTCTTCTCAAGGCACAACTTAAAAGAACTTCCAAAAATGCCCTCCCAAAGATGTTCATTTGAGTCAATTTTTTTATAACTCGCTTTTTTCATATATTTAATGGAAAATTATTTTTTTGGTTTCAAATGGGTTAAAAACAATAAAATAGTACAAATTATTTAAATTTAGCCGAAAAAAAGTTAAATTCTTTCTAGAATTTTTTTTTTTTTAAATATTTGATGACAAACGTTCCAGACAAGCGTTATAATCAGGGATCCGGAGCGGTCCATTTTTTTCGCTCCGCTCCGCTCCCGCTCCGGAGAAAAAAAACCGCTCCGCTCCTCGCTCCGCTCCGAGAAAAAAAAATCGCTCCGCTCCGCTCCTCTTCGAGAAAATTATAGTACAAACATTGTATTATTTGTTCAATTGAGTTTTATTTTATTTAGAAAAATCGGTACATATATGGGAGCTATAGCTAAATTTGAACCGATTTCGATGATTTTTTGCACATATAATTAGTGCTATAGAAGATTACATTTCGCCAACTTTGAGTAAGATCAGTTGATAAATAAGGGTTTTATGACCTAATTTGACAAAATCGGGCGATACATATATATGGGACCTATATCTAAATCTGAACCGATTTCGATGAAATTTTCAGACTTAAAGGGTGATACAGAAGATTATTTTGTGCTAAATTTGACGACGATCGTTTAGTAAAACTAGTGCATTTGTCGAAATCGGGCAATACATATATATGGGAGCTATATCTAAATTTGATCCGATTTCTTCCAAATTCAATAACGTTCGTCCTTGTGCCCAAAAAAACTCCCTGTACCAAATTTCATCAAAATCGGTTAATAATTGCGACCGAAATCCTGTGAACAACAAATACATGGACAGACGGACGGATGGACGGACGGACACCAAGCGCTAGATCGACTCAGGAGGTGATTCTGAGTCGATCGGTATATATTTTATGAGGTCTAAAATCAATATTTCTTGTAGGCACATTTTTTTGGCAGACCAAACTTATTATACCCTAACCACTATGTGGTTTAGGGTATAATGACTTTAAAACAATGTGTTGAAATATTTTATTAATTTTGAAGATTTTTTCAGAAATATTAAATCCATTTTGACTTCATTAAAACGAAATTTGCATTCATGTTAGGATACACATTTTTATGTCGAATCACTTAGCTATAAGGACAAACAGACTTCATTGAAAAGTTTAGAGACTTTTAGACAAGGAAAAACTTTTTTTCAGAGAAATACGTCTTCTATTCTAAGCAAAATTCGTATTCGTATTTTAAGCATGTGAAATATTTGGCCTCCCGACAATATTCTTTGCGGTGCACCATCTACTATTTAATATGTGATAGAAACCAAATTTATGAAAATGGACCAAAATGGACCAAATTCTGTTTGGTCTGACCATCGGACCAAATTTAAAAATTAGAAATCTTTTGGACCAATTTTGGTCCGATCGGACCAAAACGGCAACGCTGATTGGAATTGAAAGTCTATACACAGAGTAGAAGTAACTACTCTCCGAAAGTTTTTTTTTTTGTTTTGCAACATACGTAGAGAAGAGGTTTTGTTATATTTGTAATGTGTGTGTGTATGTTTATGTTTGCAACAACCTCCATTGACATCAGTCCGTGGTATACCTACGAATATTCTTACTCAGATCTAGTGTTACCTAATTTCGCTTTTTTCCCCTTTATTGTATAATAAATGTATATGCGCACATTTTTCAACCAAAATTTAAACTATCCATAATTTTAATTAAATTTTCGAGAACTAATATCAGAAATAAGAGAATGCTAGGATATAGTACAATAGTAAAGCAAATATGAATGTCCTTACACTGAAAAAAAGCATGCCCGGTTCCAAAGATTTTGTCTTTACTTTAACAGTTTGGGTATTAATTCCGAGCCAAAGAAGCGGAGAATACAAGTAAGGATACATTAAAGACGCAATTCTCTTTTAAATTTGGGGGTTATGTACTTGCTTCTAGGAAGCAAATGTTAATTTTTCATTTTTTTAGATTTTTTTTCGTCAGTTGTTATCAAAATCCTTTAAAAACGAGTTAACGAGTTATTTTTTTTCCATATTAAGACTCGGCTTCCAGTAGAAATTGTGCTATGTTTCAAGTAAAAAGCGTCTTTAAAATAAAGTGTTGAAAAACATGTCTTATTTTTTAACGATTTTTTGCTTTGTAGGCAAGATGCAAAAAGGAAACAAATTTAAAGACAATTTTATTAATTTTAAAGAATTTTTCTTAATTATTAAAGTCACGTTGACCTTACCTCAAAAATTTTATCTTTCATGTTATGATACACATTTTTAAGTAAAATCACTTAATTATAAGGACATTACAACTTCATTCAAAAGTTTATTGCTTTTTGGACAAGAAAAAAAAACTTTATTTTAGAGAAATGCGTCTTCCATGTTAAGCAAAATTTGCATTCTTATTCTAAGGACATTGAATCTTTGACTTCACGACAATATTTTTTTCAGTGTAGAAAACTAAAAAATTAAATATAAATAAGATCGTTTAATTGCATTTATTTGACGTTCATTACAAACATCTTTGTAGTAATACGGGATGAAATTGATCGAAAGTACTGTTGTTACTTTTACAACACATACTAGAGATATATTTTGACATTTGCCGTTTTTGAAAACAATTACTAAAAAAACACGGTGTGTTTTCCCCAATGTACGTACGTACAAAAATACATATCGTACATTTTAAACGTTTACTCACACTACGCTAAGTACTAGCTAAATTTGAAATTACCTACACAGTGTAATTTCAAAGTTACACATTTCATTCAAGTAATATTTTATTCGGAGCGGAGCGGTTTTTCATTTGGAAACCGCTCCGCTCCCGCTCCGCTCCGGATTTTAGAAATGCCGCTCCCGCTCCGCTCCCGCTCCGGCAAAAAACGGGCTTGCTCCGCTCAGCTCCGGATCCTTGGTTATAATGCATTAAAAATCATTAAAAACAAGTAAGTAAAGTAAAAAGTCGGACGGGGCCGACTTTATCATACCCTAAACCACCTTTACTGAATTAGTAATCATAAGCATTTATGTGGTAACATTGATATAGGTCTGGGAGATAAACCACAGTTGCATATTTAAGAAAATTAAGGGGTACATGTTTATTGGTGCTTGGTTTCAATCTGACTATAGCTCATACACTGAAAAAAAAAGCATGCCCGGTTCCAAAGATTTTGTCTTTACTTTAAAAATTTTGGTATTGATTCCGAGCCAAAGAAGCGGAGAATACAAGTAGGGAGTTTTGTGTACTTGCTTCTAGGAAGCAAATATTAATTTTTCGCTTTTTCAGCTTTTTTTCTTCATATGCTATCAAAGTCCTTTAAAAACGAATTAACGACAACTTTATTTTCTAAATTAAGACCCGACTTCCAGTAGAAATTATGCTATGTTTCAAGTTAAAAACGTCTTTAAAATAAAGTGTTGAAAAACATGTCCTATAGTTGAACGATTTTTTTCGTTGTAATCAAGATGCAAAAAGACAACAAATTTAAAGACAATTTCATTAAATTTAAAGAATTTTTCTGAATTATTAAAGTTAAGTTGACCTTAGCCCAAACATTTTTTCTTTCATGTTATGATACCCATTTTTAAGTGAAATCACTTAATTATAAGGTCAATACGACTTCATCGACAAGTTTATCGACTTTTGGACAAGGAAAAAAACTTTATATTAAAGAAATGCGTCTTCTATGCTCAGCAAAATTTGCATTCGTATTTTAAAGACATGAAATCTTTGATCTCAAGACAATATTTTTTTCAGTGTAGTCAGTTTTGCCAGGGAAAATGTTCGGTTTACCCTACAAGGACAAAAAAGTTCCCTACTTTCCCATACATTCCCAAACAATTTTCCTTACAATATTTTCGTTAAATTTAAACAAATTTTACAAAACAAAAATGGTTCTAAGTACTTTATTATCTTAAAACATGAAAATGTCATGTATATAACCAAGAAAATAAATTTGTATTACCACTACCGTTGCCACAGTTGGATGAATTCTACCAAAAATAGTATTTTTTTTTGTTGAATCTCTATAGAAATAAAATTTTGGAAAAAGTTTCTATAAACAATTTTTTTTTTGAAAATTTTTTCTATATAAATAAAATTGTGAAAAAAAATTCTATAGAAATACAATTTTGACAAAATTTTCTATAGAAATAAAATGTTCACAAAATTTTCTACAGGAATAAAGTTTTGGCAAAAATTTCTATAGAAATATTTATTTGGTAGATTTGTAGTAATTTGTGGTAATCTTCAAATTTTGTTAAAGTGTTTTTTTGGCACGAGTGGTAACTGTTGTTACCACACATTGTTAAAGATCAAGCTTTGCCTGCTTCTAAATTCCTAATCTAGAGCCACCAAAATGAAAAAATTATTAAAAATTGTGTTGAGTGAAAATGTCCCTACATTGTGGCCCTACGTCCTAGAAGACGCTAAATATTAGAAAAAAACTATATGTAGGTCTCTATATGTGAGGCCTCTATGGTCAAACATAAGGATTTTAAGGGCAAATTTTTCAAAATCGGGCGATACATATATGGGAGCTATATCTACATCTGAACCGATTTCGATGAAATTTTGCACATACCGTTGTACTATAAAGGACTGGATCTAGCCAACTTTGGGTAAGATCGGATAATAAATAAGGGTTCTATGGCCAAATTTGGGAAAATCGGGGTATACATATATATGGGAGCTATATCTCAATCTGAATCGATTTCGATGAAATTTTGCACATACAGTTAGTGCTATAGAAGATTATATTTGGCCAACTTTGAGTACTATCGGTTGATAAATAAGGGTTTTATAGCCAAATTTAGAAAAATCGGGCGGTACATATATATGGGAGCTATAGCTAAATCTGAACCGATTTCGATGATTTTTTGCACATATAGTTAGTGCTATAGAAGATAATATGGCCAACTTTGAGTAAGATCGGTTGATAAATAAGGGTTTTGTTGCCATATTTGGGAAAATCGGGCGATACATATATATGAGAGCTATATCTAAATCTGAACCGATTTGGATGAAATTTTGCAGACTTGAAGCGCGATGAAAAATATTATTTTTTGGCAAATTTGGTGAGGATCCCTTTGTAAAAAAGCGCAACGTAACCCCATTTGTCGAAATCGGGCGATACATATATATGGGAGCTATATCTAAATTTGATCCGAATTCTTCCAAATTCAATAGCGTTCCTTGTGCCCTAAAAACTCCCTGTACCAAATCAAAATCGGTTAATAATTGCGACCGGAATCCTGTGAACAACAAATACATGGACAGACGGACGGACACCAAGCGCTAGATCGACTCACGAGGTGATTCTGAGTCGATCGGTATATATTTTATGGGGTCTAAAATCAATATTTCTAGTAGGCACATTTTTTGGCAGATCAAATTTATTATACCCTGAACACTATGTGGTTTTGGGTATAAAAAATTTAAAAATAATTTATTTGTCAAAATATCACAAAATTTTTTAATTCACATCCAAAACACTGAATTCACCTCACTCCTTAAGAAGTGATGCAAATTCAGTGCAGCGGCTGTTGAAATGGTGAACATCCGTCCTATGACAAGCCCGTGTTAAATTCATCACTTCTGCGTCAATTTGGCACCACTACCGGATCAAAAATTAACATTTTCACTACTTATTTGGCGACACTTTTTTCGCTGGGAAATTAGTGTTTTTTATATCGGCTATTTTGTTTTTATATAACACCCATAGAGCCCGATACCAGGATTTTACTTCTTGAAGCCGAATTATTTGTTTAAAATTTGTGTTTTTATACCCATCCTATGCACCCTCAAAAAAAAAAAAATCGCTTCTGTAACATATACTCCCAAACATATTTTGCTTCAAGCATATAAATTTTTGGGTATTGCCCAAACATTAATATGTTTGATTTCTTCTAATATATTTTGTTTGAAAGCATATTGGTCTAAACAATATAATATGTTTGGGTAGTCTAAGTTCCAAACGTTTTGTATTTTTCCATCCAAATTCAATAATGTTGTCTTCCAAAAAACTATATGTTATTATGTGAACGTATAATATGTTTGGAGGCATTTTGGACCCAAAAATATTATATGCTGAGAAGAATTTTCTCCCAAAGAATATTGTGCTCAAAACTTTTTTTGCCTAATTGTATATTGCCTCAAATTTTTTTCACTTCCATGAGTTTTTTTAGTTCTTAGCACCTTTTTCTGTAATACAAACATTGTAGAAGAAATTATTAAATTGTATACTTTTTTTTTCAATTTCACCTTTTGCCGGACGGGGATTCGAACAGCGGACCACACAGTTTGTAAGCCAGCACACTAACCACTGGGCTACGTATCTGTTATGGTCATAAGTTATATTTATATAGCATAGCTTGCGGCGCCCACGAGCCGATGCAAACATAACATTGTTTAACAACATAACATTGTTAAACATACATTTGTTGGCAGCGTGGAGCAGTGGTTGGTCGTCCGCCTTGCGTGACAGGGGTCCTGGGTTCGATCCCTGCTTCGACCAACACCATTTTTTTTTAAATATATTTTTTAACATATATTCCAGATTCGTTCGGAAGTTCCCGAAAAAGTGTTCAGCATTACATACTATTATATTAAATTTTTACTACGAAATTGTAAAGTGTGTTTTATAAAAGACTTAAAGTCAGAAAAAAAAAAATGCTTGATATAAACGAAATGGACTGAGTTCAAATCGAATATTATTTTTTTTATTGCAAAAATAAAAATTGTGTAACAAATAAAGGTTTTTGTATACAAGTTTAAAATTTTCGAAGAAATTCAAAAACTCTTACAAAAGAAGAACGTGAATTCGAGTATATAAAAATATTTTTCCATCGAATCCTAAGGTTAACGATAACCATTCAAAAGCACATTATATTTAAATTCTAAACAGTAATTTTACAACATCACATAAATTTATTTTGGTGTGAACAATTGTTTGCTAGCATGTAACACCATTAATTTAGAAATACAAATAAATATGAATTTTTATTAACGAATAATTTTGTACTTAATTTAATTCTTAAGGCCGGTATAAATTGGTATTATCGCGTTAAAATGGCCATGTTTACCCTTTAACTTTTCTCTAATAATTTCTTTTAAAGAAAATAAACTTATTCAATTGTTGCTTTGGATCTTTCCCCACCATGTTATAATACAATTTACCGGAAAAAATTGTAATGTTATTCTGGTTTTGCCGCTAAAATGAGAAATAATTTTAGCGACAAAATTCGAACTCAATGCCCGCTTTTATTTTCGAAAAAATCCGTCAACTCCTCTTGGACTACTCATTAATAAAGAGGAACTAATCTTTGTTTTTATAGATCTTACTGTTTAATTTTTCACTGTTTCGCCCTGTTTTCATTTTACTTTCACAACTCTAAAAAGAGTGCACTGAAAAAATATTGTCGTGAGGCCAAAGAGTTCATGTCCTTAAAATAAGAATACAATTTTTGCTTAGCTTAGAAGACGCATTTCTCTAATATAAAGTTTTTTCCATGTTCAAAGGTCGATACTTTCAATGAAGTCGTGTTGTCGTTATAATTAAGTGATTTGACTTAAAAATGGGATCATAACATGAAAGAACAAATTTTTGGACTAAGGTCAACTTGACTTTAATAATTCGGTAAAATTCATTAAAATTAATGAAACTGTCTTTAAATTTGTTGCATTTTTGCATCTTGACTACAAGGCAAGAATCATTAAAAAATATGATATGTTTTTCAATACTTTATTTTAAAGACATTTTTTACTTGAAACATAGCATAATTTCTACTGGAAGTCTTGTTTTTAACGGACATTTTATAGCATATGAAAATAGCATATGAAAAAGCTGAAAAAGCGAAAAATTGAAATGTGCTTCGTAGAGTCAAGTACACAAAACCCCATTTAAAAGAGAATTGTGTCTTAAAAGCATCCTTACTTGTATTCTCTGCTTTTTGTTCAGTATATTGTGCCCTTTCGTTAGTTTTTATGAAGATCCCTTTAATTACCTTTGTTTGAATATTTTGACTTACTCGTCCTACGTTCCGATTTGTTTTGACGAAACAAAAAAATTGTGCCCGTAATGCGAAAATGATAAACAAAAATCATGCTCTTTTTTCAAATATATTTTATCTTGGTTCCGAATGAATTTTCTCTACGAATACTCATTTTAATATTTTACTTAAGCATATACAATTTTTGGCGAAGTCTTATATCACAACATATATATGTTTACTCATAATATGTAAATTTATACTTGTTTATATTCACAGTAGTATTTTTCCTATATTGAATGAAATTTTCTTTGTGTATATATATTTGTAATGCGCCAATTGGTTACTTTCATTATTTTACTTCCAGCATACACTTTGTCTCTCTTTGTAAATACATATATGTTTATGGGCTATTTCTAAATTAATATATGTTTGAATCCAAGCATATTATATTTACAAACATTTTATGTCACAAACATAATATGTTCTAACATATTAACATATATGTCCCAAACATATTATGCTAGTTTATGAACATTATATGTTTGCACTCAAAAATATTGTGTTTAAAAATTTGAGTTCCAAACATATAATGTTTATACCCAAACATATGAAAAACAGTCTTTTTCGTCCGTGTGGTGGATGATGATGTGTATACAATAAGTTTGCCATTCCGCTGGTAACACACCGAAATACCAATTTCCGATTATATAAAGAATATAACTTCTTGATCAGAGGGGAATTCTAAGACAATATAACGATGTCCGTTTGTATTTCTGTTGTAGTCATACTAAAGCCTTCAATAAAGAAGCCATCATGCTGAAACAAGCTCGTCTTATAGAGCGATCTCAGATTTGACTTGCTTGAAATTACAAATCTAGAGGTAGTGATTTTAAGTTCATAAAGAGCTGTGCCCAATATGGTGTATATCCGTCCATGTTTTGACATACACCGATCCCCGGATTTGATTTCTTTAAGGCATGGAAGCTGCAATTTTCATCCGATTTGTTTGAACTTTGAATTCTAGAAAACGCGTGTAAATCGGTGAAATCGTTTATTTAAAAAATCAAATTAAATTTCTTTTTCAAGTTCAGTTAGTATAAAATTCAGGAAAAATATTCAGTTAGGCTTTCGATTTTCCAAATCCGAATTGCCGGGCCTCACGCTTGACACCTGCCATCAGATTTTGTACAGCCACCTTGTCCACCTTCTTCGCCGCAGAAAGCCAGTTTGCCTTGAACTGCTGCTCGTCCTTAGCATTTTTTTTTTGGTCTTCTTTAGGTTCCGCTTGACAATAGCCCAGTATTTCTCAATTGGGCGGAGCCCTGGCGTGTTGGGAGGGTTCTTGTCCTTGGAAACCACCTGCACGTTGTTGGCGGCGTACCACTCCATGGCCTTTTTACCGTAATGGCAAGATGCCAAATCCGGCCAAAACAGTACGGAACAACCGTGTTTCTTCAGGAAAGACAGCAGACGTTTATTCAAACGCTCTTTCACGTAAATTTCTTGATTGACAGTCCCGGAAGCTATGAAAATGCTGCTTTTCAAGCCACAGGTACAGATGGCTTGCCAAACCAGATATTTCTTTGCGAACTTTGACAGTTTTATGTGCTTGAAAATATCTGCTACCTTTCCCCTTCCTTTTGCCGTATAAAACTCCTGTCCCGGAAGCTGCTTGTAGTCGGCTTTGACGTAGGTTTCGTCGTCCATTACCACGCAGTCAAACTTCGTCAGCATCGTCGTGTACAGCCTCCGGGATCGCGCTTTGGCCGTCGTATTTTGTTTATCATCGCGATTTGGAGTCACTACCTTCTTGTAAGTCGATAGTCCGGCTCGTTTTTTGGCTCGATGCACGGTTGTAGACGATACACCCAGCTTATTTGCGGCATCTCGGAGAGAGAGGTTAGGGTTTCGCTTGCAACTACCGGCAACTCTCTTTGTCGTCTCAGCGGCTTCCGGTTTTCGATTTCCCCCCGATCCAGACTTCCTGGCTGTCGACAAACGTTCCCCAAACACTTTAATTACATTTGTAACGGTTGATTTGGCAACTTTTAGCGATTTTGCCAGCTTTGCGTGCGAGTAGCTCGGATTTTCGCGATGCGCGAGCAAAATTTTGATACGCTGCTCTTCTTGCTTGGACGACAATTTGACAACTGAAGAGTAAATTCCAAAATCAAAATAGGAGCAACATTCTACACACACACAAAGATTTCCAAAGATTTTGTACACTAATGATTTTGGTATTGATTCCGAATTGGAATTTATTCGAGCTTTAAATTTAAATTTCCAAATTCAGACTCGACTTCAAGTAGAAATTTTTCTATGTATACGTTTTTAATTTTAAGAATTTTTTAGAATTGACCCTAGCCTTATTTCATGTAAAGATACCCATTTTTAAGTTGAATCACTTAACTAAAGGGTGATTCTTTTGAGGTTAGGATTTTCATGCATTAGTATTTGACAGATCACGTGGGATTTCAGACATGGTGTCAAAGAGAAAGATGCTCAGTATGCTTTGACATTTCATCATGAATAGACGAACGATCTGCCACAACGTCGAATTTTCAGTGAATGGGCCCTAGAAAAGTTGGCAGAAAATCCGCTTTTTTATCGACAAATTTTGTTCAGCGATGAGGCTCATTTCTGGTTGAATGGCTACGTAAATAAGCAAAATTGCCGCATTTGGAGTGAAGAGCAACCAGAAGCCGTTCAAGAACTGCCCATGCATCCCGAAAAATGCACTGTTTGGTGTGGTTTGTACGCTGGTGGAATCATTGGACCGTATTTTTTCAAAGATGCTGTTGGACGCAACGTTACGGTGAATGGCGATCGCTATCGTTCGATGCTAACAAACTTTTTGTTGCCAAAAATGGAAGAACTGAACTTGGTTGACATGTGGTTTCAACAAGATGGCGCTACATGCCACACAGCTCGCGATTCTATGGCCATTTTGAGGGAAAACTTCGGAGAACAATTCATCTCAAGAAATGGACCGGTAAGTTGGCCACCAAGATCATGCGATTTGACGCCTTTAGACTATTTTTTGTGGGGCTACGTCAAGTCTAAAGTCTACAGAAATAAGCCAGCAACTATTCCAGCTTTGGAAGACAACATTTCCGAAGAAATTCGGGCTATTCCGGCCGAAATGCTCGAAAAAGTTGCCCAAAATTGGACTTTCCGAATGGACCACCTAAGACGCAGCCGCGGTCAACATTTAAATGAAATTATCTTCAAAAAGTAAATGTCATGGACCAATCTAACGTTTCAAATAAAGAACCGATGAGATTTTGCAAATTTTATGCGTTTTTTTTTTAAAAAGTTATCAAGCTCTTAACAAATCACCCTTTATATATATATATATATATATATATATATATATATATATATATATATATATATATATATATATATATATATATATATATATATATATATATATATATATATATATATATATATATATATATATATATATATATATATATATATATACAGTGCCGGTCAATCAAATAGGACCAACGTCGAACATACTTTTCATTCCATAAAAAAAATCTGTGCTTATTATTGTAACATAACTCAGCAGTGACTCTTTTTAAGAGAAATATTTTTCTCTCAATTTAGTTAACGGTTCTTTAGAAATGAACAGTCATTTACAAAAAGGTCTACTTCAGTGCAGTCATTAAAATAGCACCGGTAACGTGATTTAAATTTATTTTGCAAAATTTCGAGAAAAAAGTGGAAACAAAAGGTAATAAATATTTTTTAATGCGCTTTCTATAAAATCACATAAAAATTTCATAAAAATTACATAGGTTTGGGTCGCGGAAATCATTGTACGCCGGAAAAACGTGAGTTGATAAAAAAGTTTGTGTCCGAGGGCAAATCGTATTCCCAAATAAGTGAATTGCTAGACTGTTCCAATATGAGCAAAGAGTTGAAACTCGTGGTAGAAAGCCAGTTTTGTCACCCTTAATGGTAAAACGTTTAGTTCGGAAGACTAAAGCCAATCAATTTATAACAGCTACGAAGTTGAAAAAATCGTTGGATGTGCCGGCAAGCGTGGAAACTATTCGTCGCAGACTTCGAGACAACAACCTCAATGCCTGTAGTCCTCGAAAAGTTCCGCTCCTTTCCTCTAAGCATGTTGCTAAAAGGATATCTTTTGTCAAAGCACATCAAAATTGGCCTAAGGAAAAGAGGAGAAATGTACTCATTAGCGTAGCTAGATAATTTTCCTAGGGGGGGCTATAGCCCCCCTAGCTAAAAATTTATAGACTGAACTTATAGGTTCAATTAATGTTTTATTTCATAAAATTGAATAAAAAATTGGACATCAAAATAACTCGACAATTAATTTATAATAAAGCAACTAAGCAAGAAAATTGTGAGTTGTTCTAAAGGCACAACTTTAAAGTACTTCCAAACATGTCCTCAATTATTTTAAGTACTTCTTTTTTTCATATTTTAATGTGTAATTTTTTGTTTTCTTTTTTTTTTAATAGTTTAAAAAAAGAGTAAGAATAAATAAATTGGTACAAATTATTCAAATTTTGCCACAAAACTGCTAAATCCATTATAGAAAAATCGATAAGTTTGGAAATTATTCGAGGAAAAACGTTTCAAACAAGCGTCAGAATGCATTAAAAATCATAAAATCTATATAAAACTTATTTATTTGGGAAAATATCACAAAATTTTTTAATTCACATTCAAAACACTGAATTCGGATCTCACCTTAAGAAGTGATGCAAATTCATTGCAACGCTGTTGAAACGGTGAACATTTGTCCTATGACAAGCTCATATTACATTCATTGCTTCTCCGCCAATTTTGCACCACTTCTAGACCCAAAAAGAACATTTTCACTACTTTTTAGGAAACGCTTCTTCGCAGCATTATTAAGATATTAATTTATGAAAGAATGTTTTAATATCAATTACTATTTTTTTAATTAAATTGACTAAACTAAATCAATCATAAGTTCAACCACAGCTTTATTTCATAAATATCTGACTTCAAACATTGCCATCGGCAACTGCTACCACAACCCAAGTAATTCGATTGTTCATGAAAGTCATTAGCGGAACTTTGTGCAATTGTATATACTTGTTTTATTTTTCTAAAAATTAAAAAAACTATTGACATTTATTGAAAAATGGAAAATCATAAATAGAGTTTCAAATTCTGGGGGGGGCTAAAATTTTTCTGGGGGGTCTAAGCCCCCTCCCCAGAGGCCTTCCTACGCTTATGAATGTACTATGGACTGATGAATCGAAAATTGTCCTTTTTGGTGGAAGGGGTTCCCGATCCTTCGTTCGTAGGCCTCCTAACAGCGAATACAACCCAAAATTTACAACGAAAACAATAAAACATGGAAGTCTAAGCATTATGGTATGGGGCTGTTTTTCGTATCAAGGAGTCGGTCCCATATATTGGATCAAAAGCGTTATGGATGCATCGGTTTATGTAAAAATCCTTGATTAAGTTATGCTGCCATATGCTTCCTACGAAATGCCACTGGTGTGGGTCTTCCAACAAGACAATGATCCAAAACACACCAGTAAAATGGCAAAAAGTGGTTCAAGGACAATTCTGTCAATATAATGGAGTGGCCTGCACAGTCTCCCGATTTGAATCCGATCGAAAATCTGTGGACAGACCTAAAGAAGGGTGTATCTAAAACAAAACCAACAAGCGTTGAAGGTCTCTGGGACGCAGTTCAGAAAATTTGGAATTCCATCAAAGTGGAAAGATGTCAACATTTAGTAGATTCCATGGGTAGGCGCTGTGCAGCGGTAATAGCTAACAAAGGGCACGCGACAAAATATTGAATGAAATATTGAATTAACTATTAATAAGACATTTTTATTGATTTTTTTTATTTAGTTTAAAAAACACTATTGTCGTTAAAAATGAACTGAAGTGCTATTATTTTGACTGCCTAGTTTGTAAGCTTTTTTGATTTTGTCAACTAGTGAATTAAAAATAATAACGAATTTAGTATCTTCTTTTGAGCCCATTAGTTGTCCCGATTCAAACGTAGTAAGTATAACTTAAGGCGTGGTGCTATTATATTGACCGCAGCGGTATATATATATATATATATATATATATATATATATATATATATATATATATATATATATATATATATATATATATATATATATATATATATATATATATATATATATATATATATATATATATATATATATATCATTTGAGATGCCCATGATATTAGCAATTTCACGCACTTTTATTCGTCGATCATTTAATACCATATCATGCAGTTTGGCTACAATTTCTGTTGTTGTTGCTATTTTTGGACGTCCACGTTTAAATTCAGCAACCCAATTTTTTAGTGTTGCATATGAACACATTCACCATATCATTATGAATTTCTTGTCCCGATAAACCTTTTTTGTGTAAATATTTAATGACGGCACGCATTTCTAATTTTTTCATTGTAAAAAAAATTGCGGATGCGTCTTTTTTATACACATATTTCTATATGAAGGAGTTGCCAGATCGAAACAAAGTTTAACATGTGTTCTTAACAGAGATGGAAGTTTCCAAAACACTTAACTTTTTTCTGTTTATACCGCGCTTTTTATGCTAGGCTAAGAAGTTTCCGAACTGCCCTCGTATAGCACTAAAGCCAATGTACTTCTATTTTAGTTCACGGAATCATTGCGTTTTGATACATTTTTTTGGATTTTAATAATTTTTTATATATTTTTTGTCATGTTAGTTAAATGAACTAAAAAGACAGAAAAACTTATACACAAATGAAACATAAAGATTTACTAAATTCGTGTCTCCCACAATATAATTCATAACTTCTTAAACTTTGTAAATTTTACTAATAATGCGCCCATCATGAACTTCGCATGGCACTAAAGACTTTTTTCCAAGTGAAAGTGAAAGAAAAGTGCCATCTGTGTTTGTAATACTGTTGAGTTAAAATTTTCTAAAATTAAATAAAATTTTTCTTCCTGGTGGGTTAACTGTTTTTTGAGTGTAACTTTATATGTGGTTCACGTTTGTGAATATTTTTAAATACTATTCACAAGTCCCATCTGTGGCCATCATTAATATCCAGTCATGCATGAAACAAGTCCTGAAATATACTAGTATGTGTTCATGCTAGGCAACAAACAGCAGTACATAACATGGAACGTTGAACGGAAAAGAGGTAACCGCCAAGATGACACTAATATGAACATGACGTCGTCTCTGGGATGGGTGGGCTGCAAATAGTTTTCTAATTTCCAGAATAGAAGTTTTCATTAAGATACCGAACGAGCAGCAGCCCAAGACCCACGAACAACAGCAGCGCCAGAGCTTAAGACACAGTTGTTCCTTCTTATATAATAATGATAAACGAGTACACTTACAGCCTCGGGACAAAATAACCCATGCTCCTGCCACTCGACATAAGAACTTAAGACAATTCTATAAGTACCTATGCTTGTGCACTTGTAAGCATGTGTCCGTCCACGGGTGTGTGTGTATGTGGGTAGTATGGAGAAGACAAACGAGTTCGGTACATACTATATGCTCAAAGGAGTAACTTTTATGTGAAATCAACTACACCACACACGTCCATACACATACACGCATAAAGCATGTGAATATGGGCAGTCAAACATACACAAACACACATTCACGAATATATATGTTGTATGCGTGTGCTAGTGTGTGATCCCACACAAATGCCCCAATGCTCATCAATGTTACAAAATGGAATGACTGACAAAAGCATCGTTCAAAAGTTTTCTTTTACGTTTGTTTTAGAAAAGTTTTGTAATTACACAACGCACACACATACTCACATAAATATAAGTATATGTGTGAACACATATGCATACAGATACATACTTATACATATATATCGCATGCTGACTGTGCTATGATTACTATATTTAGTTTAAAAATCTCTATGAGCACCATCCATTCATAGAGGATGTTTCACAATATTCACAGAATGTCCTTTAGGACATCGAAAGGTATAACTCTGAAAGAGGTCCCTAAATATTAAATGAGCTTATTTAGATGTTACCTTCAACATCAGAATTTTAGTAAATAGTTAATTTCTGGTGTAATTTGTTGGCTCGCACTTTCAATCTGATTTGTATGTAAATCGAAATTATGCGAATAGGGTTCATGTTGTGGCATTGATTCGAAGAGTTCTCATATAAAACTATCCATTTGTCTTCCCTTATATCCTACATAAATCGATAGAACGATTTTACATTTCTATTATAATTTTCTACAAGTGAGGGTATTAGAAATAACGAAAAATAACGAGTTCCCAATGCGATCTCCTCTGAGAATATTGTTAAAATACGGAGAAGGAATGTAATCATCTCAAACGTGTTTTAAGAATAAAATGTTATTTTTGGATGGTGAACATGGAACATTTAACATATGTCGCAAAAATGCTCTTTTCTTGGCAAACATTTACATGGTTGCCGAAATCAGGTACAAAATTTTCAAGAAAATAACATTTTTGCGACAAACGTGTTACATGTTCCCCGTCCAAAAATAACATTTTGCTCTTGACATATGTTCATATTCCTTCTTCTTCCTTCAGCCATAGCATGGCTGAACAACGTTCTACAAAATTGACTTTTATTATACTTTGTAATCTGAAAAACAAGTATAAACAGCCGTAAGTTCGGCCAGGCCGAATCTTATGTACCCTCCACCATGGATTGCTTAGAAACTTCTACGAAAGACTGTCATCCACAATCGAATTACTTGGGTTGTGGTATCTTAAATCGTTTTCTAAATTGTGAGTTAGTCCATACGTGGTATCCATTAGACAAATTAAAAAGTATTTGTAGGTAAGTCTACAAATAATTACGAATCGATATGGACTATTGCACGGTACGTAGGGAGCCAGAATTGAAATATGGGGGTCGCTTATATGGGGGCTATATACAATTATTGATATGGACCAATTTTTGTGTGATTGGGGATCGATTTATCTGAGGGCTATATATAACTATAGACCGATATGGACCTAGTTAGGCATGGTTGTTAACGGTCATATACTAGCACAATGTACCAAATTTCAACTGACTCGGATGAAATTTGCTCCTCCAAGAGGCTCCAAAACCAAACCTCGGGATCGGTTTATATGGGGGCTATATATGATTATGGACTGATATCGACCACTTTTGGCATGGTTGTTAAATATCATATATTACCACCACGTACAAAATGTCAACCAGATCGGATGAATTTTGCTTTTCCAAAAGGCACCGGAGGTCAAATCTGGGGATCGGTTTATATGGGTGCTATATATAATTATGGACTGAAATGAACCAATTCCTGCATGGTTTTTGGATACCATATACTAACATCACGTACCAAATTTCAACCGAATCGGATGAATTTTGCTCTTCCAAGGGGCTCCGGAGGTCAAATCTGGGGATCGGTTTATATGGCGGCTATATATAATTAAGGACCGATTTCGGCCAATTTTTGCATGGGAGTTTGAGGCCATATATTAACATCACGTACCAAATTTCAACTGAATCAGATGAAATTTGGTCTTCCAACAGGCTCCGGAGGTCAAATCTGGTGATCGGTTTATATGGGGGCTATATATAATTATGAACCGATGTGGACCAATTTTTGCATGGTTGTTATAGACCATATACTAACACCATGTACCAAATTTCAGCCGGATCGGATTAAATTTGCTTCTCTTAGAGGCCTCGCCAGCCAAATCGGGAGATCGGTTTATATGGGGGCTATATATAATTATGGACCGATATGGACCAATTTTTGCATGGTTGTTAGAGACCATATACTAACACCATGTACCAAATTTCAGCCGGATCGGATGAAATTTGCTTCTCTTAGAGGCCTCGCCAGCCAAATCGGGGGATCGGTTTATATGTGGGCTATATATAATTATGGACCGATATGGACCAATTTTTGCACGGTTGTTAGAGACCCTATACTAACACCATGTACCAAATTTCAGCCGGATCGGGTGAAATTTGCTTCTCTTAGAGGCTTCGTAAGCCAAATCGGGGTATCGGTTTATATGGGGGCTATATACAATTATGCACCGATGTGGACCAATTTTTGCATGGTTGTTAGAGACCATATACTAACACCATGTACCAAATTTCAGCCGGATCGGATGAAATTTGCTTCTCTTAGAGGCCTCGCAAGCCAAATTTGGGGGTACGTTTATATGGGGGCTATACGTAAAAGTGGACCGATATGGCCCATTTGCAATACCATCCGACCTACATCAATAACAACTATTTGTGCCAAGTTGCAAGTCGATAGCTTGTTTCGTTCCGAAGTTAGCGTGATTTCAACAGACGGACGGACGGACGGACGGACATGCTCAGATCGACTCAGAATTTCACCACGACTCAGAATATATATACTTTATGGGGTCTTAGAGTAATATTTCGATGTGTTACAAACGGAATGACAAAGTTAATATACCCCCCATCCTATGGTGGAGGGTATAAAAAAAACGGGTATATACAGCGGTAAGTTCGGTCAGGCCGAATCTTAAATACCCATCACCATGAATCAAATAGAACAGTTTTCTTTGAACATTTCAAGGGGGTTTGATGACAGCTATTTTCCCAAGCAGATCAATTCAACCAGTACGCTTCCGGAAGATAAATATAAAGGGAGGCCGGTTTATAAATATAAAAGGAGGGCCGGTTTATAAAGGGGCTATATCAAAAACTGTACCGATACACGATATATTCGGCACACGTCTTTATGGTCCTAGAATAACTCTAGATTTCCAATTTTAGGCAAATTAGATAAAAACTACGGATTTTAGAAGTCCAAGAAGTAAAATCGGGAGATCGGCCTATATGGGGGCTATATCAAAACATGGTCCGATAATGACCATCTTAGAAAACCTCTAGATATCCAATTTCAGGCAAATTGGGTAAAAACTACGGATTCTAGAAGCGCAAGAAGTAAAATCGGGAGATCGGTCTATATGAGGGCACACCTCTTTACAGTCCTAGAAGACCTCTAGATGTCCAATTTCAGGAAAATTGGGTAAAAACTACGGATTCTAGAAGCCCAAGAAGTAAAATTGGGAGATGAGTCTATATGGGGGGCTATATCAAAACATGGTCCGATACTCACAATTTTCGGCAAATCTCTTTATGGTCCAAAAATACCTCTAGATTTCCAATTTCAGGCAAATTGGATAAAATCTACGGTTTCAGTAAGCTCAACACACCAAATAGGGCGATCGGTTTATATGGGAGCTATATCAAAACCTGGACCGATATAGCCCATCTTCGAAATTGGCCTGCGGGAAGACAAAAGACGATTCTGTGTCAAATTTCAGGACGATAGCTCCATTATTGAAGACTGTAGCGTGATTATAACAGACAGACAGACTGCCAGACGGACGTGCTTATATCGTCTTAGAATTTCTCCCGGATCAAGAATATATATACTTTATATAGTCGGAAAGCGATGTGTTACAAACGGAATGACAAACTTATTATACCCTCGTCACCATTCTATTATAATAATTGATATGAAAGATTATATTACCAAGATTTTGGGATACAAAATTTACAAATTATTTTGTTCAAACTTCTTTAATATAAACCAATCTTAATTAAAGGAGGGCATATTGTATATTTTTAAAACGTTGAGATTGTGGAAGTGCCGAAACGAGGGCCTAACGTCTTGCACATGCAGATGCAATAAACCATTGTGTTATAGCCCAACACACAATGATAAGAGACGGCAGCCTAAAAAGACCAAATGTGCGTATATTTGCTTATATCCCAGCAAAAAAATTTGGAAGTTCTTCTAAAGGCACTACTTTAAAAACACTTCCAAAAATGTCCTCCCAAAGATGATCTTTATTTTAACTGCACAAGAAGCTCGTTTTTATAACTCGCTTTTTTCATATTTTTAATGAGAAATTTAAAATTGTTCGTTTCAAATAGGTTAAAAACAGATTAAGAATTAATAAAACGGTACAAATTATTTAAATTTTGCCGAAAACAATGCTAAATCCATTCTAGAAAAATTGCGAATTTTTGAAAATATTTGATGTCAAACATTCCAGACAAGCATAAGAATGCAATAAATATCATAAAAGAGAGTTCAAAATTATTTATTTGTCAAAATATCACAAAATTTCTTAATTCAAATCCAAATCACTGAATTCGCATCACACCTTAATAAGTGATGCAAATGCAGTGCAACGGCTGTTGAAATGGTGAACATCCGTCCTATGACAGGCCCATGTTAAATTCACCGCTTCTGCGTCAATTTTGCACAACTTCCGAATCCAAAAAGATCATTTTCTCTACTTTTTTGGCGACGCTTTTTTTCTGGGTATCTAAAGGGGCCAATTTTGAGATCTAATCCCCAAGTTTTACACGGGTCGATATCTTTTAATTTATTTAAGCAAATACATATTTGATGTTTAACTTATACTACAACTAGTCTCTCTTCACGCAGAGAAGAGACATGATTGTCACAATCATATTCGAAGAGCAGAATAATATGATAGCAGCTATTTTTGCGGCGACCATGTAACATTTTAACCTGCAACCATATTGGCTTAGTGATCATGGTTCTAAGAAAAATATAATTGTCATCATCTAAAATGTTATTATATTGATAAAAAGAATTTTGTTTGAATGAAAAGACAATGGTTTCGATTTAAAATGTTATGGTAGTCATTCAAAATGGTTTTCTTCTAGTTAAAAGAACATGGTCTCAACCTAAAATGTTTTGATCTTTATGAAAAAACTTTTTTCATCGTCGAAAAAAGGACGCCAAAATTAACTTTATTTGTTTGTTTTTATACCCTCCATCATAGGATGGGGGTATATTAACTTTGTCATTCCGTTTGTAACACATCGAAATATTGCTCTAAGACCCCATAAAGTATATATATTCTGGATCGTGGTGAAATTCTAAGTCGATCAAAGCATGTCCGTCCGTCTGTTGAAATCACGCTAACTTCCGAACGAAACAAGCTATCGACTTGAAACTTGGCACAAGTAGTTGTTATCGATGTAGATCGGATGGTGTTGAAAATGGGCCATATCGGTCCACTTTTACGTATAGCCCCCATATAAAGGGACCCTCAGATTTGGCTTGTGGAGCCTCTAACAGAAGCATATTTCGTCCGATCCGGCTGAAATTTGGTATATGGTGTTAGTATATGGTCTCTAACAACCATGCAAAAATTAGTCCACATCGGTCCATAATTATATATAGCCCCCATATAAACCGATCCCCAGATTTGGCCTGCGGAGCCTAAAAGAGAAGAAAATTTCATCCGATCCGGCTGAAATTTGGTACATGATTTTGGTATATGGTCTCTAACAACCATACAAAAATTGGTACATATCGGTCCTTAATTATATATAGCCCCCATATAAACCGATCCCCAGATTTTGCTTGTGGAGCCTCTAAGAGAAGCGTATTTCATCCGATCCGGCTGAAATTTGGTACATGGTATTGGTATATGGTCTCTAAAAACCGTTCAAAATTTGGTCCACATCGGTCCATAATTATATATAGCGTCCATATAAACCGATCCCCAGATTTGGGTTGCGGAGCCTCAAAAAGAAGCAAATTTCTTCCGATCCGCCTGAAATTTGGTACATGATATTGGTATATGGTATCTAACAACAACCATGCAAAAATTAGTCCACATCGGTTCATAATTATATATAGCCCCCATATAAACCGATCCCCAGATTTGGCTTGCGAAGTCTCCAAGAGAAGCAAATTTCATCCAATCCGGTTGTAATTTGGAACATGGTGTTAGTATATGATCTTTAACAACCGTGCCAGAATTGGTCCATATCGGTCCATAATTATATATAGCCCCCATATAAAACATTCTCCAGATTTGACCTCCGGAGCCTCTTGGAGGAGCAAAATTCATCCGATCCCGTTCAAATTAGGAACGTGGTGTTAGTATATGGTCGCTAACAACCATACCAAAATTGGTCCAATCACACAAAAATTGGTCCATATCGGTTCATAATCATGGTTGCCACTAGAGCCAAAAATAATCTACAAAAATTTTATTTCTATAGAAAATTTTGTCAAAATTTTATTTCTAGAGAAAATTTTGTTAAAATTTCATAATAAAATTTTCATCATTGTCAAAATTTTATTTCTATAGAAAATTTTGTCAAAATTTTATTTCTATAGAAAATTTTGTTCAATTTTTATTCGGTTCATAATCATGGTGGCCACTCGAGCCAAAAATAATCTACCAAGATTTTATTTCTATAGAAAATTTTGTCAAAAGTTTATTCTATAAAAAATTTTGTTAAAATTTTATTTCTGTAGAAATTTTTGTAAAAATTTTCTTTCTATAGAAAATTTTGTCAAAATTTTTATTTCTATAGAAAATTTTGTGAAAATTTTATTTCTATAGAAAATTTTGTTAAAATTTTATTTCTGTAGAAAATTTTGTCAAAATTTTATGTATACTTTGTCGATCTTTTTTGATTTAATATATAGCACGTATGGACTTACATACAATTTAAAAGATGGTGTTAGGAGGTTTTAATATACCTTGCCATCGGCAAGCGTTACCGCAACTTAAGTAATTCGATTCTGGATGGCAGTGTTTAGAAGAAGTTTCTACGCAATCCATGATGGGGGGTACATAAGCTTCGGCCTGGCCGAACTTACGGCCGTATATACTTGTTATTTATTTATAAACTAATTCATTGTTTATTTGTATTTATAATGCCGTTCAAGCAAACATAATATATTTTTACACACTCTATCTTATTTCAATTTCAACAATAAGTAATTATTCCATATTTACATCGTGCCCATCAAATTTACAAACTGCAAATAAAAATAATTTATACCATATAGCAAAATGCAGAACAAAAAACAGATACATTTTTTCAATTACACTTTCCTTTTTTGTGTTCACATAAAACCACGTGCCACTTCTGAATAAATAAATTAACACAAAACACAGTAAATCCGTATTCTCCGTCCATTCCAAGAAACAATCAACATACGACTGACGCGCAAAATGAAAATCGTGTGTACCTGCTCAATGTTTTTATAAAATTCTTTTCGCTGCAAAAAAGTTAAAAAATTAAATGGTCACAAAAAAATATAAATGGTCTTTATGGCCATGTAATGGTTCTAGACATGTCCATACTTAACCTATAAAAATACTTTTTTCCCTGTAAAAAAATAAAAAATGGAATGGTCAGGTACATTGTTTCGCCGACCATTTAATGGTCTCAAATTCTATCATTTAAATGATACAACATGTTTGCGGTATTTGAGAACCATTAAAATTCATATTGCCACCATACATTTTTCTCCGCTCGAAAACTATTTTTACAAAGACAAAATACATGGTTTTCGCGGCAATTAAAGGGTGATACGGTCAAAATTTGGTCAATATAAACTTGACGTATTTCTTTCAATTTTGCATTTAAAAGACCGAGCTACTCGCACGCAAAGCTGGCAAAATCGCTAAAAGTTGCCAAATCATCCGTTACAAATGTAATTAAAGCGTTTGGGTAACGTTTGTCGACAGCCAGGACAGCATCGGGGCCAAATCGAAAACCGGAAGCCGCTGAGACAACAAAGAGAGTTGCCGGTAGTTTCAAGCGAAACCCTAACCTCTCTCTCCGAGATGCCGCAAATAAGCTGGGTGTATCGTCTACACCCGTGCATCGAACCAAAAAACGAGCCGGACTATCGACTTACAAAAAGGTAGTGACTCCAAATCGCGATGATAAACAAAATACGACGGCCAAAGCGCGATCCCGGAGGCTGTACACGACGATGCTGACGAAGTTTGACTGCGTGGTAATGGACAAGGACAAGAACCCTCCCAACACGCCAGAGCTCCGCCCAATTGAGAAATACTGGGCTATTGTCAAGAGGAACCTAAAGAAGACAAAAAAACTACTAAGGACGAGCAGCAGTTCAAGGCACACTGGCTTTCTGCGGCGAAGAAGGTGGACAAGGTGGCTGTACAAAATCTGATGGCAGGTGTCAAGCGTGAGGCCCGGCAATTCGGATGTGGAAAAGCGAAAGCCTAACTGAATATTTTTCCTGAATTTTATACTAATTGAACTTGAAAAAGAAATTTAATTTGGTTTTTTAAATAAACGATTTCACCGATTTACACGCGTTTTCCCTTGACCAAATTTTGACCGTATCACCCTTTAGCATTCAGATCACAACTAACTCGGATAATTCAACCTGTGGCACGACATGAAAATACGGTAGATAGCGCTGGAGCGATATTGTAACTCAGTTGGGGGTATCGTGAAATTGTGAATTAGACATGCGTCTAGAAACAGAAATTTTCAAACTCCTTAGATTTAAACCTTACCATTATGTCTTGCCAAAAACACACATATTGGAACTGACGTAGCTGGTGCAACATAGTCAAGGTGCTGGCATAGATTTGACTATCATCATTAGCCCTCTTAGCAAGAACACGTGTTTCAGAACCCTATTTATATATCTAAAATGTGACTCTAAAGTAGATGTATGCCACGGAGCCACATCCCATCTCTAGATGCAAAACATAATTCGGAGTATTTCTGGGGAGATATACCATTCTCTTAATAAAAAATTGGAGCAGTTTCTCAACATCTAAAAGTTTTTCGAAGCCCCAGATTTGTGTGGCATAACACATTATCGATTTGGAACAGGCATTGAATATTCTCATCTTATTCTCCTTCGAGATATTTGGTTGGTTAATATACATCCCCAAGTAGAATTAATAGCAATCTTAGAGGCAGAGAGGTTTTTGTTTACATGTTTTCTAAACGAAAGATTATATCGATATCTACATTCCAAAGTGCGCTAAGTCTAAAAAGTGAATTTTACAGGAAACAAGAAACAAGTTTTGTTTCTTGAAATTTCTCAAAACCCGTAAAATATAGAAATTGCCTTATTTTCGGGTTTAAAATCATATTTTTTATAATTTTTTGTTAGTATGTACGAACTCATAATAGTGATAATAGTAAATGGCTAAAAATGACTTAGACCACTTTAGACCGAACAAAGCTTTTTGCCATTTTTTGATTCGACACTTTTTAAAACTTTAGCCACAAGCTAAGTACAATATTAACTATAACTTTTGATAGCAATGTCCAATAAATTCGAACTTTTGACAGGAAGCAATTCACATCAATCCGAATAAAAAACAGCGAACTCCGTCAAAACATGCTAAGTCGACTTAGCGTACTCTGGAATGAGGGCATCGATATATCAGTTCAACTCCAAGGTAATTATAACAATTAACCACTTCTATCCGCTGATTCGCAAAGTACCAATCCAAATTAGACGCGACTCTGGGGCTCTTTCGAAAAGCCATAACCTTAGATTTTGTTAAATTAACCTTTAAATCCCATTGGGAGCAGTACCTTTCGAGGCTATCAATCATCTTCTGGAGGTCTACAGAATTATCGACAAGTAGGACAATATCGTCTGCATATAACACAACCTTTATTCCTACATTTGCCACACTCACGCCACTTGGTAACATGGATGGAAGGTCATTGACGTGTAGAGAGAACAAAGTAGGGCTTAGTATACAGCCCTGTTTAACTCCAGCCTGTACTGGGAACGAGTCAGAGAAAGAACACCCATCCCATATTCTACTCTCGCATTTTTCATATAGAAGCATCATAAGTCTGATTATTTTTGTCGATAAGCCCATACACGAATGTTTGTAAAATAGGCTGTTTCTGGGTATCAAATCGAAAGCGCAAGAGATAAAAACGCATATATTCTCTTACTATCTGATTCCCTAATCTTGACTATATTAACAAGGTTGGAAATGCTATCAATGCGTGAATAATCCTTACTGAAGCCTGATTGGAATACATTCAAAATATCGTATCTTGCGATCCAGTCGAGTATGCGGTTCAAGATAATACCATTGAAAATCTTACAAACAGAATCAATAAGAGAAAGTCCTCTGTAGTTAGTTACTAAATTGGGAACACCTTTCTTATGAAGAAGTATCAGAACAGATTTCGTGAAAGACGCTGGAACTCATTCCGATAGGATAATATTGTTAAAAGTTCGCAAAAGTAGATCAAGAAAGTTTGTGGGAGCATATTTGTAAAATTCATATGGGATGCCATCCTGGCCTGAACATTTGTTAAGTTTAAGGCCCTTAATAACTGTATATAATTCGCCATGCTCATTTGGGGGGTCAAGAATATCATTTACAACAAACGGCATACACCAGCTTGTTTATATATTAAGAGTTGATTATCTGTGGAGAGGACTGATTTTTTCCGATCAACCAAATTAACTTGCGGCATTTCATATTTAGTTTTCCGTACTTTTTATCAATATGAATTTTCCAATTTAATTTTGAATCCAGTGTAAAACCCATACATTTTGCTGAGTTTGAAAAAGGCACTTGTTCATGGGCTATTTTTAGGGGTTTGCAACTTGAGGAAAATTTCGTCGACATGAACGGATGTGCTACTGTTGAACTTTAGATTCCAGTTTTTTGTCTTTTGGTGTACCTTATTTAAAGACGCTTGGAGGTTGTGTAGGGATACATCTGCATTTCTTCCAGTTGACATTAAAACTGTGTCATCAGCAAATGTTCGAATGACACAATCTTTGCCAGAGGTGAAACATAATATGATTGAACTATACAAACAATATTTTGTTTGGACCAATCCTGAAAATATATATGCTTGAAGCAAAATGTGTTTGGGTTATATGTTACAGAAGCGATTTTTTTGAGGGTGTAGGTACAAGTATACTGGCCAGCGGAACTCCTACATATATACATGGATATAGGTTATTGAATTAATTTTTATGCCATACACTATAAAATAGTTTACTCAGGTATGAGCTAGGAATCTCGCAATCATTCTGTGGTAAGCTGTTCAGCTTTCGAAGGAGACCATTATGCCATATTACATCAAGGCCTTTGGAAATGTCCAAGATTACAGCGGAGCAGACTTGTTTTTCTCGAAGGCTTTTCAATATTATCGGTGGCTCTATAAACTTGTTCTATAGTCGAGCGCTTTTTTTTCAAAGTATCAATAAGAATAGATAACAAATAATTTCGATGAAGGCGAGAAGTCGTAGGCTTTGTTATTGCAGCATAGATGAATAGGTGGATAGATGAAAATCTTTTTGGCAAAATGAAAAGTATAATATAATATTGAATTTAAATCAATGCATGGTGAGAAATAATGGCAAGTGAAATATTAAAATTTAGGGAAATGGAAATTAAAAAATATATCTGCAAAGCAGACCACACAGAAAAACTATTTTATGGGAAGAAAAATACATTTAGCTTTAAGCATTATTAGTAAAATGTACATATTTTAAGAAATGCTGAACTATTTTGTGGGAGACAAAACTTTCTCAAAACATAATGATTCCAGTTGGCCTTAATGCCATGTGGCGTTCACTTTGTTTGAGAGTGTAGGTTTTTCACATATTTCAAAGCTCAATTCAAACATTAACAATGATTCTCGCTACTATGTGGCGCATTTTTGTAGCAAATACACCTTTGTTATAAATTTGTGACTTGCTTATGGTGTTCTTGCTATGTTATTTTATGTTATTATAATATTCTCAAGTTATTACGTTATTCCCAAGTTAAAGGATTGTTAATTGTTTTGTATACAAGAAAAAAATTAAGGAAATGAAGGTTTGAATGTGGTATTATTTTTTTTAAACTCAAACAATACAATAAAAAATTTCGTATTGATAGGATTATTATGAGCGCGATAAAAATAAATCTGCAGATTATGAATGAAATTGAATTACATTGACGAACATTTTACAACAATAGGTCTGTTTGCGTACTTTTCCAGAAAGAATTATTCGGTATAAACTTGCAAGAATGGGTTTTACTCTCTTTGGTAAAATTAGCAAAAATTACCGGTTTAAGCCAATTAAAACATATTGATTTTTTCTAATACAGTAATCCCTCGATTTACGTCGTGATTGGTTCCGGAATTTGACGATGTTAATCGAAACGACGTAATCCGAATTAAAAATTACTCATATTTACTCCTAAGTCCATTTATGTATGTATTTATTCAAAAATAAAGGTAATTCGGTAATTTCGGTAAGAATTTCAGAAAAAAATGTTTCGATGTCATCATCGTTGATACTTATTTTACTTATGGAAGGCGTTTCCGATAAAGTGGGCAAAAAAATCTACATCGTCGATCGAAGTTTGATGGAACAAAAAAGTTGACGACGTAAATCGAAACAACGTAAATCGAGGGATTACTGTACACTTCTAATGGACATTGTGCATTATGTCGGACATATGATTTGTACCCTGTGAAGTAGAATTCCAGAATAGCCACTAGTAAAATTGCGGAATGGTATGTTACGAAAATTGGAAAAGCGTTGGTATACGTGTGTACCAGCCAGGGATTACTTTGGGTGGGACAATATAGATTTGGAAGAATAAATATAGAATTTTAAAATTATTACTAAATTAGCTTAGTAGTATATTTCGCTTGGGATGATATGTTAATTTCTGTAAGACCGTGGGTCAACAATTTGTTTTAATGATATCATAATATTTGAGGGTTACCCCTGAATAAATATTATACGTTTAGATCATAATATTTTAGATCTTTATCATCCTACACTGAAAAAAATATTTACGTGATATTAAAGATTACGCAACCTAAATTTTAGAATGCGAAATTTACAAAATATTAAGGACAAATTTCTTTAAAATAATGAATTTTTAATTTAAATAAATTTTATAATCTTTGTTTCAAACATTTTTTTCCATAAATTTAAGACAAACTTTTTGTAAATTTGCGTCCCTCTGTTAAAGTCGCAAGTCTTTGAACTAAGGCTAATTTTCCTTGAAGTAAAGAACACATTTTTGTTAGATATTATTACAATATTTTATTCGAGCTTATTGGACAGGAAGATTAAGGGAATTTATATTATTAAGTTATTGAAAAAAAAAAATGCCAGATACCCATCTCGCAAGCCTGACTATACATATATATTTCAGTTTTGGCCACTACACATTTCCATAGTCTTTAGCGAGATCTGGCCGGGTGAGATGATTTAATTTGGGTCTTTTATGTTAATTCCTTGTGAAATTTACATACGAGAAGAACATTTTTGATTTAAAAATCATAAAAAATTTTTAAAAATTATTTATGTGTCAAAATATCACAAAATTTCACATCCAAAACACTGAATTCGCCTCACACCTTATGAAGTGATGCAAATTCAGTGCAGCGGCTGTTGAAATGGTGAACATCCGTCCTATGACAAGCCCATATTAAATTCATCGCTTCCACCACTTCCGGATCCAAAAAAAAAAAAAACATTTTCACTACTTTTTTGGCGACGCTTTTTTTGCTGGGTATATATAAAATCAGACACTTTTCTGCTCAGATTTTGCCAAAACTCCTATAAAAATGTACCCCTTAATGTTCTTAAATATGGAAATTCGGTTTATCGCTCAAACCAATACCAATGTTACCCCACAAATGCATATGTTTAGTAATTCAGTAGGGATGGTTTAGGGTATGATATAGTCGGCCCGCCCGACTTTCTACTTTACATACTTGTTAAACTGACATTTATTTGTTCGTGAGTACCTTTATTAATACACCACAAGAAGTGAATGAAAATTTGATAAACGCGATCTGTATCCTAATTTTAATTTTATTGATCCTAGATTTAAAGTCAGATAGTTCTCTAAAAAATTTCTTTATTTTAAAGAAGCCGCACCTTTGGCTCGGAATCAATACCAAAATCCTTAAGGGAAGGTCAAAATCTTTGTATCCAAGTATTTTATTTTTTTGAGAGTAGGGTTGACCTCTATATAGAGACTACGGGCTCAATCCATCAATATTCAAAATAATGATCGCACCAATTCGGAATAGGTTTGCCTCGTAAAACTTGTATCCGGGATACGCCATTTGGATCTCCTTATCAGAATGAGGTCTTTTATCCGCTCATTGAGGTGATTTTTGCTTATCCATTCTAGGATGCCTGTGGGAATTATGAACGTAAATCCAATTAAAATTGTAGCTTTCTAGTCGTAGATGGCACGAGGCCGGCGAGAGCATATACTCGTACATATGTATTTACGATCAACCCTTTTACCTTGTAATTTCGAAAGTTTAATTAAAAGCGAAAACTTCTTGTTAGGATAAACTCGCATGAAGTTACTTTTCCAAATAGGAATGTAACTGCCATCGTTGTCATTTTGCGTTTTCAATTAGTTTTCACGATGGCGGCCATTTTGTTTTCAGGTAACCCCACCAGTAACCAATGGATACACTCATGTATGTGTGCTTACGTATGAAAGTTCCTCTTTCTCCTTATGAATATGTGGGTGAGAGTATGCCTTTCACTTTGGCAGTATCGCGTGTGTGGTATTAACCAAATCCCACATAACACCTACCCGGCCATTCACCCCCACCCCCGCTGCAAAGCAACATTGCCCTTATGGATGAAACACACATACGTATCTATGTGTCCATATGTAGTAACGTAAGCTTGAGTGTACAAATGTGCGAGTATATATCCCTTGGTTCGTTGGGGGAGGAAGGTCCCCCCCACCTTCCTCCGCCAACCAACCATACAAGAAAGAAGAATCATTCTACAAATTCCCAGAACTAAATTGAAAACACATAAACTATGCTTACACTTCCATAATAATCGGTGTCCTCCACCCACCCGCACATCCACCAAAACGAACCATCTGCCTAACCGACCGACCATACAGTCATCCATCCATCTATCCCACCAAATGTTCGCCATCCCTTTACCATCGCAGCATTTTGCCATTCTGCGATTTAGACCGAAAAGACAGAATGTTGCAGAGAGTAGCTTTAGATGTTAGCCTTCAGTTTTGCCTGTCTTAACCATACATGTTGTATGTCGGAGTGTATGCAAGTGACTATGTGCTATTATTTCACTTGATAACAAACACAGATGTAAATTCACACACACACGCATAAGCACAAATACAAATATGTACACGATTACGACCGCACACAACAAGAGAAGGGCGACAACGGAGGGAATAAACCTTGATGATGTTGACTCCGTAACTTAGATGCTAGATGCTGTACACTTGATAAATTACCAAAACCATCCGACCATCCAACCATTCTACATTCATCCATCCATCCGCCATCTGCCAGCTCCATTTTGGTTATGTACCTTCACACACAAAGCCATATATAGTACTTAAATTGCCAACTAAGTTAAGGTTATTCAATGTAGCCTGTATGTGTGACAACTACGTACACATATGTACACACGCATACTCTCAAATTGCGCAGCCCCACGAAAACCTATTGCACGGGTGTGTATCCAAGACCATATAATCCCATTGAGAATCCCGTTGTCCTTATTGTGAGATGTAGTATGAAGGATGGGGGATGTACGATCTTCACATGGTTGATTTCTCTTTTCCTATCAACTACGAATTTGCTTATTGCCTCTTAACAATCAAATATTTGAATATTCTGAATTCTATATATACGATACTAAGTAAGGATCGAGTAACAACATGTGGGCAATAATTCAAGCCAGTTCTAGAAATCTATTCCTTACTATTAATACGTAAAAGTCTTCTCAAACTCAGTCCATACTAAAAACAAACCGTTTGTCTGTACTGAGTATGCTACGAAACAGCTGAATCGATTGACAAAGCAATTAGAGTGGGGGCTCTTATCGCAATTTCGATTGGGTGAAAAAGGAGCAACATTCTCGAAAATAATTACAAAATATGAAAGACACTGTCATAGCTATTGGTTACTGTATGTCTCAAAACATTATGAATTAACAAACATTCCTTTCCTCTGTTGGTTAAGCTACACTTGTAGTTTAGTCAATGCATGGTTTTAAGCCGAAATCAAAAACAACAATAATGATTGAACTATAAACCAACAATAATAAAACAAAACGAATGAAGTAAGAGGAGGCACGCTCGAAACAAACCCAGCCAACTGCACTCAAATCGATGATTTGACTGTGGCAAAGGAAAAGAGATATGTTTGTAACATACGAATTTATTTCGGCATAAGCCGGCTATCGTGTAAACCTTTTTTCGGAAGGTTCAAGTGTGGTTCATTATTGGGTTAGTGAACTGCCTGAATTTATTCTGATAATTGGTTGATAACATAGTTTAGCTGCAAGTAGAGAATGCTGATGAGGAATGTGGTAATTACGAAACGTGCGTCCATCCAACCATCCTGCAGTCTATAGGGCTTTGCCCAAATAAATTTGACAAACATTCTTTTCCCCTGTTGATTAAGCTACACTTGTAGTTTAGTCAATGCATGGTTTTAAGCTGAAATCAAAAACAACAATAATGATTGAAGTATAAACCAACAACAACAAAACGAATTAACAATAACTTTGGAATGATAATATCATTTGGGCGAAAATGAGGAAAAAAGTACACGCAAAAAAATAATTCTTTCCTCCCAAACGAAATTTTAGACAAACAAAGATCGTTTCTCATTTGCTTTTCGCTTAAAGGAAGTTTCTTTGGAAAGTTTATTCTTTTCCAGGATGTAAAAACAATTTCATAAAGACTAATTCAAAAAAACAATCTTTTCTGTCTAATTGCATTTTCCCACACATCTTTCTCACTTCCACTAGATCGTTTGACAAATACGTTCAACTCAGAACTCTGTTATTCCTCCAAAAAAGTATACACACAAAGGAACCATCATACGCTAGATCCAACCGTGGTAACAATTTGATACAGACTCGACATAGAAGTCAGTTATCTGAGCGGCAGTTTTATATATATGCGACTCGTCTCTGGAATCAGTTACCCAATCAACTTCAACGTATATACAACACAGCGCAGTTCAAGACGAAGCTAACAAAATATCTAATTCAGGGCGATTAAATAACAAAAAAAATATTAATATTAATATTTAATTCATAACCTTATTATATATAATTCCTATTCCTATTCATAATTATTATTATTATACTTCTTAAAATATCTTTCTACTTATTATATTTAATATAACATTATTGATTCTAATACTCATTATAAGATATATACAGTTTGTCAAGAAAGTGTTTTGACAATGGGATAAAAATTATGTTTTGTTCCAAAATTAAATATAATGAAATTTTAAAAAAATATTTTATTATGTATTTTGCAAAGTATACATACGTACACAGAATTAAAAATTTAATAAAATATTTAATATTTCAATTATTTCTAGAATTTGAAATATTTGGCAATGTCAAAAGACTTTCTTGACATACTGTATCTTGTGTATTAGGAAACCAAAATAAATAAATGAAATGAAATGAAAATGATTTTTGTAGACAATGTAGAAGAAATTATTCGATTTTAAATTTTTTAAAATTTTTCCTTTCGCCTGGACGGACAATCGAACCGCGGACCATAATATTTGTAAGCCAACACATTATCCACTGGGCTACGTAGCTGTTATCAAAGATAATAAAAGAGGAAGATGGGAGATTGGCTACTGAGCACATCAAACCATTTACCACATTAGTTTAATACTCGAACCAAACGCGTATACGACAAGTATTGACATAGCATTAAAATGCAAATAAAAAGAAAATAAGAGCACGAAATAAATTTCCATAAAGGGGAAAATGTAATTTGTTTTGTTGTTGCCTAAAATTTAACATTGTTTCAGTAAGAAAATTACATTTTTCATTTAAAAAATAAAAACTAAAAACAACTAAAAGATTACAAACATGTATTAAACTAATCTGGTAAATGCAACATTTGGTATGACGCAAGCCAATCTCCCATCTTCCTCTTTTATTATCTTTGGCTGTTATGGACATCAACAGTCAAGCAGTTTTATGTTATGTTGGCATCGTTTTCGGCGTCCACGAGCCGATTAAACAAACTTTATTTAACAGAAACATACATTTAATTTGGCACCGTGGCGTAATGGTTAGCTCTTCAGGGATCGAACACCAAAAAGTTTTTTTTTGTTTTTTTTTTTTACATATATTCCAGATAGGTTCCGAAAGATTCCGAAAAAATGTTCAACATTACATACTACTACATTGCTTGATATAAACGAAATGAACTGTGTTCACGCAAAAAAATAATTCTTTCCTCCCAAACGAAATTTTAGACAAACAAAGTTCGTTTCTCATTTGCTTTTCGCTGTAAGGAAGTGTATTTGGAAGAAAAGTATATACTTTTTGTGATAAACGTTTATTCTTTTCCAGGATTTCATAAAGACAAACTCAAAAAAAAAAAAAAAAAAAAAAAACATTGTTTTCTTGCTAATTGCATTTTCCCTTACATCTTTCTCACATCCACGAGGTTTTTTAATTCTTAACACCTTTTCCTGTAATACCAACAATGTAGAAGAAATTATACGATTTTATAAATTTTAAAATTTTTTTTTACCTTTCGCCTGGACGGAGAATCGAACCGCGGACCATGCACTTTGTAAGCCAACACACTAACCACTATGTACCTGTTATGGTCATCAATAGATAACTATCCATATAAGTTATATTTATATAGCATAGCTTGCGGCGCCCACGAACCAAATAAACAAAGTTTATTTAACAGAAACAAACATTTAGTTTGGCACCGTGGAGCAGTGGTTGCTACGTCCGACTTGCATGCCAAGGGTCGTGGGTTCGATCCCTGCTTCGACCAAAGTTTTTTTAATTTTTGTTTTTTTTTTTAACATATATTCCAGATATGTTCTGAAGATTCCGAAAAAATGTAGTATATTAAATTTTGAACTGTAAAATGTGTCTTATTAAAGACCTAAAGTCAGAAAAGAACAGTGCTTGATATAAACGAAATGGACTGTGTTGTTGTTTCAAAAATAACTTTTTTTATTGAAAAAATAAAAATTTTGTAACAAACGAATTTTTTTGGTGATAAAAGTTTAAAATTTTCGAAGCAATTCAAAAAACTCTAACAAAAGAAAAACGTTTTCGGTACACGTTTTCCAAACGTTCTTTTTTCTTTGCGTGTTGTTGGTTCAATAGTATATTGTTTTATTGCAAAAATAAGAATTTCATAACAAACATTTTTTGCTGATAAAAGTTTAAAATTTTCGAAGAAATTCAAAACACTCTAACAAAAGAAAAACGTTGTTTTTCCTTTACGTGTACCCAGCAAAAGGAGCTTCCAAAAAAAGTAGTTTGGATCCCCAATTTGTAATTCAGAAGTAGTGCAAACTTGAATCACTCCCAATGAATTTTACATACGCTTTCATAGGACAGAAATAATTAATTTTTGGGTCCTTTGCAGATTAAAAAAAACACAAAAACACAAAAATTTTTTCTCCAATTTCACTTTTTATTTTTATGAGTATTTTTTTATACTTTTGTTTTCCTATTATCTAAATTTTACAAATTGAAAAATTTCTTCGCTTCCACCGGGGGTTGAACCTTGCACCATAACAGAACGCTTTAGCACACTCAGCCACGAACGCCAATGAAGACGATGCATCAAAACGTCTATTCAAATGTTTGTGTTACGAACCCAATTACATCAAGGCATGACATTCTAACTACTTCCTGAGATGTTCTATGAATGAAAAACTAAAGAACGCTGGTTCAAATCTCGCCAATTGTATTTTTTGTTTATCTAATATTTTTCTAAAAAAATTACTTGTTTTTATTTTGTTATTTTCGGTATATATTTTTGTATAAATATATTTTTTCCATTAAAAATTATAGTAATGTGCAAAACCTTTTCAAGAGAACTTATTTTTATTTTTTTTCCATTTTTATTGATTTTTTTGAGAAATTTAATTGTCTAGATTTTCAATTAAAATCGCTTAATTGCATACTTTCTAATACTGGTCCAAAAGGACTGTATCTGAAGTGGAAAAAATTTGTTATTTTCGGTAAATATATTTGTATAAATATATTTTTTCCATTAAAAACAAGTAAGGAAAGTCTAAACTCGGGCAGGGCCGACTATATTATACCCTGCACCATTTTGTAGATCTAAATTTTCAATACCATATCACATCCGCCAAATGTGTTGGGTGCTATATATAAAGGTTTGTCCCAAATACATACATTTAAATATCATTCGATCTGGACAGAATTTAATAGACTTCTCTAAAATCTATAGACCAGAGATGGTTTGTATCAAACTTTTTTAGGTTTGCGACTGTCGCAAAGTTGTAAACGTCGTAAATGTAGAAAAAGTAACAAAAGTCGCAAATTCAAAATACTTTAGTCGCGTCAGCTAGGCAGCAAATTCGATGATATCCAAGACGATGGTATGTGCGATGAGAAGGTTTTAGTCCCCACATTTTCCCTATTGCCATTTGCACGAGTACAGGATAACCGTGGATTTTCTCGTCCTTTCTTAGCTTTAAGTTCAGTCTCTTGTCCAATATAACCCCAAGGTATTTTGCACACTCCCCAACGGGAATTTCGATACCACCTAAGAAAATAGGCTTGACCGTGGGAAAACTTTCACAAATTTCTGCAGAAACTCACAGCGAATGCTGTCAAGCTAAATTAAAAATTGTTCAGGATTTCTTCTATTCAAAATTATGTTTTCTACAGTAGGTTTACGACTTTTGCGACATACGTATTATACCGTCGCAAATGTATGTCGCAAAAGTCACAGTTTGTGACAGGCCAACCCTGCTATAGACTCTAAATTTAAGTCGGCTAATGCACTAGGGTGGAACACAATGTTAGTAGAAAAAAATATGGGAAACATTTAAATCTGAAGCAATTTTAAGGAAACTTCGCAAAAGTTAATTTATGATTTATCGCTCGATATATATGTATTAGAAGTTTAGGGAAATTAGAGTCATTTTTACAACTTTTCGACTAAGCAGTGGAGATTTAGCAAGGAAAATGTTGGTATTTTGACCATTTTTGTCGAAATCAGAAAAACATATATATGGGAGCTATATCTAAATCTGAACCGATTTCAATCAAATTTGGCACCTATAGCTACAATGCTAATTCTACTCCCTGTGCAAAATTTCAACTAAATCGGAGCAAAAAATTGGCCTCTGCGGTCATTTGAGTGTAAATCGGGCGGAAGCTATATATGGGAGCTATATCTAAATCTCAACCGATTTCAACCAAATTTGACACGCATAGCTATAATGCTAATTCTACTCCCTGTGCAAAATTTCAACTAAATCGGAGCAAAAAATTGGCCTCTGTGGGCAAATGAGTGTAAATCGAGCGAAAGCTATATATGGGAGCTATATCTAAATCTGAACCGATTTGGCTGATATTTTGCAAATTTTTCGAGACTCATAAAATATTCGGATGTACGGAATTTGAGGAAGATCGGTTGATATACACGCCAATTATGACCAGATCGGTATGGCAGCTATATCTAAATCTGAACCGATTTTTTCCAAAATCAATAGGGATCGTCTTTGAGCCGAAACAGGACCCTATACCAAACTTTAGGACAATCGGACTAAAACTGCGAGCTGTACTTTGCACACAAAAATACACCAACAGACAGACAGACAGACGGACATCGCTAAATCGACTCAGAATTCAATTCTAAGACGATCGGTATACTAAACGATGGGTCTCAGACTTTTCCTTCTTGGCGTTACATACAAATGCACAAACTTATTATACCCTGTACCACAGTAGTGGTGAAGGGTATAATTATAGTAAGGTGCAAAACCTTTTCAAGAGAACTTATGGTGATTTCGATTGGTAAAAAATAGGTTGAATATTTTACACCTTAAAAATTTTTGTTCGATTGGAAAATTCATTGCAGCCTACCCAAAATGTGCACGTTCGATTGACGAGATGTTACCCATCGCAAGAGCAAAAGTTCAACCCATTTTACACCGTAGCTGGTTTCCGGTGCAGATGGTTACACTTTCAATCAGATGTTGAAGACGCTTTTATTATTCGACCTAAATTATTATTCGTTGTTTCAAATACAAATGAAACTGCGTGACGCGTGTATTGTGGTTGCTTTTCAATTTCTTCAACACAGCTGATTAATTTATCAAGAAGAAGCATATCAATTGTTTAGTGCCGCGACAACAAAATTCCATATTAAATATTTTTAATATAATAGCGAAATGCCAAAAACAAATGCGTTTTTTTGCCAACACCATTGTAGATGCGCTGTTGGAGAGTAGTTCTTCTGGCGACGATGAAGAAGTTACAACATCATTGCTTGGACGATATGACCAACGGCGAGTTAAAAACTTTGTTGAAGATGTAAAGGGTGATTTGTTAAGAGCTTGATAACTTTAAAAAAAAAAAAACGCATAAAATTTGCAAAATCTCATCGGTTCTTTATTTGAAACGTTAGATTGGTCCATGACATTTACTTTTTGAAGATAATTTCTTTTAAATGTTGACCGCGGCTGCGTCTTAGGTGGTCCATTCGGAAAGTCCAATTTTGGGCAACTTTTTCGAGCATTTCGGCCGGAATAGCCCGAATTTCTTCGGAAATGTTGTCTTCCAAAGCTGGAATAGTTGCTGGCTTATTTCTGTAGACTTTAGACTTGACGTAGCCCCACAAAAAATAGTCTAAAGGCGTCAAATCGCATGATCTTGGTGGCCAACTTACCGGTCCATTTCTTGAGATGAATTGTTCTCCGAAGTTTTCCCTCAAAATGGCCATAGAATCGCGAGCTGTGTGGCATGTAGCGCCATCTTGTTGAAACCACATGTCAACCAAGTTCAGTTCTTCCATTTTTGGCAACAAAAAGTTTGTTAGCATCGAACGATAGCGATCGCCATTCACCGTAACGTTGCGTCCAACAGCATCTTTGAAAAAATACGGTCCAATGATTCCACCAGCGTACAAACCACACCAAACAGTGCATTTTTCGGGATGCATGGGCAGTTATTGAACGGCTTCTGGTTGCTCTTCACTCCAAATGCGGCAATTTTGCTTATTTACGTAGCCATTCAACCAGAAATGAGCCTCATCGCTGAACAAAATTTGTCGATAAAAAAGCGGATTTTCTGCCAACTTTTCTAGGGCCCATTCACTGAAAATTCGACGTTGTGGCAGATCGTTCGGCTATTCATAATGAAATGTCAAAGCATACTGAGCATCTTTCTCTTTGACACCATGTCTGAAATCCCACGTGATCTGTCAAATACTAATGCATGAAAATCCTAACCTCAAAAGAATCACCCTTTAATTAATTTGTACTCAAAAGTAGAAGTAAGATCATTAAAAATATACAAAATCAAAAGTTTTAACAATTTCTCTTAGTTCAAGAAAAATTTGCGTATTAGTCGGGATTCCAATAATAGTTGTTAATAATACCATTTGAATGCATTGCATACCATTTGTATGCAACAATTTTTTTTCCCCAACGAAAACAACCTTAGTTTTACTTTTTTTACATTTTTATTGATTTTTTTGAGAAATTTAATTATCTAGATTTTCACTTAAAGTAGCCTAATTGCATAATTTCTGATACTGGTCCAAAAAGGCTGTATCGGAAGTGAAAAACAATTGATGGGGGATTCCGGAATGCGCTTTAAAATGGATGTTGGTGGACTTGTCCAAAAGGACTGTATCGGAAGTCGAAAAAAATTGATGGGGGATTTCGGGATGCGCTTTAAAAGAAATGTTTGTGGAACAACTTCCAATTTTTTTGCTGGGTAGTGTAACACAAAATCAAAATATTTTTTGCGAAACGAAAACGCCCTTAGATATAATAGAATTAGGGAGGTACGAATGTGTCCTTTTGTTATCTAAGAACTTAGAGCACCCAATTCATTGTGATGCCACTTTAACTGCATATAGGTATTTAATGTTTTTACTGTTGAACCCACCCAATTATATTTTCCTTTGAAGGAACCCTATTGTTTCCACAACAATTGGTTGCACAACAAATTTGTTTTCTGTGTGTAACTGCAAATAAAAATAATTTATACCATATATCAAAATGCAGAACAAAAAACAGGTACATATTTCCAATTACACTTTTCTTTTTTGTATTCACATATAACCACGTGCCACTTCTGAATAAGTAAATTAACACAAAATACAGTAATTCCGTATTCTCCGTCCATTCCAAGAAACAATCAACACGCGACTGACGCGCAAAATGAAAATCGTGTACCTGCTCAATGTTTTTATAAAATTCTTTTCGCTGCAAAAAAGTTAAGAAATTAAATGGTCTTTATGGATATGTAATGGTTCTAGAAATTAGTCTTGGGCAAAATCATTCACCGTAGTGATTCGGACTCATCGTTTTTTTGTATAAAGGAACTAGTTCCTTAAAATCGTTCCATCGTTTCTTTTCGTTCAGGCTTTTTTATTTGTCATCACTGTCATCTACTAAAGACAGACATGCTATTGTTTGTTTTCTTTGTGTAACGAAGTTCCTGGCCAGGGATCCGGAGCGGTCCATTTTTTTCGCTCCGCTCCGCTCCCGCTCCGGAGAAAAGAAAAACGCTCCGCTTCTCGCTCCGCTCCGAGAAAAAAAAAATCGCTCCGCTCCGCTCCACGCTCCGCTCCGCTCCGCTCCTCTTCGAGAAAATTATAGTATATTATATAATTATATAATTATATAATTATATAATCTGAACCAATTTGCATAATATTTTGCGGGTTTAATTAATACCACAAAAGGTTATCTTGTGCAAAATTTGAGAAAGATCAGTTAAGAAATGAGGCCTCTACGGTCAAAAATAAGGTTATTAGGGGCGAATTTTTCACAATCGGGCGATACATACATGGGAGCTATATCTACATCTGAACCGATTTCGATGAAATTTTGCACATACCGTTAGTACTATAGTGGACTTTGAGTAAGATCGGTTAGTAAATAAGGGTTCTATGGCCAAATTTGGGAAAATCGGGCTATACATATATATGAGAGTTATATCTAAATCTGAACCGATTTCGATGATACTTCGCACATATAGTTAGTGCTATAGAAGATTAAATTTAGCAAACTTTGAGTAAGATCGGTTGATAAATAAGGGTTTTATGGCCAAATTTAGAAAAATCGGGCGGTACATATATATGGGAGCTATAGCTAAATCTGGGAAAATCGGGCGATACATATATATGAGAGCTATATCTAAATTTGAACCGATTTGGATGAAATTTTGCACACTTGAAGGGCGATGAAAAAGATTACCTTTTGCCAAATTTGGCGACGATCCGTTTGAAAAAAAGCACAGCGTGACCCCATTTGCCGAAATCGGGCGATACATATATAGGGAGCTATATCTAAATTTTATCCGATTTCTTCCAAATTCAATAGCGTTCGTCCTTGTGCCCACAAAAACTCCCTGTACCAAATTTCATCATAATCGGTTAATAATTGCGACCGGAATTCTGTGAACAACAAATACATGGACAGACGGACGGACGAACGGACACCAAGCGCTAGATCGACTCAGGAGGTGATTCTGAGTCGATCGATATATATTTTATGGGGTTTAAAATCAATATTTCTGGTAGGCACATTTTTTGGCCGATCAAACTTATTATACCCTAACCACTATGTGGTTTAGGGTATAATGACTTTAAAACAATGTGTTGAAACATTTTATTAATTTTGAAGATTTTTTCGGAAATATTAAATCCTTCATTAAAACGAAATTTTCATTCATGTTGGGATACACATTTTTATGTCGAATCACTTAGCTATAAGGACAAACAGAATTCATTGAACAGTTTAGAGACTTTTAGACAAGGAAAAAACTTTATTTCGGAGAAATACGTCTTCTATTCTAAGCAAAATTAGTATTCGTATTTTAAGCATGTGAAATATTTGGCCTCCCGACAATATTCTTTGCGGTGCACCATATACTATTTAATATGTGATAGAAACCAAATTTTTGAAAATGGACCAAAATGGACCAAATTCTGTTTGGTCCGACCATCGGACCAAATTTAAAAATTAGAAATCTTTTGGACCAATTTTGGTCCGATCGGACCAAAACGGCAACGCTGATTGGAATTGAAAGTCTATACACAGAGTAGAAGTAACTACTCTCCGAAAGAGGTTTTGTTATATTTGTAATGTGTGTGTGTATGTTTATGTTTGCAACAACCTCCATCGAAATCAGTCCGTGGTATACCTACGAATATTCTTACTCAGATCCAGTGTTACCTAATTTCGCGTTTTTCCCCCTTTATTGTAAAAATACATTTTCGAACAGCGTTTTTAAGAAATGTTCGTTCTCAAAAAAAGTAGTTAACATGCAATAATACAAATCAAGTCATTAGTTTTCAATGTGAGAAAAAGTTAAAATAAATGTATATGCGCACATTATTCAACCAAAATTGAAGCTATCCATAATTTTAATTAAATTTTCGAGAACTAATATCAGAAATAAGAGAATGCTAGGATATAGTACAATAGTAAAGCAAATATGAATGTCCTTACACTGAAAAAAAAACATGCCCGGCTCCAAAGATTTTGTCTTTACTTTAACAGTTTGGGTACTAATTCCGAGCCAAAGAAGCGGAGAATACAAGTAAGGATACTTTAAAGACGCAATTCTCTTTTAAATTTGGGGGTTATGTACTTGCTTCTAGGAAGCAAATGTTAATTTATCATTTTTTTAGATTTTTTCACTGAAAAAACAGTGAACCCACCAGGAAGAAAACTTTCGGTTAATTTTAGAAAATTTTGAATATTTGTAGAAAATTTTAACTAAACACTATTACAAACGTTGGCATCACGCCGATGTCATAAAAATAAGTAAATATTTTTCGACACATACAAGAAAATTTATTAGACATAACTAAGTTTTTTCACTTGTTAAAGAAAATTTTGTAGTTTGAAGAAAAAACTTGGAGTTCAAAATTGCAAGAATGTCTTTAGTGACATACGAAGTTCACGTCGGACGAATTTTTGGTAAAATTTACAAATTTAAAGAAATTCTGAACTATTTTGTGGAAGACACGAATTTAGTTAATCTTTATGCTTCATTTGAGTATATTTTTCTCCTCGGGTTTAGTTAATTTAACTAACGTACACAAAAAAGTATTAGAGTAAAGAAAACTTTCTCCAAACATAATATTACTATGAACTAAAATAAAGTTAAATTGGCTTTAGTGAAATAGAGAGTTCACTTTTTTTGAGTGTTTCGTCAGTTGTTATCAAAATCCTTTAAAAACGAGTTAACGACAATTTTATTTTCCATATTAAGACTCGACTTCCAGTAGAAATTATGCTATGTTTCAAGTAAAAAGCGTCTTTAAAATAAAGTGTTGTCTTATTTTTTAACGATTTTTTGCTTTGAAGGCAAGATGCAAAAAGGAAACAAATTTAATGACAATTTTATTAATTTTAAATAATGTTTCTTAATTATTAAAGTCACGTTGACCTTACCTCAAAAATTTTATCTTTCATGTTATGATACACATTTTTAAGTAAAATCACTTAATTATAAGGACATTACAACTTCATTCAAAAGTTTATTGACATTTGGACAAGGAAAAAAACTTTATTTTAGAGAAATGTGTCTTCCATGCTAAGCAAAATTTGCATTCTTATTCTAAGGACATGAAATCTTTGATTTCACGACAATATTTTTTTCAGTGTAGAAAACTAAAAAGTAAATATAAATAAGATCGTTTAATTGCATTTATTTGACGTTCATTACAAACATCTTTGTAGTAATACGGGATGAAATTGATCGAAAGTACTGTTGTTACTTTTACAACACATACTAGAGATATATTTTGACATTTGCCGTTTTTGAAAACAATTACTAAAAAAACACGTTGTGTTCTCCCCAATGTAAGTACGTACAAAAATACGTATCGTACATTTTAAACCTTTACTCACACTACGCTAAGTACTAGCTATATTTTAAATTACCTACACAGTGTAATTTCAAAGTTACACATTTCATTCAAGTTATATTTTATTCGGAGCGGAGCGGTTTTTCATTTGGAAACCGCTCCGCTCCCGCTCCGCTCCGGATTTTAGAAATGCCGCTCCCGCTCCGCTCCCGCTCCGGCAAAAAAAGGGCTTGCTCCGCTCCACGCTCCGCTCCGGATCCCTGTTCCTGGCCAATTGAAAGATACTAAAAATAGGGAAAATTGAGTGAAATTACTTCAAATAGTTTATAGTACTATAGTAGGAAAAATATTGAATGGAATGGAAAATTTAAGGAAGTTACTAAACTCAGAAAGCCAAACTCTTTGGATGGATCTTTGGATTTAATAATACTATACTCTGTGCAAAATTATTCATTGTAAGATTAAGATTTTTTGTGTTTGTGAAGAGCCTAAGATGAAACTAATGATTCTATTCAATAGCAGCATATCAATCAATTATTTAATATACATACGCGCCAAAACGAATGAATTGGCAAATAGCTCTAACAAAAGTCAAAAAATCGATACACGCAACGATGAACGATAAATTGAAAATAAAAATAAATGACAAAAGGAACGATGAGAACGAAAGAGATGGAACTAATGACAATCGTTCCGTCTAGTGAACCGTTCATTGGAACTAGTTCGTTCCGGTACGACACAAGACTACTAGAAATGTCTATACCTAAGCTATAAATATACTTTTTTCCCTGCGAAAATGTCGAAAAATTGAATGGTCAGGTACATGATTTTCCTGACCATTTAATGGTCTCAAATTCTATCATTTAAATAGTAGAACATGTTTGCGGCATTTGAGAAACATTTAAATGCTTATTGCCAGTATAACTTTTTCTCTGCTCGAAAATTATTTTTACAAAGACAAAATACATGGTTTTTGCGACATTTATATGCTCTAGACAAGCATTAATTGGATGCGGTAACCATGCCCAAACATGTTTTTTCTGTGCGTGCACATTTCGAAGTTTAAATTAAAAAAAATTGATGTTCGGTCGGAGCAGTGATTGAACCCACGACCCTTTGCATGCAAAGCAGACATGCTAACCACTGCTCCACGTTGCCAACAATTGTGTGTTTCTGTTAAATAATGTTATGTTTGCACGGGCTCGTGGGCACTGCAAACTATGGAAGTTCTTCCAAAGGCACAAGTTTAAAAGCACTGAGGTATGGTTTTTTCATACTTTTAATGGGTAATTTTAATTTTTTTTGTTTCAAATAGGTTAAAAACAGAGTAAGAATTCATAAAATGGTACAAATCATTAAAATTTTGTCGAAAAACATGCTAAATCCAATCTGAAAAAGTTGTGAATTTTTGATAATATTTGAGATCAAACGTTTCCGAAAAGCGTTAGAATCCATTAAACATTATAAAAAATATAAAAATTATTTGTTTGACAAAATATTACAGATTTTTTTTTAATTTACATTCAAAACATTGAATTAGGATCACACCTAAAGAAGTGATGCAAATTCAGTGCAACGGCTGTTGAAAAGGAGGACTTCCGTCGTATGACAAGCCCATGTTAAATTCATCGCTTCTGCGTCAATTTTGCAGCACTTCCGGATCCAAAAAAAACATTTTCATTACTTTTTGGCGACGCTTTCTTTGCTGGGATGCTATATAAATGTCTACTGGTGACTACAACATCTATGTGTGGGCTTACAAACTGTATGGTCCTCGGTTCGATTCTCCGTCCAGGCGCAAGGTAAAATTAAAAAAAATTATAAAATTGAATAATTTCTTCAACATTATTTGTATTACAGAAAAAGGTGCCAAAAACTAAAAAAAATCGAGGAAGCGAAAATTATGTGAGGGAATGAGAACAACCTTCTTTGGGGAAAATCCTTCCAAGCATATAATATAATGCTTCCAAACATATAATATAATATATAATCAAATATTAGGATTTCCTTTGAAATTTCAGGGGGGTTTGAGGACAGATCAAGCAGAGCAGTACAACCAGTACACTTTCTGAAGATAAATTTAAAGATTTTACCCGTGAAGACTATATCAGATTCTCGATTTATAAGAACCATTTTTGTTTGAGGTTTAGAGGAATCATTAACATCTCTTGTAAGTGTGCAAGAAAATTATAAAATAACGTCTTGATTTGAAATATTAAATCTGTAGATTTTCACCCGTAAAGTAAAATCTGGAAATTTTACATTGAGTTTAAAGCAATTTTCATGATCAGTGCGCCTTCTATACCCTCAAGAAGTGAAATCGGTCTATATGGAGGCATTATCAAATGGAGCGATAAAAACTTAATCCGATACACGTTTTTGTGAGCCGAAAATATCTCTAGATTTCCAATTTCAGGCAAATTGGATAAAAACTACGGTTTCTATAAGACTAAGACCCCAAATCGGGAGGTCGGTTTATATGGGGACCATACCAAAACATAGACCGATGCTCACCATTTTCGGCACACCTCTTTATGGTTCTAAAATACCTCCAGATTTCCAACTTCAGGCAAATTGGATAAAAACTACGGTTTCTATAAGCCCAAGAAGTAAAATCGGGAGATCGGTCTATATAGGGGCTATACCAAAACATGGACCGATACTCACCATTTTTGGAACACCTCTTTGTTGTCATAACATACCTCTAGATTTCAAATTTCAGGCAAATTGGATAAAAACTACGATTTCTATAAGCCCAAGACCCCATATCGGGAGGTCGGTTTATATGGGGACTATATCAAAACCTGGACCGATATAGCTCATCTTCGAACTTGACTTGCCTGCAGACAAAAGACGAGTTTGTGCAAAATTTCAGCGCGATTGCTTCATTATTGAAAACTGTAGCGTGATTACAACAGACAGACAGGCAGCCACACAGACAGACGGACAGACGGACATGGTTATATCGTCTTAGAATTTCTCCCTGATCAAGAATATATATACTATGTATAGTCGGAAATCGATATTTCGATTTGTTACAAACGGAATGACAAACTTATTATACCCCCGTGATGGGTATAATAAATGACAAAAGGAACGATGAGAACGATTACAAAAATTCAAAGATTTTGGTATAAGGAACATTTTTTTTAAATATCCTCAAAGTGGAGACATATGTTAAAAAAGTGTATTTGTTATAATTTGCGTATTTCTCAGCTATTTACCCGTAGGATGTTAAAACCTTTTACAGTTAGTTAGTGGACATATGGAGCTTTTTGGTAAATAGATCGATGCTTTGCCAAATGAGATTTTTTTAAGAAGAACTCATATACTACTTGACTAAAATTACCGATATAAAGCTTAAACGTATCTTTAGTATTCTATAAGAAGCAAAACTGTTTGGAGGATTTAAAAAAATGTTACGACAGAAATAAAAAATTAGCCAAAATTCGGAATTTTTTGAAATTCCAAATTTTAGAGTCTACAACTTTTAATCTAAAACACATATGTGAACAATTTTTACTTCTATAATACGTAGAATTTTGTAAGGAATGCAGTTCAAAAAAAACAAAAAATAATAATAATTGTGGGGCCAATATCCCGCGAACTATAAGAGATATTCATTTTTTTATTCGACCTTTCGAATTCTTCAGTTATTTTTGGGCCTTTAAGGTCAAGTATTTTAATGCGAATAAAAGATCAATTTATTCAGCTTCTTCAAGGATGGTATTTTATTGAATATAGTAGTATATAATATAACAATTATTACTTTTAATTTTTCATCAATATTCAAATTTCAATTGATAGTAAAAGGGAATACACTTACATTTAAAAGATATAAGAGATATTCGCACACACACACGGGTTTTACAAGTTCTATCCACTCTCAAACAAAAGTTTACATGGATCCAAAGATTTTGACCTTCCTTTAAGGATTTTGGTATTGATTCCGAGCCAAAGATGCGGCTTCTTTAAAATAAAGACATTTTTACGGACCTCCCTGGCTTTAAATCTAGGATCGATAATATTAAAATTGGATACAGATCTCATTCACCGAATTTTTATTCTCTGTTTGTGATATATTAATTAAGGTATTCATGTACAAACAAATTCCAGTTTCAAAATCCAAATCATGCCAAGTACTTCAAAGTAAAAACTGTTTTCTTAATGCTAAAAAACTTTAAACCAATGATTCAAATCCCTAAAATAAGTCTTAGCCTATATTTGAAGCGTTTTTATCTTAAATTTAAAAATTCTATATGTCAGTGGAGTTAAAGACGATCTCTTTAAATGTTTTTCTTTTTTTTAATGAATATTTGCCTTACTTCAAAGATCTCCAACTTCAACAGAGGGACGCAAAATTTCAAGATTTGTATCCTAAATTTAATGAAAAAAAAAATTTGAAGCAAGGATTATAAACTTTCTCTTAATTAAAATGTCATTATTTTAAAGAATTTTGTCCTTAACATTGCGTAAATTTCGAGTCCTAAAATTTAAGTTGCATAATCTTCCATATTAAGTTAATATTTTTTTCTGTGCAGCATAGAAACAATAATCGAAATCGATTTGATTCATGAAGAATTCCAAAATATTTAATAAGAATAGAAAACAAATCATTTTAAAAATCGCGAGACTCAGCAGGATTCGAACCCGGATTTCAACATATGATTTTGATTACTGGTATTAATAAAAGGAATCACTTTTGGTCTACACAGATAAGTTATTATTTTTAAATACCACGTAGTACTGTAAGTAGTAAGTTTTTGATTACGTGTATTACTGGAAGATTCACTAGTGGTTAAGAGAGAAGTTCACAAATGGGGTATCACAATGGACTGAATAGTCTAAGTGAGCTTGATACATCGGGCTGCCACCTAACCTAACCTAACCTAACCTACCCAGCTTTTGCTGGGAAAGAAAGCTTTCATTCGATATATAGGAACAGGGTGTAGTTTATTTGCTCACAAAACACGGCCCATGGTTCTATTCTCGAGTGGTTCAAAATTTAAAGAAAATGTATAAATTAGAATAAAATCTGACCTATCGTAGTACTGGTACCAATGCTCCAGTTTGTTTCAATTTTTAAATTTTCCCAAAATTTATTGATTTCTATATTCTCTTGAACATTTACTGAAATACAATTATCAGAATAATCCTCTCTTCAACATATTCCAAAAATTTTTCATTTCTCGTGCGATTCGAATGTTCAAAATGAAACGGGTTCCTAAGAGTTTGTCCCAGGCAGGTCTATGAGAACCTTTCATGGGGAAGTCTTACTGTTGTTCCATGAAGGATTTCCGACCAATCAGCTTATCCTCATTCCTACTTAAGACCCTGGAGAGGATGATAGACATGTATCTTAGAACTAGTGTGGATTCAAGTTTGCTCTCGAAACGACAGCATGCATACTCGAAGGGCAGGTCTACTGAGACCGCATTGCATGAACTAGTCAGCTTTATTGAAAGCTCACTATCTGTCAAAGAATACACAATCGTGGCGTTTGTAGACATCGAAGGGGCGTTCAATAATGTCCATCCGAGCTCGATATTAAATGGACTGACAACTCTGAATGTTGATCCAGGTATACTTAGGCTGTTGGACTAATAAAGAGACGTATTTCAGCCACACTAGGGCAAGCAAACATACAAAGGTATATGAACAGAGGTACTCCCCAAGGAAGAGTTCTATCACCTCTTCTTTGGAATGTTGCTATAAACAACCTTCTGGTTTCCCTAGAAAAAGAAAGGATAAAAGTGGTGGCGCTAGCAGTCAGGGGAAAATTCCCATCCACAATCAGAGATATTATACAGAGAGCTCTCCGGATGACTGAGAAATGGGCGAAAGATAATGGTCTTGGTGTAAATCCAGCAGAGACAGAACTAGTTATGTACTGCAAAGATCGCAAAACTCCCACGGTTAGGCCCATTTCCTTAGGGGTACTGAAATTCCCTTTGGTGAGTGTGCAAAATTCCTTGGCGTTATTTTGGACAGGAAGCTGAATTTTAGGCTTAATATTGAAGACAGGGCAAGAAAAGCCATGGTAGCTTTGTACTCGTGCAAAAAGGCAATAGAAAAAAAGTGGGGACTAAAACCAAAAATTGTGCATTGGCTATACACGGCAGTAGTTAGACCTATAATGCTATATGGTGTTGTAGTCTGGTGGCCGGCACTTCAGAAACCGACTTGTTTAGATAAAGTTCAGCGTATGGCGAGCTTATGTATCTCAGACGCATTTAGTAAGACAGGAACAGACTCCCTTAATGTCATGCTACATCTATTACCTTTAGACATTTTGGCCAAACAGTCAGCTGCAACAACGGCTGTGCGGTTGCGCGAGCTATCGCTGTGGTCGGAAAAAATGTACGGTCATAGTTCGGTACTCAAAGTAATGCCAGATGTGCCTAACGCAGTGGATTACACCCAGGCAAAACCACTTTTCGACAAAAAGTTTGAAACTCTAATTCCCTAATCACTGTAGTGTTTTTCAGGCTGAAATATTGGCAATAAGAGAGGTGGTGAATTGGCTGAGAAGTAATGTTCCAACAAATATTGGCATTAATATATACTCAGACAGTCAACCTGCAATAAAATCCTTGGACTCTGTGTTCCTTAACTCGAAAACGGCCATAGACTGCCGCAAATCTCTCAACGAGATGGCTGAGCAGTACAATATTCACCTAATATGGGTGCCTGGCTATAGGAACATACCGGGGAACTGCGAAGCAGATGTGTTAGCAAGGCTAGGAACTACCTTACATATTCCAGGGGAACTAGAATCTGTTGGTATGCCTCTGGCCACCTGCAAGCTCTTACTGCGTGAGAAGGCTCTTATGATGGCTAATATTCGATGGGAGAATTGCAAGGGTTGTAACGACACCAAGCAAATATGGCTCCATTTAATCCGCACACTAGATATGCTAGTGTTCTCAAGGCGTCAGATAGCACTCCTGATATCTGCTATAACGGGTCGCTGCCTGATAGGCGAATTTGCAAAAACTATAGGTGCGAAGTATAATGACTGTTGTATAAGCTGCCATGATGTGGAGAGAAAGGAATCAATTAAACACCTCTTGTGTGAGTGTCCTGCTTTTTGTGTAAAGCATAAGCGACTTTTAGGAGCATATAGCTTTAGATTACTGGCGGACCTGGAAAACGTTAACTTAAGCAGTTTGTTAATGTTTTTGGAGCAATCTGGTTGGTTCCACAAAAGTAAATAATAGAGAAGGTTCAGTGGTTAAGACTAGAAGTGCCCATATGTAATAGGTACTTTTAGTTAAATGTGGTATCAAAATGGACTGAATAGTCTAAGTGAGCCTGAAATTTAATCGGGCTGTCACTTTAACCTAACCTAGCCTAACCTTGTTCCATGACGTGTCCTTTCACCCTCAAAAAATCGCTTCTGTAACATATGCCCCAAACACATTTTGCTTCAAGCATATATATTCTCAGGGTTGGTCCAAACAAAATTTTGTTTGTATTGTTCTAACATATTATGTTTTATCTTAGGCATATACTGGTAGAAAAAATTTAATGAAATTTTTTTTGTGTATATATATTTTTAAGGCGCCAATTGGTTACTTCCATTCTTTTACTTGCAGCATACTCTCTCTGTCTTTCTAAACACATGTATGCTTATAGGCTATTTCTAAATTAATATATATTTGCATCCAAGCATATTATATTTACAAACATTGTCCCAAACATAATATGTTGTAACATATTAATATAAATGTCCCAAAAATGTTATACTAGTTTATGAACATTATATGCTTGCACTTAAAAATATTGTGTTAAAGTTGGATTCCAAACATACAACACAACAGTCTTTTTTCGTCCGTGTTGGTATGGGTAAAAATGTGTCCAAAAGTCCCGTCACTTACATATACCCTTGTTATATTGACCGATCTCTTCCATAGGTTTTGACCAGAACTGGGACTGGCACATACATACCATGGACTAGTCCTGTACCGGTTCTGGGGTTAATTCCGTATAGATTATACATTTTTTTATTACACAAGAGATATGAAATTGTCATAATTTTGTTTTTTGAGTCAGAATATTATGTCAATGTTTGTCACAAAATTTCTATAATCACAGAAAAAAAAACATTTTTATAGTGAAAGCAAAAAGTGGACGATGTTCGTTTGTCTAAAATTTCATTTCACATGAAAGACTTTTTTGCGTGTTCTCTTCAACTACATAATCCAATATGGATTTTTGAGCTTTCATTGTGAGCTTTGTATCAATTTCTCTTTACATCTAGAAGAGATATTGTTTTTGGGTATTGTAGTTGATGAGTTAAAAGTCAATCAATGTCTTCTACGTTTAACCCCCTTTTTTAATTTTGCAAACAATTCTAATCATTCCGACACACAACCATGTGGTATATGCGGAATACATTCAATACTCGCAGTCTTTGAATGTGAAATGTGTGTGTGTCGATTCTCTGTGTTCTTTCGTGCGCTCCATCTGAAATGGGAACACAAAGTCCTTTGTACGGATCGGATACGGCGTTATTCACGCCGTGCCGAACACAGAGTCTCTGTTATCCTTTTGTCACTCCATGTATGATTTCTTCAATAAGACAATCGCGAAAGGGTGACATGTCGTTTTGGTATGTAAATCAACTATCATTGTTTTGTCGACAACAACAACAACAACAGCACCAATGACAAAGGCAATACCACCACCAAAAAAAGAGCGGGGCAATAGAAGATAGGAAAACCCATTTGAATGTTTGAAATTTGAAAAATTCAAAAAAAAAACAGTAATCAAAATAATAAATTACCTAACCTAATGTAAACTCAATGTATGTGTGTCGTCATATGAAAGTGTCTGCAATAAAAACACGCATGTGTTAAGGGATATGGGGACACACACGCATTTTAATATCACACAATATGTGGATTTATATGTGTCCATGTGAAAGGATTCGAACAATGGAAATATTGCAACAGTAAAAGAAATCACAAAAAATGAACGGTGAATGTAATAAAAAATTACCCCCAGATTTGGAGAGCGTGTGTGGTGCTATCCAGCAGATAGGAGAATCGCATACACATACGTGTGCGTAAGGGTGCTAGCATCGACAAACTCGAAAGTGAAATCCTTAATGGTAATTCGACACAGAGTTACTTTTTTTGACGGAAAATATAACTAGGGACGGGATGGTTGGGGTGTGGTTGGGATGATTCGGATGGGTTGTCTATTTGCCCAATTTGAATAATGCCAAACGAAACGCTGAAAATCCATAAATTTTGCATGTTTCGCAAATGGGATAACGACATCGATGGATGGCAGATAAACATGACACCCAACTGTCAATAGATATTTCGCGGTCGTTTTCATTATTTTTCCTCTAGACCAAAGTGTGTTTGTTTGATGATCACCAAAGTTTGAATTTCCTTGGTTTTTTTGTGAAGCATGTCCTTCGATCCTGCAGCATGTATGTCAACGTTTATTTGATTTATGTCAAATCTTAACGAGTTGATGGTAGTAATGTAGCAGTGGCACTTTTTGCTGTTCGTTATTCAAATGTCATTAGATTTTTTGTTTGTTATGGAAACGTTGAGCAATTGCATACAATAACCAACTATCTATTGTAAACAATGAGTGTGTGTGTGTATGAGTATTATTTACGGAGTATTTGAAGACATTTTAAATTTCTTATCCATTAATCATGAATTGTTCAATAAATGTCATTATAGCAATTAAAATTTTCGTACACTAATCAACTATTGAGTGCATGTACTTCTATATAAATTGATTTAATTATCGAATTTTTTATATGTCCTTTGGTCAGCAAGTAGTTAACTATGCTCATCGTGAAAATTTAGTAGATATATAGGCGCACATTCGAATTATCTTGGCTGTCAGACGAGCCGTCTATATATTTGTTGTTTGTACGATACTGCATTAAATTTTTATCGTTTTGTCTTTTTCGTATTAGTTCTTGAAAATTTCTGAAACAGCAAATTATAAGGCCACCACATATGTAGATATATTTATTTTACTAATGTAACACTGAAGAATTGTCTAATCTTTATTTAATTTGGCACCACTTAAACCCAAGGAAAAAATGAAATCGCCATACGTAAAAAAAACTAACGTTTGGAAAACATGTATCGGAATGGTTCTTCTATTGTTAGAGTTTTTTAAATTTCTTCGAAATTTTCAAACATTTACCACCAAACATTTTTTTGTTACAAAATAATAATATTTGTTTCAAAATCACAGTCCTTAACGTTTATACAAAGCACTGTTTTTCTGACTTTAACCCCCATTTTCATGAAGCTCTGTTAGTGCTACGTTAGCTAACGAACTTTTAAACCGTGATATCTACACTGTTAGAAAAATATGTTTTTAATATGTTCCGATATAAACAAAATGTATTTCGGGCCCAATTTTTAAACACAATATATTTAAGTGCAAACATGTAATGTTCCTAAACTAACACTAAATGTTTGGGACACATATGTTAATATGTTAGAATATATTATGTTTGGGGCATGAATGTTTTATAAAAATAATATGTGTGAATGTAAACATATATAAATTTACAAATTTCGAGTAAACATATATATGTTGTGTTATTTTATTCCGAGAGCGACAGAGAGAGAGAGAGAGTATAGAGAAAGAAATAGAGATGGAAACCGGGAGGGTTGACGAAAGATATCAACATAACACAGCGAGAGAATGAAAAGAGAGCAATTTCTGTGAAACCGCTTGTATGTTGTTTCGGAAAAATGTTTTATAAGGCCAAAAATTTGATATGCTTAAGTCTAAATATTATTTAATTTGAATATTAGAATGAGTATTCGGAGTAAAGAGAATAGACATTCGGAACCAAGAGAATGGACATTTGAAAAAGAAACAGCGTGTGTTTTCGTCTTGAGAGCAGCATTTTATGTATGTGTGGACATGTGTTTGGTTTATCATTTTGGCATTATGGGCACAATTTTTTTTTCTTGGTTCGTTAAAAGAAATCGGAACGTATGCTAATTATATAATGTTAAATAATGTTATGTTTGCATGGGCTGGTGGGCGCTGCAAACTGTCCCAGCAAAAAAATTTGGAAGTTCTTCTTAAGGCACAACTTTAAAAGCACTTCCAAAAATGTCCTCCCAAAGACGTTCTTTATTTTAACTGCACAGGAAGTTCATTTGAGTCACTTTTTTTATAACTCGATTTTTTCATATTTTTAATGGGAAATTTAAAATTTTATTGTTTCAAATGGGTTAGAAACAAATTAAAAATTAATAAAATAGTGCATATTATTTAAATTTTGTCGAAAAAAAATGCTAAATCCTTTCTAGAAAAATTGCGAATTTTTAAAAATATTTGATGTCAAACGTTCTAGACAAGCGTTATAATGCGTTAAAAATCATACAAAAATTGTAAAAATTATTTATTTGTCAAAATATCACAAAATTTCTTTATTCACATCCAAATCACTGGATGCGCATCACACCTTAAGAAGTGATGCAAATTCAGTGCAACGGCAGTTGAAATGGAGGACTTCCATCCTATGACAAGCCAATGTTAAAATCATCGGTTTTGCGCCAATTTTGCACCACTTCCGAGTCCAAAAAGGAAATTTTCACTACTTTTCTGGCGACTCTTTTTTTGATGGGATGCTATATAAATGTAACTTATAACGATAATTGTCTATTGGTGACTATAACAGCTACGTAGCCCAGTGGTAGTGTGTTGGCTTACAAATTGCATGGTTCCCGGTTCGATTCTCCGTCCAGGCGAAAGGTAAAATTTAAAAAAAAATATAAAATTGTATAATTTCTTCAACATTATTTATATTACAGAAAAAGGTGCCAAGAACTAAAAATTTCGTGGAAGTGAAAATTAGGTGAGGGAATGAGCACAATCTTCTTGGGGAGAAAATTCTTCCAAGCATATAATATTTTTGGCTCAAAATGCTTCCAAACATATAATATGTTCACATAAAACAAACATAATAATGTTTCGGCAATATCCAATAATATATGTGCTTCCTGCAAAATATGTTTGGAACATATGTTAGAAAAGCGATTTTTTTTGAGGGTGTACATATCTGTCATTTTGCGTATATATTCCAAACGCCAGTTAGAAACTTAACTGCTGAAAATTTTTCAGTTAAAGTTAACCGGAGAAAAGATATTTCCATTTTTCTTTCTGTTAACTGGCAGTTAAAGCATAACGGAGCTACATGAAAATGGGCGTCAGTCGTTAATAAGACACATTTCGAAGATTCATAATAAACATTTAATATAGTAGTATCCCAATAAACACAAACGTTTGAAAAAAAATCAACAAATTAGCTATAATTTCTCACGTGTTATCCTCAAATCGAAATGCATCGCTACTCAATAATTTCTCAAACAATTTTCGATGAGTGTCAAATTAAAAATTGACATTGTTGCAAGTACTTTTCAACCAAAATTTGTATAAACGATATCCTCATTTCTAATTGATGTTCAAAGCCAAAATTCTATGAATTATGTATAATTTATTCATTTTCGTCAAAACTAAATATAAAGGGTGATTTGTTAAGAGCTTGATAACTTTAAAAAAAAAAAACGCATAAAATTTGCAAAATCTCATCGGTTCTTTATTTGAAACGTTAGATTGGTCCATGACATTTACTTTTTGAAGATAATTTCATTTAAATGTTGACCGCGGCTGCGTCTTAGGTGGTCCATTCGGAAAGTCCAATTTTGGGCAACTTTTTCGAGCATTTCGGCCGGAATAGCCCGAATTTTTTCGGAAATGTTGTCTTCCAAAGCTGGAATAGTTGCTGGCTTATTTCTGTAGACTTTAGACTTGACGTAGCCCCACAAAAAATAGTCTAAAGGCGTCAAATCGCATGATCTTGGTGGCCAACTTACCGGTCCATTTCTTGAGATGAATTGTTCTCCGAAGTTTTCCCTCAAAATGGCCATAGAATCGCGAGCTGTGTGGCATGTAGCGCCATCTTGTTGAAACCACATGTCAACCAAGTTCAGTTCTTCGATTTTTGGCAACAAAAAGTTTGTTAGCATCGAACGATAGCGATCGCCATTCACCGTAACGTTGCGTCCAACAGCATCTTTGAAAAAATACGGTCCAATGATTCCACCAGCGTACAAACCACACCAAACAGTGCATTTTTCGGGATGCATGGGCAGTTCTTGAACGGCTTCTGGTTGCTCTTCACTCCAAATGCGGCAATTTTGCTTATTTACGTAGCCATTCAACCAGAAATGAGCCTCATCGCTGAACAAAATTTGTCGATAAAAAAGCGGATTTTCTGCCAACTTTTCTAGGGCCCATTCACTGAAAATTCGACGTTGTGGCAGATCGTAAGTCTATTCATGATGAAATGTCAAAGCATACTGAGCATCTTTCTCTTTGACACCATGTCTGAAATCCCACGTGATCTGTCAAATACTAATGCATGAAAATCCTAACCTCAAAAGAATCACCCTTTATAATAATACACTACACTACAATACTAATTGAAAAATAATAATCTTATCAAACATATTAACAACTAAAAACAAAACAACAAACAACAGAACTTTTATATTTTTTTATATTTTTTTATATTTTTAATGGGTAATTTAAACTTTTTTTGTTTCAAATTGGTTAAAAACGGTTTAAGAATTCATAAAATGGTACAAATTATTGAAAATTTGTCGAAAAAAATTATAAAACCGAATTTCACCCAAGCGTTAGAATGCATTAAAAATCGTTTTTATCCAGAAGTTGTTAATTTGGAAAAATATCAAGTTTTTAACAATTTTAATTGGTTGTACTTTGAAATGTTTCTGGAAACCTTTTCTTGTCGATAAGCCACTCATTTTTCATCGGTCAGCCTCTTAATGTTTGCAAGAATGTAGCAGCCAAAGATTTTAGTTTTCTGCAAAGAGATTTAAGTTTAGTGACTTCTCCAAAGTGATGGTTTAATTTTTCATATTGACTTACCAATTATTATAAACTATTTGAATGAGTTCCTGTTAATTGTCCAAAATTTGTTTCATCGGTCAGCTTTTTAAAGTTTTCAAGAACCTAGAATCCACAATTTTAGTTTTCGACAAAGAGATATACATTTAGTGACTTCCTTAAAGTTTTATTTCATTTTTTATTTTCACTTATCTATTATTATAAACAATTTCGATTTAATTCAGTTATTTTATTTCTTCCAATTGTCCACAAACATCATTGCACAAAGAAGTATTAAAAACCACATAGTGTTTTTCGTTGCATTTTAGGGTAGGGTGAGTGCAGTAAATGTGGTATACCACATTTGTTTTTCGATAGCCAAATTTTTTGGTTTTCTCCGACGAGGCTAAGATTTTACCACATTCATTTTACTAGTGTTAGCCATCCACGCAACTATGAGCGAAAAATAAGAAACCCATAATTTCGAATATATTTGCGAATTTATTAAAAAACACATTAAGCACGAATTCATAAAATGTGCAGATAATGTGGTACACCATAATGTAGTTTTGTTTTGTAAAAAAATATAAATGCAATATATGTATCGCAATTGCATACTTTTTATGCTTATTTAGTACTCGTCAGTTATTTATATCGGAAAATAATAAATTGAAAATATATCTTCACACAAAACGAAATGATTAAGAACCGCAAAAAAAATCTTCGAGCACGGGTAAATCCGAATTCTTTCAACTGGCACAAAGAAAGAGTTGCAAAAATCAAACTGATCTTTGATTGCTTCATTTTCTGACAGCCACAAACTACTCAGCTTGGTTTAGTTATTCGTATGTTTTTAGATAGAGAAAACAGATACTAAACTACATTACCAGCCTATACCACATTTGCTGCACCAGTGTTTTGTCAAAATTTTCTCAATAATTTGGTTTATCTTCAACACCTTTTCAAAGATTTCGTCAACATTTTGGCAAATTGGATGGATCTGTATGTATACTTGTGTGCTGATGACTACACAGAAAAAAATATCATCAAGTTAAAATTTTTATTAAATTAACAAAAAAAAAAAAAAACACCCACATTCAATTAAAACTTTAATTGATTCAGCAAATTTTTAATTGAAACAAAAATCAATCACGAAAATTAGTTGTATCAATTAATTTTTTAATTGGAACAATTAATTTTTTAAGTGTCATTGGTGATTGATACTATTATTTCTGTGATTGAAGACATTTCAATTAAAAATTAATTGGATCAATAAACATTTGATTCCTTTATTTAATTCTGTCACGATAAAGGGTGATACGGTCAAAATTTGGTCAATATAAACTTGACGTATTTCTTTCAATTTTGCATTTAAAAAACCTGAACACCCCTCGTTTTGAAGGTGTGTGTGTGTGTAGAATGTTGCTCCTATTTGGATTTTGGAATTCACTCTTCAGTTGTCAAAATGCCGTCCAAGCAAGAAGAGCAGCGTATCAAAATTTTGCTCGCGCATCGCGAAAATCCGAGCTACTCGCACGCAAAGCTGGCAAAATCACTAAAAGATGCCAAATCAACCGTTACAAATGTAATTAAAGTGTTTGGGGAACGTTTGTCGACAGCCAGGAAGTCTGGATCGGGGGGAAATCGAAAACCGGAAGCCGCTGAGACGACAAAGAGAGTTGCCGGTAGTTGCAAGCGAGACCCTAACCTCTCTCTCCGAGATGCCGCAAATAAGCTGGGTGTATCGTCTACAACCGTGCATCGAGCCAAAAAACGAGCCGGACTATCGACTTACAAGAAGGTAGTGACTCCAAATCGCGATGATAAACAAAATACGACGTTTTGTACATGACGATGCTGACGAAGTTTGACTGCGTGGTAATGGACGACGAAACCTACGTCAAAGCCGACTACAAGCAGTTTCCGGGACAGGAATTTTATACGGCAAAAGGAAGGGGAAAGGTAGCAGATATTTTCAAGCACATAAAACTGTCAAAGTTCACAAAGAAATATCTGGTTTGGCAAGCCATCTGTACCAGTGGCTTGAAAAGCAGCATTTTCATAGCTTCCGGGACTGTCAACCAAGAAATTTACGTGAAAGAGTGTTTGAATAAACGTCTGCTGCCTTTCCTGAAGAAACACGGTTGTTCCGTACTGTTTTGGTCATTACGGTAAAAAGGCCATGGAGTGGTACGCCGCCAACAACGTGCAGGTGGTTCCCAAGGACAAGAACCCTCCCAACACGCCAGAGCTCCGCCCAATTGAGAAATACTGGGCTATTGTCAAGCGGAACCTAAAGAAGACAAAAAAACTGCTAAGGACGAGCAGCAGTTCAAGGCAAACAGGCTTTCTGCGGCGAAGAAGGTGGACAAGGTGGCTGTACAAAATCTGATGGCAGGTGTCAAGCGTGAGGCCCGGCAATTCGGATTTGGAAAGCCTAACTGAATATTTTTCCTGAATTTTATACATTGAACTTGAAAAAGAAATTTAATTTGATTTTTTAAATAAACGATTTCACCTATTTACACGCGTTTTCCCTTGACCAAATTTTGACCGTATCACCCTTTAATTTCGGCGTGTTTGATGTGTGCAACAAATGCTGGAAAATTTGTTTCAGAAGACCTGCGCTTTAAAACTGAATTCAACGAATCAAGGCTAATTCCATTAGTATTTATCCTAATATTCTTCAGAATTGAGCGCAGGCCTTTCAGTTTGAAAACGATTCTTGGTTGAAAAGAAAATTATGGACTAAAAGTAAAGAAAAATATTATTGAAGCCCAATCATGACCATTTTCATCATACAGTAGTTCATTTTTACTATTTTTTTTGGAATCATACGAAATATTTCTTTTATTTTCGTTTACATTGAACTTATTTATACGGTCAATGAACTTTGTAAAGTACATACATTTAAAATCTCTTTTATTTTCGAGCCTACATTTTTATGATGACTAGACTGTGTAAATAATTCTTTCTTTCTGTTTTTCACAGGACATTAAATTTAGGCTCCTTGGCTGCACCCTCAAAAAAAAAATCGCTTCTGTAACATATACTCCCAAACACATTTTGCTTCAAGCATATAAATTTTTGGGTATTGCCCAAACATTTATATATTTGATTTCTTCCAATATATAAATGTTTGAAAGCATATGGGTCTAAACAATAAGTTCCAAACATTTTTATTTTTCCATCCAAATTCAATAATGTTGTCTTCCAAAAAAACTATATCTTATTATGTGAACATATAATATGTTTGGAAACATTTTGAACCCAAAAATATTATATGCTTGGAAGAATTTTCTCCCAAAGAAGATTGTGCTCAAATTTTTTTTTTGCCTAATTGTATATTCCTTCACATTTTTCTCACTTCCACTAGTTTTTTTTTTTAGTTCTCAGCACCTTTTTCTGTAATACAAACATTGTAAAAGAAATTATTCAATTTTATAACTTTTTTTTTTTAATTTTATCTTTTGTGGGACGGGGATTCGAACAACGAACCACACAGTTTGTAAGCCAGCACACTATCCACTGGGCTACGTAGCTGTTATGGTCATCAAGAGATAATTATCGTTATAAGTTATATTTATATAGCATAGCTTGCGGCGCCCTCGAGCCGATGCAAACATAACATTGTTAAACATGCATTTGATGGCGACCTGGATCAGTGGTTGGTACGTCCGCCTTGCATGCCAAGGGTCCTGGGTTCGATCCCTGCTTCGACCGACACCACCTTTTTGTTTACATATATTCCAGATACGTTCGGAATATCCCGAAAAGGTGTTCAACATTACATACTACTACATTAAATTTTTACTACGAAACTGTAAAGTGTGTCTTATAAAAGACTTAAATTCAGAAAAGAACAGTGCTTGATAGAAACGAAATGGACTGAGTTCAAATCATATATTATTTTTTTATTGCAAAAATAAAAATTTTGTAACAAAAAATGGTTTTTGTATACAAGTTTGAAATTTTCGAAAAATTTCAAAAACTCTTACAAAAGAAAAACGTGAAGTCGAGTATATATATACATATTTTTCCATCGAATCCTAAAGTTAACGATAATCATTCAAAAGCACATTATATTTAAATTCTAAACAATAATTTTATAACCAACACATAAATTTATTTAGGCTTGAACAATTGTTTGCTTTCTTTAATAATTTATTTTAAAGAAAATAAACCTATTGAATTGTTGCTTTGGATCATTCCCCGCTAAAATGAGAAATAATTTTAGTGGCAAAACTCGAACTCAATGTCCGCTTTTATTTTCGAAAGTATCCGTCAACTCCTCTTGGACTACTTATTAATAAAGAGGAACTAAACTTTGTTTTTATAGATCTTAATGTTTAATTTTTCACTGTTTCCTAATGTTTTCATTTTACTGTCACAACTCTAAAAAGAGTACACTGAAAAAAATATTGTCGTGAGACTAAAGATTTCATGTCCTTAAAATTAGAATACAAATTTTGCTTAGCTTAGAAGACGCATTTCTCTATGTTCAAAAGTCGATCAACAATGAAGTCGTCTTGTCCTTATAATTAAGTGATTTGACTTGAAAATGGCTATCATAACATGAAAGAAAAGATTTTTGGACTAAGGTCAACTTGACTCAACTTGACTTCAGAAAAATTCTTTAAAATTAATGAAATTGTCTTTAAATTTGTTGCATTTTTGCATCTTGACTACAAAGCAAAAATCGTTAAAAAATAGGACATGTATTTTAAAACTTTGTTTTAAAGACGTGTTTACTTGAAACATAGCATAATTTCTACTGGAAGTCTTGTTTTTAATGGACTTTTTAGAGCATATGAAAAAAGCTGAAAAAGCGAAAAATTAAAATTTGCTTCATAGAATCCAATACACACAACCCACATTTAAGAGAGAATTGTGTCTTAAAAGTATACTTACTTGAATTCTCTGCTTCATTGGCTCGGAAGCAATACCAAAATTGTTAAAGTAGAGACACAATCTTTGGAACCGGGCATGCTTTTTTCAGTGTATAGTGCCCTTTCGTTAGTTTTTATGAAGATCCCCTTAATTACCTTTGTTTGAATATTTTGACTTTCTCGTCCTACGTTCCGATTTGTTTTGACGAAACAAAAAAAAATTGTACCCGTAATGCGAAAATGATAAACAAAACTCATGTTCTTTTTTCAATGTCTTTTCTCTTGGTTCCGAATGAATTTTCTCTCCGAATATTCATTTTAATATTTTTACTTAAGCATATACAATTTTTGGCGAAGTCTTATATCACAACATATATATGTTTACTCCAAATTTGTAAATTTATACTTGTTTATATTGACACATAGTATTTTTCCAATCTTTAATGAAATTTTCTTTGTGTATATATATTTTTAAGGCGCCAATTGGTTACTTTCATTATTTTACTTGCAGCATACACTTTATGTCTCTCTTTCTAAACACATATATGATTATAGCCTATTTCTAAATTAATATATGTTTGCATCCAAGCATATTATATTTACAAACATTTTATGTCCCAAACATAATATGTTCTAACATATTAACATATTATGAACATTATATGCTTGCACTTGTGTTTAAAAATTTGAGTTCCACACATATAATTTTTACACCCAAACATATGAAAAACAGTCTTTTTCGTCCGTGTGTAAAGCGTTTGCTACAGGTACTAACATGACCGAATATTTAGCTACTATGACTACACAGATTATTTTGATTTTGTTGTGGAACTATGAACTTGGAAATTCGTACATTGACGATTTCTTTTTGAAAAATTAAAAGAATAATTACATTTTTATTTCTTTTTCAAGTGAAATGAAAAACAAAGAAAACAAATTATATAACAAAAGTTCGTCAATTTTCCAATATTCAATTGAATTAGCATAACGAAACTTAAAATATATAAATGTATGATTCGGCTCTAGGGTGGCTACGCCGATACACCGAAAGAATTCTCTTATATAATTTTTCGAAGAATTCTTCATTAACTATTCTTCGTGAATTCTTCTTAAAACAACGAAATTTTCATTAATTTTCGTAAATTTTACGAAGAACATTTTACGAATATACGATACGTCTACGAAATATTTTACATTAACTTTTCTTCGTAAAAAGTTCGTACTTTTGACGAAAATTCACGATTTTTGTGGAGAAGTTTTTCCGTATTTATGAATATATTACGGAGCATTCTGCGTTAAAATTTCTTCATAAAAAGTACGAAACATTTTCTTTAAATTTACGAAGAAGTTTCATTGAAGTTGTAAAATTTCCGTTCGCGACATAAAATTATCTTTGATAACACTAGTTTACAAAATAAAATATTTTATGTGCATTTGATGAGATGTGACTTCTTTATGTATTTTTATCTGCTGAATTCGAAAAAAATTTTAAAATTTATTTTATGCGATATTTTTTCTGTTCCATAAACATTTTTTTACATTTTTTTTCTAATTCAGCAGATCAAAGTACACAAAAATCACATTTCATCAAATGTACATTTTCAGTGTAAACTAGTGTAATGAGTTTGAGTATATTCCTTTATTCTATTTTTTAATGCATGCCTATGCTACTTCTCATTTGGGTGATAGCATGCTATGAATAAAAGTGAAGCAATAAAACAAAAATTATTCAAAAACGTGAGATGTAAAGTAGTGATGACATTTTTCAATTTCGTTATTACAACCAAATGCACTTTGGACTATAATTTTTTTTCTACAAACTACGAAGAAATATTTCGTACTTTTTATGAAAAGTTTCTTTGGTTGTAAAACTGTGACAAACTTCGTACTTTTAATGAAATTTTTCGTTCTTTTTACGAAGAGAATTCATTCGGTGTAGAGAAAATAAAACTAGCCAGACAATTAAAAACCTAACTAGTATTTACTAAATCATTTTTTCATCCTGTAAAAGACGTTAATATTTACCACATACAATAAAAAATTCGTTAAAAAAATCCGCGAAAAGAAACGATGTTCTTTGGTCTAAAATTTAGTTTGGGAGTAATGTATTTCTTTTTTTAAGTGTAATAGTTGTACCCTAAACCATATACACGGACGAAAAAGACTGTTTTTCATACGTTTAGGTGTAAAAATTATAAGTTTGGAACTCAATTTTTTAGCACATTATTTTTAAGTGCAAGGATATAATGTTCATAAACTAGTATAACAGGTTTGGAACACATATGCTAATATGTTAGAACATATTATGTTTGGGACATTACATTTTCTTAAATATAATATATCTGGATGCATTTAGAAATTTCGTATAAACACATACATGTTTAGAAAAGTTAAAGAGAGCGAGAGAGAATAAACAAAGATCGATAAAAACATATTAATTTTCCATTGAATGATTAAAAATGATACAGTTAAAAAGAACAAGTATATACGGCCGTAAGTTCGGCCAGGCCGAAGCTTATGTACCCTTCATCATGGATTGCGTACAAACTTCATCTAAACACTACCATCCACAATCGAATTACTTAAGTTGCGGTAACGCTTGCCAGTAGCAAGTTATCTTAAAACCTCCTAACACCATCTTCTAAATTGTATGTAAGTCCATACGTGGTATATATATAGCTATTGAATAGCATAAGTGAGAAATGTTCAATAAATTAAAGAAGTGGACTAATGTACTCACTAAAAATGTTTCTTTTTTTATACCCTCCATCATAGGATGGGGGTATATTAACTTTGTCATTCCGTTTGTAACACATCGAAATATTGCTCTAAGACCCCATAAAGTATATATATTCTGGGTCGTGGTGAAATTCTGAGTCGATCTAAGAATGTCCGTCCGTCCATCCGTCTGTTGAAATCACGCTAACTTCCGAACGAAACAAGCTATCGACTTGAAACTTGGCACAAGTAGTTGTTATCGATGTAGGTCAGATGGTATTGAAAATGGGCCATATCGGTCCACTTTTACGTATAGCCCCATATAAAGGGACCCTTAGATTTGGCTTGTGGAGCCTCTAACAGAAGCATATGTCATCCGATCCGAAATTTGGTATATGGTGTTAGTATATGGTCTCTAACAACCATGCAAAAATTGGTCCACATCGGTCCATAATTATATATAGCCCCCATATAAACCGATCCCCAGATTTGGGTTGCGGAGCCTCAAAGAGAAACAAATTTCATCCGATCCGCCTGAAATTTGGTACATGATATTGGTATATGGTCTCTAACAACCATGCAAAAATTGGTCCACATCGGTTCATAATTATATATAGCCCCCATATAAACCGATCCCCAGATTTGGCTTGCGAAGTCTCCAAGAGAAGCAAATTTCATCCAATCCGGTTGTAATTTGGAACATGGTGTTAGTATATGATCTTTAACAACCGTGCCAGAATTGGTCCATATCGGTCCATAATTATATATAGCCCCATATAAAACATTCTCCAGATTTGATTTCCGGAGCCTCTTGGAGTAGCAAAATTCATCCGATCCGGTCGCTAACAACCATACCAAAATTGGTCCAATCACACAAAAATTGGTCCATATCGGTTCATAATCATGGTTGCCACTAGATCCAAAAATAATCTACCAAAATTTTATTTCTATAAAAAATTTTGTCAAAATTGTATTTCTATAGAAAATTTTGTCAAAATTTTATTTCTAGAGAAAATTTTGTTAAAATTTTATTCGGTTCATAATAAAATTTTCATCATTGTCAAAATTTTATTTCTATAGAAAATTTTGTCAAAATTTTATTTCTATAGAAAATTTTGTTCAAATTTTATTCGGTTCATAATCATGGTTGCCACTCGAGCCAAAAATAATCTACCAAGATTTTATTTCTATAGAAAATTTTGTCAAAAGTTTATTTCTATAGAAAATTTTGTTAAAATTTTATTTCTGTAGAAATTTTTGTGAAAATGTTCTTTCTATAGAACATTTTGTGAAAATTTTATTTCTATAGAAAATTTTGTTAACATTTTGTCAAAATTTTATATCTACTTTGTCAAACTGAATTATATACGTATTGGATCGATCTTTTTTGATTTAATATATACCACGTATGGACTTACATACAATTTAGAAGATGGTGTTAGGAGGTTTTAAGATAACTTGCCATCGGCAAGCCTTACCGCAACTTAAGTAATTCGATTGTGGATGGCAGTTTCTACGCAATCCATGATGGAGGGTACATAAGCTTCGGCCTGGCCGAACTTACGGCCGTATATACTTGTTAGTGTTAGATCGAAGCAGGAATCGAACCCACGAACTTGTGTATGCAAGGCGGGCATGCTAAACATTGCACCACGGTGGGAGTACATGTTACAGAGGCGATTTTTTAAGGTGTAGTGGTAGGGTATAATAACTTGATATGCATACGCCCATAATTCTCTTACCTATTACCCAATGTAAACCTTGTAAAATAGGGACGATCGCAGCGGATATAGATATAGCTCTCATATATATATGTGTCACCAATTTATAAAGAATCTTTTCAAAATACCCTTATGTATTAACCGGGCCATACTTTGCAATACCTTTTAGATTTGAAAAATATCAGGTATATCGGTTCAGATTTAGATAAAACTCCTACTTATATGTTCTGCTCAATTTTTTTTAAATACACCCAAAGAATAAGAATGCGAAACATAGACCACATCGTATGAGATTTGGATTTAGCTGCCAAATTTATTTTAATAATACGCCCCAATTGTATTCTAAGTCAGTAGTAGGTCTAGTTTAGGGTATGACATAGTCGGCCCGCCCGACTTTCTACTGTACTCACTTGTTTTGTTTTTATTTTTGATTATTTATTTATCTCAGATAGTCTGTCACAAAATCATTTTGGTGCTCAGTGTAATTTGTTAAATCAATTGTTGCAACAACTAACAGTAAAGAGTCGTGGTCCTTGTGTCAAAGCGAAAACATATACATACTAGCATATATATAGCGGAATGAAAATGTAACCATTATGACATCCTTTGCTCGCTTTCTATAGCACATAGAGATTCAAGTAGCGATTTCAAGTATCATTTCGTACCTATACTAAGAACATGTGCGTAGCAACTATCAATGATAAAACTACTTGTTTTCAATTGTATATTTACCCACCGAACTCGAGAGATTAATTACAGTTAAGGCTGGTCTTTAATTAAGAGACGAGCTAGATATTCTGGTCAGAATATTATCCATAGCCTCAAATGTTTTTTTTTACCAATCGTTTAGGATGACATGTCATCATATAACCCATCAGTTTTCCCATTCATGAGTGCTATGCTCGTCCTAGAAAACCACAGGCAATATAGAAAAATTAACAAACCGCAAAATATACGTCGACCGACCTCCTCCACTGAAGTCTTGCTTGTTATTTAATTTTCTAGTTGGAGTGCATGGAGTACTACATCATCATATCGTCGTTCATCATTGAAGCGCTTATGACATTTCAACTCGTGCATATGCAACATGAAATTAATTATACTTGCGCAAATGCCGAAAGCCGTAATCCGCATACGAATTTGATGGCCTAGCACCGTCAGATACCTGCACAAGATGGGATGCGGGTTGTAGACTGTGACTCTGAGACATAACCAACTACTAATGGTTTGGCCATTGGAACAACACAGTCACTCATCGTCTTCGCATGTCCTTTCGGGACGAAACGATTGTGTACATTTGGTTATTTAAACCTCGATAGGATCACAGTGAGGGGTTTGTGGCATTAGATTTTGTTGTTGCATTGCTGCGGCTTCTCTGACTGCTACTACTACTACTCTCCTTCCTCTGAGGGTGCTCCGTAGTTAGTTGGGTATTTTGCCAGTTTTTTTTTCATGGTTGTTATATCGTTATGTTAGAAAAGTGCATAAATCAAGGACTTAAAAGGATTTGCGGTTGTATTCAAAACAAACGAGATGCAAACATGACACACATGTATATATACATTAATCAGCGGGGAATGCGGTGCATCCATCCATCCGTCGAACGTTAGAAGATACTTTTTTGCATTTTCCAATTTACAATGTGAATTTTCTCAGTGGCCCATATGCAAACTGATGGAGTGTTTGCGATTACAAAAAGGAGAGTTAGCAGTCAGTGATCATCATTCCATTTGGGAACAATGGAATGAATAGAATATGAAGATTCTTTGATATCCTCCCTTCACAGGTAGGGATGATCGAATTGCAATCCTAGCTATTCGAATCCTTTGTTTCCGTCCGGCACATAGAAACACAACCCTTTTGTGTTGATGATAGACAACTGGAGCACACATTGATGTATGGATGGTCCCTTTGTTTTCAATTATCTCTCTCGAAAACAACTCAATACTAATCAAAATCGATGCGTGACGTAATTATAGATAAAATCTCGAGAGCGCATAATGGGATAAACACCTTTGAACAAAGAAATTTGCCACTGAATTGGTTTAGCAGTACTAACCAGTAGCACCATGGGATAGTGGTTGTTGCATATGCTATTCGGATACTTGTGCTGGTGTCAATGAACTCAAGTGCTTCTATGATATTCAAATTCAAACATTATTTATCTACGAATAATTGTGAATATTTTCAGAGGTTTTGGATAATAATTGTGGAAAATGTATCACCCAGATTATTCAGGAGCAAAACTGTAGTGTGAGTTGGTAGTCAATTTCTCTGGAAAACATTTCGATGTAGGTTCAAAGTCATCATAGCCTTCCCCACTACTGTGGTATAGGGTATATAAAGTTTGTGTATTTTTGTATATATAACGCTAAGAAGGATCAGACCCATCGTTTAGTGTTCCGATTGTCTTACAATTAAATTCTTAGTTTACCCATGTCCGTATGTCTGTTGATGTTTTTTTGTCTGCAAAGTACAGCTCGCAGTTTAAGTTCAATCATCCGAAAATTTGGCATAGGTCTTAGTTCGGCTCAAAGACAATTCCTGTTGATTTCGGAAAAATCAATTCAGATATAGCTGTCATCTATATTTGTCACTGATCTGTACATAATTTACATGTTTATTAACCGATCTTCTTCAAAAAGCGGATATCGCAAAAAAGTCTATATAAATAAAAATGACGTGTAAGTTCGTGATCGATGATTTAAAAACTATCAGACCGATTGTGACCAAATTTTATATGCATGATCTATTGGCCATGAGAAGTGGTTCTGTGTTTAGTTTGAAGTTCATCAGATAGACGGCACAATATTTAGTTTAGTTTTTGTTACAGCACCGTAACTCTAGGACTATTGTACTGGCAAATGGCGTAATATGCAATTGCAACGAGTACCTGGGGGTACACATCGCTAATATAATGCGCTGTAGTATCAGTACTGTTTAGACAAGGCGAATATGGCTACCATTTCCACTTAAAAATTTTAAACCCAAATACTCGTAGTATTTGTAAATTAAAAAAAAATATTGCCGGGCCAGACACACGGACCGGACCCAGCTAGCCTATTAATAAATGGGGTCCCATTTATTAATAGAATATTGTCGTAAGCCCATATATTTAATGTCATTAAACTACGAATATGTTGATTTGACTTCGGAATTCTTTACATAAAAGAAATTTTCGTTGAGCTGATGTCAAATTGGGCCGAATAAATCTTACTCACTTCTTAAGTTTTTCTGTTACTTGGAGGCGTTTTTCACGATTTTTACTTGAACATGACATAATTTATACTTGAAGTAAAGTTCGAATCAGGAATTTTAAGCCGTGTAAGTGATCATGTTTACAATGGAATTTGATTTTACACAATGCCAAAACATGAGAAAATCCACAAATTAAAAGTTGTTTCCCAGACGTCTTTAAAGTTTTTTTGGAATTAAGAAAACCTTTTTTGAATTAGCAATTCTTTGGATTTGAATTTTCAAATTGACATTTATTTGTACGTGAATATCAATATTAATGAGGTCTACATCCTAATTTCAATCTCTAAAAAAATTGCTTTATTTTAAAGCGTCATCTTTGGCTCGGAATCAGAACCAAAATTTGTAAGGGATGTTCAATATCATTTGAAAGTTTTAGCTTTTAATTCTTTGTTTGGTTTATGCGCTTTACAGACTATCAGTTATTCCGGACGACAGTGCTCGTGTCGAACATATCCCATATGTTGTGCACATTATAAGTTAAGTCCGAAAGCATAATCGATACTGCTGCATGTTTTTGGGATCGATAACACATTTAACGATTATTTAGTCATCGCCGACAAGTCGCATCGATCCGACACACTGTAAGATTCCTTACAAACACCGACATTCCGTCCGGAATAATTTGTAAAGCGCATCACGCCGTTCTTTAATCAATTTAATTTAATTTCATTTGGTTATAATTTTTTATGTTTTTAAAAATATTTTTTTAATGTTCATTCTCTTTTTGCGATATACTAACTATGTTATTCACGTGCAAATAAACGTTAGTTTAAAAAAATAAATTATAACAGATTCTTTTAAGTAACAAATGGGTTTTTATTTAAAAAAACCTTTAAACCAGAGTCAGGGCCAGTATTTTAAACTTTGTTGTCTTCAGTCTAAATATTCAATATATCAGTTAAACTAAAGATTATTTCTTGAAATTTAAAAAAAAAAAATTATTTAGTGAAAAAAATTCAAAATTTTGCATGTTGTTTAAAAAATGGGGTAAAGGGGGATTGGCGACGTTGATGCTGGACACAGAAATAAGTGGACACCAAATCCGGGAGTAAATATTGTGGACTGTAGGATGGGGGCTAGAGGAGCAGCAGGAGGTTACCTTAACAATAGGAGAGTTAACCAGTTCTCATAAATTCTCGATAACTGAGAAATTATGACATGTAGCAAAAACCGAGAAGTGCACGAAGAGAAGGAGTATGGTCACCCCAACCATGTTCCATGAGCAAAATGTTACTTTTTCACGGAAAACATGTAGCATGTTCTTTTCTCGGATTTTATGTATCTGATTTCGGAAAGCATGTTATGTTTGACGATAAAAGAATATTTTTGCGACAAAAATGCTACATGGTCGCTGTGAAAAAGTAGCATGGTGCTCTTGAAACATGTTTGAGGTTATCATATTCCCTCTGGGTGTGGAAAGTAGTAGTTTGTAATTTCGATGAGTTTTAGGATTTCAAAGATACATTTTTTCTAATTCACAATAATTCATATTACGTTTAATTAAAAATTTTTAATATATTTAGAATATAATAATATTTTTGGATTAGGTCTAAATGTTAATTTAGACACATGTTTATAACTTTTAGCAGAGATAAATAAAACACGTTTTTATAGTTGAACGATTTGAAAAGAAGTAATAATGAAATAATTTATTGACATATAAAAACAAATTTAATTCTCAAAGCATACATGTTTTGTTCGCACAAGTATATTTACAGCAGAGTTATTTTCAACACCCCCACTCGAACAAAACTTACAAAAAATCTAATCCCATTTGAATCGAACAAAATTGGTGTTTATTGGAAGGAACAGCCTTCGTTAAATTGTCAGCTACCATATCCTCGGTTTTCATACCAACAAATTGAACAATGTTCGACTCTCTTTTCTCACGTATAAAGTGATGACGAACATCAATGTGCTTGGATCTTGCCAAATATTTACTGGTCGATGCTAGATGAATTGCACTTTGATTGTCACAGTAGATTACGGTAGCTTTTTCGTTGAACTTCGGATTAAGCTCTTTTTCCAAATTTCTTAACCATAAAATTTCTTGCACTGTAGCAGAAAGAGCCATATATTCGGCTTCAGTGGTTGACAAAGCTATTGTGGGTTGATGTTTAGATGCCCAGGATATTGATCCGCCTTGAAAGATACTAACGTATCCCGTAACTGAGCGTCGTTCATCGCAATCGCTTGCCCAATCAGAATCCGAAAATGCAAACAAATCTTCGTTACCATTTTTACAAAATTTTAATTTCGCATTCTTTGTCCCTTTCAAGTATCTTAAAACTCGCTTGACTGCGCACCAGTGTTCTTTGCCTGGATAATTGTTGAAAGTGCTGAGTTTATTTACTGCTTGACATATATCAGGTCTCGTACAATTTGATGCATAGAGTAAACTGCCTATTGCTTGTTGATAGGGTATACCTGACATTTCCCTTAATTCGACGTCTGTTTTAGGAGACATTTCTTTTGAGAGTTTCGTATTTACATCTATAGGTGTTGAGACAGGACTTCAATTTTCCATATTAAACTTCTTTAACATCTCATCTATGTATTCCTCCTGGTCTAAATAAATATTACCATTTTTTCTTGTTATTCGAATGCCCAAACAATGCTTTGGTTCTCCCAAAAACTTCATCTTGAATTCTGTCAAGGGTTGAGATTTTAAATCCTCTAGGTAGGCTATATCATTACTAAAAAGCAAAATATCATCAACATAGATGGCCAATATTGTCATCGTTGCTCCTCTTCTGTGAATATAAATACAAGGGTCAACTTTAGATCTTATCAATCCAAATTTTTGTAATGCCTTGTCCAATTTTGTGTTCCATACTAAACTGGATTGTTTTAGGCCATACAAGGCTTTATTGAGTTTCAAAACCTGACCATCAGATTTCGCTTGAACACCTTCGGGAGTTTCAATATAAATATTTTCTTCTAGGCTCCCCTGTAGAAAAGCTGTCACTGCATCCATTTGTTGTATCACAAGATCATATTTTGCAGCCAAGGCCATTAAGAAACGGATTGACGTGTATCTTACCACTGGCGAATACGTTTCGTCGTAATCTATGCCTTTCTTTTGTGTAAAACCCTTGGCTACCAATCTAGCCTTAAATCGTGTGTTGTTGCCAGGTTCCTTCTTCTTTTTGAATACCCACTTGGTCTTTATCACATTTACTCCATGTGGCTTTTCTACAAAACTCCAAGTATCGTTTTCTTCAAGAGACTTTAACTCTCTCTTCATGGCCTCTATCCATTTATCCTTTTCAGAACTTTTCATTGCATCTTCAATATTCACAGGCTCATCGTAAATATGTTGCTGCTCCGCGGCTAGGGCTTTTCGGTTTGCAATTCTTTCACTTCTTCGCGGACCGGCTGAAATATCATCATTGGAAAAAACATTTTCAATCTCATTTGGAATCTCTCTCGAATCCCCCACTTCATGTACATCTCCTGGCATTGATGTACATGATCCAAAATCACTCTGGTTGTCTGGGACGTCAACACTTTCTGCCCCCACTTCAATCAGATATGGTGGATTTTTTTCTTTCTCATTACTTTCATTTAATGAATTGGAATAATGAAAATCATGTTCATGGAATGTTACGTCGCGGCATACAAAAACTTATTTGCGTTTCCAACTGTATACACGATAACCTTTTGACGTAGTTGAATATCCCACAAATATACATTTTTCGGATTTAGCGTCAAGTTTTCGACATTTTTGCTTAGGTATATTGTGTGGCGATCGGTTTATTATGTAGCTAGCACAATTTACAGCTTCCGCCCAGAAAAATTTCGGCAAGTTAGCATCGGACATCATTGCTCGAGCTTTTTCCATCAAATTGCGGTTCATCCTCTCGGCAAGTCCGTTTTGCTCTGGAGTATAGGGCACCGAAGTCTGGTGAACTATCCCACTTTTCTTTAACATAGACGCCATTTTTGAATTCAAATATTCCTTTCCGTTGTCGGTTCTTAAAATCTTAATGGACACTCCTGTCTGATTTTCCACCTCGGCTTTAAATTCTATAAAACGATCGGCAACTTCATCTTTTGTTTTCATAAAATACACCTTTACTTTACGTGTGTAATCGTCTACAAAAGTAACAAAGTATATACTTCATCTAATGGACATTACTTCAAAAGGACCACACACATCTGAGTGTATAATGTCTAAAACCTTAGACGCTCTGGTTCCTTCTGATGGGAAGCTAAGGCGATGTTGTTTGCCTTCGGCACATGATGAACAAGGTTCCATCGAATCACTTTTGATTTTCACACCTTTTACATACCCTTTGGCTAGACGTTTCATATTTTCCATTCCTAGGTGAGCAAACCTTCGATGCCAAATGTGCGTTGAATTCTGACTTGCCATATATGCGGTTTCTGTAGAAATAACATTCAATTTGTACAAACCATTGACTTGGATCCCAGTTGCGATGATTTCTTTGGACGTGTTTAATATACGACATCCAGATTTATCAAATACTACACTATTGTGATGATCAACGATTTTCCTTATGGACAAAAGATTCATTTCCAAATCTGGAACGTGAAGAACATCATGAATAGTTACAATTTCGTTACCTCTAGGAGTTGGTACTGTCACTTCCATATCACCCTTTCCTACCGCTTTCATAGTTGTATTGTTTGCTGTTTTTATTTCGCCATTGTAATCACAAATGCGTTTAAAATAATTTCGGTTTGCTGTCATATGATTTGTGGCTCCACTATCGATATACCACTCGTCTGTAAAAGATTCTGCTCTAAACGCTGCAAACATTGAACTTCCTTTATTTGCGAAATTCTTTTCCTTTAATTTCGAAGGGAACTCTGACGCAAAATGACCTATGCCCCCACAATTAAACCACTTCGACTTTGTCTTTTTATCTGACTTTGGATTTTTCTGTGATTTCGAATATTTCACGACTGAATGCTTACCCTTATTTGACAACAATACACTATTAGATGACGAAGACTCAAACTTGACATCCTGCAATAACTTAATTTTCACACCGTCTGCTGTTAGAGCATGGCCTGTGCTTCCAATGGCCACGATCATTGGCTGGTATTCATTAGGAAGTCGTTTCAAGAGCAAACTTCCAACCCATTCGTCATTTACAACGAATCCAATTTCATTCAACTTTTGAGCGGTTGATATAATTTTTTTTACATATTCTTCAATAGAAGAACATTCCACCAATTGTACACAACATAATTGCTGTAACAAGCCGATTCTCCTGTCCAACCCACTATCTTGAAAAAGACTCTGCAATGCCTTCCAAACTTCAGCTGACGTCTTGCAATCTCGTACGTGCACATACAGACTCTTGTCAATTGCCAAAATGATTTTGCATCTTGCTTTGCGGTCCTGTTCGAGATCCAATGCTTCTTTATCACTTACAGGTTCAATGCATTTCCAAGCATCATCCAGCTCTAGCTGCGTCTTCATCGCGAAACTCCAAGTCGACCAGTTCTCGGAGCCGACCAGTTTCTCCATTTGCTGAATTGCTCCCAGCGAATTCATTTTGACACGCGTTAGATGATACCGTTTGATAAAGATACTCTTGACCAGAAACTATTGTTACAAATATCCGTATCAATTATGGGCTGGGCCCATAACCTTTTAGCAGAGATAAATAAAACACGTTTTTATAATTGAACGATTTGAAAAGAAGTAATAATTAAATAATTTATTGACATATAAAAACAAATTTAATTCTCAAAGCATACATGTTTTGTTCGCACAAGTATATTTACAGCAGAGTTATTTTCAACAATAACTTTTCCACACACAAAGTACGCACAAATATCCCAATCTAAATTTACAACTTTATAGCCACATGTGTACATGCGTGGACAGAATCAATTTTTTTTTTTGAAAATTGATTGATATATGTAGATTTTACAACGGCAATAGGAAATTAAAGAAATTCAGTATGGATTTGTGTAATATTTTTCATATTAGGTCAATATTTTCTCAATGTGGGTTTAGTTTTTTATACGGGCTTAATGACTGGCTCTTGCTTTTTGTTAAAAAATTACTAAATAAATGTACGTTCAATAATATATTTATAAATGTAATAATCGTCTAACATAAATTGAAACCAAAAGTAGTGAACCAAATCTTGTAATTTTTGAGATTTTCAGAGTGTATTTAATTTTAATTATTAGCTTCAAAATTATAAGTAATTGTGATTAGTTTTGGTTTTGACATTCGATTTTCTGAAAATTTTAGAAATTAAATGGCAACTCTGACATCGAAGCAGGTTCATATAGAAATTCAAACATCTTTGCTGTCTTCAATCAGTTGTCAAAATGTCGAAACCATAGGTATTCCTTACATAAACTCTACTCTAGCATCGTTTCTCTGTTCTAATCACTTCTTTAAGGGAATGGTGAAGATGGGGAGTATTGGATGAAAATCCTATCCCACCCCCATACTCCACACTCCTCTAACTCTTTTACTACTAACAAAAACACACATGGATGTGTACATCATCGTTAGATCCTCTTTATTTACATATGCGATTACATACATTCGTCAGAATTTGTATGTGTGTGTGTGTGTGTAAATTTATACTACATCAGTTTTCCCACAGAGTCCTTGCTACTAGAACCGCACATATGAAATTCCTAACTAAGCCTGTCAGATACAGTCCTTCCTGCCCTTCGTTGCCATTTTCCATTTCGTGGCTCACCGCGCACATTCAAAGTTGAACACAAACAAAATGTGAACTGAATTGAGTGGGCGAGGAATTAAAAATTCAGTATGGCTGGCATCCTTATTGTAGGATGGCAATGGCTGGCTGGCTGGTGGACGTTACCAATGGTTGGTGGGTATTGCAAAAGGTTTAATCAACACACACATGGGTGGGGTGTGAGATGTTGTTGGTACTGGTCCCGAATGGTGGGTGGAGGGTGAGACGTACTATATGTATTTGACGACTTTCATATGTGAACCAATCTTTTGAAATGGGAAGGGTGAGTCGTAGTGTATTCTGTCCATGTCTGCACGGTCTTTTGAACACCCATACATATCCACATGTATATGAATTGGTGAAATTTCACTCATACCCATTTTTCTACATACGTTCACATTCGCCTGGTCATACATATGTGCGTGTAATAAGAAGCAAAGTAAAAGTTTTAATTTGGATAGCTTGTAGGGAAGAAATTTGGTGGTTTGTGCTAGCACAGACGATAGTCTTTGCTTTGTATAATCTTCCATACCTACCCATGTATATATGTATGTTCGTAGATGAATACATACATTCCCACATACGACATCACATTATTCATGGATGTACATTTAAGAACTAAACACTACATGCATATGTATACACGTACATATATTTTAATATATGTATATGGGACGTCCATTTGTATTCGTATGGCGGAAACTATCGTAAATTACTGATATTTCTTCTTTAAAGAAAACGTCGTCATGACCCACGTTGGGACTGCAAGGTTGATGTTAACAGATATGTACTTCAAATAGGGTTACTATTTTAAGGGTATACTAGCTTTGTTTAAAATGGCAGCTTGATGCTTGACGCCCACTTCAGTCCTTTTGGGTTACCAAATTATCTAAACCAATATATTCCACACTTGATACAGCTTATCCAGTTCCAAAGATTTTATCTTCACTTTAATGAGATTGGTAATGATTCCGAGCTAAAAAAGTGAGAAATTATACTAAAGGACATATACTACTGGGAAATCAATTTAAATTTGTCAGTTCTTTTAAGTTTTTTTTCCCAGGATGTATTATCACACTGACAAAATAGGTTGTTCAGTTCCAAAGATTTTCACTTTACACCAATGAGTTTTGTATTAATCCCAAGGCAATTCTCTTTTAAATTTGATAATAGGTGAACAATTTTAATATTCGTTATCTTAAACACATTTTTAAAAGTACTTTGGTAGCAGATGAAGAAAAACGTAGAATACTTTTACTAACTTCTCAGGGCTTTTAAGTTTTTTTTTTTTATTGAAATAAATATTTTGTGAATACTTTTCTTGTCCTTATAATACTAATGCAAGTTTGGCTGAGCATACCAGAAACATCTCTCGGATTTAAAGTTGTCGCACCCCGCCAGATCTACACTAAAGACTATGGAAACTTTCATTTGCCCGCAAAGGAGCCATCGTGGTACGGGCATCATATCTGTCACAACGATCGCAATACACCACGGATAGAGCTAACACTCGTTACTTCTTCCACTGCCAAGGATCAATCCTTAGACCCCTCCTCTACTCAATATATTCATCAAAGAACTGTTTAATACTTAATCCTAATAAGTCGAAGGCAATTATAATCCGAAACAGAAATGTCGACATAGGTAATCGCGTCTTCTTTTACCCAGGACCCGCACAATTTGAAACTGTGGATAAAGCAAAGAATCTTTGGGTAATTTTTAATATGAATTTTTACCTGGTCTGATCATATTGCTTCGACCTGTGAAAAACTATATTCAATGCTTAGAAATCTGTGGACTACCCAACACTTCACTGAATATTAGAATACTGTTAGTAAAACATATATTACCTATACCCAGAAAAAAGTGACCCCTTCTTTAAGTTAAAATGAACTCATTGTGAAGAAAGTTGAACTTCGTATAGCGCTAAAGACATTTTTATTTCTTTGAACGGTGTGATTTTCGTAGAAATTAGGTAGAATGCATTTCATATATTAGTTAACATTTTCCAGTTTTTATGTACCACTATACTACAGAATGAAAAAAATTTAACTGAATTGAATTCATATATAGAATGATTTTATTGAACTTTTTTCATTCCTTCGTACAAATCTCACATATTTGTGGTAAACCTTTTACTTCAAAATTAGAACTACTTACCTTCGTTTTTAAATAAAATTTTATGTATTTATATAAGCAATTTTTCTTCAATAAAAGACATGTTTTATTAATATATTCAATATACTTATTAAGAATCAAAAGTATCGACTGGCCTTGAAATATTAGTTTAATAATTTTCAAAAAATGAAAAATGTTCTCCCTAATTTAAAATAACAAATATTTTATATATTTTTTTTGTTATTTATTATATTTTTTAACAATCTCTCCATATACCATAACAACAAGTTCCAACTAAACAAACTACTCACGCCCAAACATATCGATTACATCGATGGCAGGTATCGATTACAGGTAGATAAAAGAAATATATGAAAATTTCCTATATTCTATCAAGTGTGTTTCCTTACACTGAAAAAACAGTGAACCCACCAGCAAGAAAACTTTCGGTTAATTTTAGAAAATTTTGAATATTTGTAGAAAATTTTAACTAAACAGTATTACAAACGTTGGCATCACGCCGATGTCATAAAAATAAGTAAATATTTTTCGACAAATACAAGAAAATTTATTAGACGTAAGTAAGTTTTTTCACTTGTTAAAGAAAATTTTGTAGTTTGAAGAAATAACTTGGAGTTCAAAATTGCAAGAATGTCTTTAGTGACATACGAAGTTCATGATGGACGCATTTTTGGTAAAATTTACAAATTTAAAGAAATTCTGAACTAATTTGTGGAAGACACGAATTTAGTTAATCTTTATGCTTCATTTGAGTATATTTTTTTCCTCAGGTTTAGTTAATTTAACTAACTTACACAAAAAATTATTAGAGTAAAGGAAACTTTCTCCAAACATAATAATTCCATGAACTAAAATAAAGTTAAAGTGGCTTTAGTGAAATATAGAGTTCACTTTTTTTTGAGTGTACGTTTTGAAAGGATTGAATACTTCTTAGTCCGAATGAACTAAAATATTTTTTTATGGCAAGTGTTATTCGTATGTATGATAAGCTTTCTATAATATAGGAAGTCAGAATTATCATTTTATAAAAAAATTTACTAAATTTGAGGAAACTTGGTTTTAGTACGGTTTTTGTTTATTTTTACGAATGCTTTGTTATCAGTGAATAAAATTTTCTTGTTCAGTAATAAATTCTTATACCCAGCGAAGAAAACAGTATTAGTAAAATTCCATACCTTATTCTAGTTAATGAAGTATTCTAACTGCTTTCAGTTTAGGATTTTTTACCGAAACAAGTAAATTTTATTATTTCACACAAAAATTTAACTTAATGGAAATAAAATGGCTAAACTAAATTGATGGACATTTTTTCCTTTAGTTTCGAAGGCACTTTTTTCTGGGTGTACTTTACTGTATGCTTCTGAAGTATTCGCTGATATGAATACAACTGATATGAATACAACTTCAAAATACTTTTAACAATGCAGTACGATATGCTTTTGGTTTAAAAAGATTTGACAGAGTCTTACAACATTTATTACACTGAAAAAACAGTGAACCCACCAGGAAGAAAACTTTCGGTTAATTTTAGAAAATTTTGAATATTTGTAGAAAATTTTAACTAAACAGTATTACAAACGTTGGCATTACGCCGATATCATAAAAATAAGTAAATATTTTTCGACAAATTCAAGAAAATGTATTAGACGTAACTAAGTTCTTTCACTTGTTAAAGAAAATTTTGTAGTTTGAAGGAAAAACTTGGGGTTAAAAATTGCAAGAATGTCTTTAGTGACATACGAAGTTCATGATGGACGCATTATTGGTAAAATTTACAAATTTAAAGAAATTCTGAACTATTTTGTGGAAGACACGAATTTAGTTAATCTTTATGCTTCATTTGAGTATATTTTTTTCCTCTGTTTTAGTTAATTTAACTAACGTACACAAAAAATTATTAGAGTAAAGGAAACTTTCTCCAAACATAATAATTCCATGAACTAAAATAAAGTTAAAGTGGCTTTAGTGAAATATAGAGTTCACTTTTTTTTGAGTGTAATGATACTAAAATTGTCACTGGAAAGATACTTATTTTGCAAATCATTAGTATTGTTACATAAATTAATTCACACCAGTAAAGCTTCATATCTATATGCGAACCTGATTTTCGCCCGATCATCAAAAAGCATTACACAAGTCGCACACGGTCGTCACTCATCAGAAAGACATTTCTTTATTAGCACGATCCGTCTCCGGAATCAACTCTCTCATGAACTGCAACTAATAACTAATACACAACGATTCAAGAAGAATATCCTGGAATATTATTCAATGATGTGAAATATATTAAAACTGGGGAAGCTACATTTTTGTTCACTCTAATATGATACATTTTAGAATATTTATATCTTATTTTATATATAATTTATATGATGGAGCCACCGTGGTGCAATGGTTAGCATGCCCGCCTTGCATACACAAGGTCGTGGGTTCGATTCCTGCTTCGACCGAACACCAAAAAGTTCAGCGGTGGATTATCCCACCTCAGTAATGCTGGTGACATTTCTGAGGGTCTCAAAACTTCTCTAAGTGGTTTCACTGCAATGTGGAACGCCGTTCGGACTCGGCTATAAACAGGAGGTCCCTTGTTATTGAGCTTAACATGGAATCGGGCAGCACTCAGTGATAAGAGAGAAGTTCACCAATGTGGTATCACAATGGACTGAATAGTCTAAGTGAGCCTAATACATGGGGCTGCCACCTAACCTAACCTAAGATGTAATCTTGTTGTACACACAAAAAAATTTTTTTCTGATTCAATCACCAAATTAATCAATCACGAAAATGATAGTATCAATCACAGTTTTAATTGGGCATAGAAAAAATTCTTGATTAAAAAATTGATTGATTTTTTTCAGCAAATTTCAATTAATTTTTTAATTGATTCAATCAAAATTTTAATTGATGTTGATTGCAAAACTCAATTAATTTATTAATTAAAAAAGGTAACTATTTTTAATTACTTTCTGAATTGGCTTAGAGTTTTTATTTGGATTAACAAATGGTTGTTTGAAATACATTTTTAATTAAAAATTAAAAAAAAATCAGCACTTTTTTTTAACTGAATTAGTCTTCCGAATTTGATTAAAAGTTAATTGTATCAATTAATTTTTTAATTAAAAATTTTAAAATTTTCAATCATTGACTTAATTAACTTAATGTTTCTATCATGATTAAAAAGTTAATTGTATCAATTAATTTATTAATTGAAAAAAAATTTCAACTTCAATTAACTTTTCAATTGGAAATATTTTGGTGATATTTTTTTCTGTGTACTTGAAATACCAGCATCGTCCAGCATCTTCAACCAGTATAAGCAAGCTGGATGGAAAATCTTCTTCACTGATGGTTAGAAAACAGACTGCAATACTTCATTTGCAGTAGTATCTGAAGATGGCAATGTCAAATGCACCGGATTGCTTCCACAAAACGGTTCCATATTTGACGCCGAAGCTAGCGCAGTGTTAAAAGCTGTCGAGATATGTAAAAAAGTCTTTCTAAATCTCCCATTTGCAACGACAGCCGCTAAGTATATAATTCATGCGCAAAATGCTGGGCTAAAAATGAAATTGTAATGTCAATTCAACAAGAAATGATTAACATGAAAGATAAAGCTTATGTGGATACCTAGTCATGTTGGAATAGCCGGTAATGAAAAAGCAGATATGGTGGCCAAGAACATCCCTCTAGAAGTACCTACGTATACTTTTTTACCATCCACAAAAAAGTATACAATCAAGGCTCCAAATCTTTTTACAAAAATGGAAGCTGACATAAAATGGCAGGAATACAATAATGTTTACAAAACCATCAATCCAGACCGCAAACCTTTAATGCAACCTGAAACTACCACATCGTACCAAAACATGTGTTAAACGACTAAGCCTCACGCATTGTAAGTTATCTCATGCATATATCTTCAAAAAGGAGCCCCCTCCTACCTGCTCTTATTGTAGTGGAGCTAACTTAACTACACGCAAAAAATAATTCTTTCCTACCAAACGAAATTTTAGACAAACAAAGTTCGTTTCTCATTTGCTTTTCGTTGAAGCAATATACTAGCACAATGTACCAAATTTCAACTGACTCGGATGAAATTTGCTCCTCCAAGTGGCTCCAAAACCAAATCTCGGGACCGGTTTATATGGGGGCTATATATTATTATGGACTGATATGGACCACTTTTGGCATGGTTGTTAAATATCATATACTACAACCACGTACTAAATTTCAACCAGATCGGATGAATTTTGCTTCTCCAAAAGGCACCGGAGGTCAAATCTGGGGATCGGTTTATATGGGGGCTATATATAATTATGGACTGATATGAACCAATTCCTGCATGGTTGTTGGATACCATATACTAACATCACGTACTAAATTTCAACCAAATCGGATGAATTTTGGTCTTCCAAGGGGCTCCGGAGGTCAAATCTGGGGATCGGTTTATATGGGGGCTATATATAATTAAGGACCGATTTCGGCCAATTTTTGCATGGGAGTTTGAGGCCATATATTAACACCACGTACCAAATTTCAACTGAATCAGATGAATTTTGGTCTTCCAAGAGGCTCCGGAGGTCAAATCTGGTGATCGGTTTATATGGGGGTTATATATAAATATAGACCGATGTGGACCAATTTTTGCATGGTCATTAGAGACCATATACTTACACCATGTACCAAATTTCAGCCGGGTCGGATGAAATTAGCTTCTCTTAGATGCTCTGCAAGCCAAATCGGGGGATCGGTTTATATGGGGGCTATATAAAGGGTGATTTGTTAAGAGCTTGATAACTTTTTTTTAAAAAAAAACGCATAAAATTTGCAAAATCTCATCGGTTCTTTATTTGAAACGTTAGATTGGTCCATGACATTTACTTTTTGAAGATAATTTCATTTAAATGTTGACCGCGGCTGCGTCTTAGGTGGTCCATTCGGAAAGTCCAATTTTGGGCAACTTTTTCGAGCATTTCGGCCGGAATAGCCCGAATTTCTTCGGAAATGTTGTCTTCCAAAGCTGGAATAGTTGCTGGCTTATTTCTGTAGACTTTAGACTTGACGTAGCCCCACAAAAAATAGTCTAAAGGCGTCAAATCGCATGATCTTGGTGGCCAACTTACCGGTCCATTTCTTGAGATGAATTGTTCTCCGAAGTTTTCCCTCAAAATGGCCATAGAATCGCGAGCTGTGTGGCATGTAGCGCCATCTTGTTGAAACCACATGTCAACCAAGTTCAGTTCTTCCATTTTTGGCAACAAAAAGTTTGTTAGCATCGAACGATAGCGATCGCCATTCACCGTAACGTTGCGTCCAACAGCATCTTTGAAAAAATACGGTCCAATGATTCCACCAGCGTACAAACCACACCAAACAGTGCATTTTTCGGGATGCATGGGCAGTTCTTGAACGGCTTCTGGTTGCTCTTCACTCCAAATGCGGCAATTTTGCTTATTTACGTAGCCATTCAACCAGAAATGAGCCTCATCGCTGAACAAAATTTGTCGATAAAAAAGCGGATTTTCTGCCAACTTTTCTAGGGCCCATTCACTGAAAATTCGACGTTGTGGCAGATCGTTCGTCTATTTATGATGAAATGTCAAAGCATACTGAGCATCTTTCTCTTTGACACCATGTCTGAAATCCCACGTGATCTGTCAAATACTAATGCATGAAAATCCTAACCTCAAAAGAATCACCCTTTATAATTATTGACCTATGTGGACCACTTTTTGCATAGTTGCTAGAAATCATATGCTGACTCCATATACCAAATTTCAGCCTGATCGGATGAAATTAGCTTCTCTTAAAGGCTCCACAAGCCAAATCGGGGGATCGGTTTATATGGGGGCTATATATAATTATGGACCGATGTGGACCAATTTTTGCATGGTTGTCAGAGACCATATACTAACACCATGTGCAAAATTTCAGCCTGATCGGATGAAAGTTGCTTCTCTTAGAGGATCGGCAATCCAAATTTGGGGTTCCGTTTATATGGGGGCTATACGTAGAAGTGGGCCGATATGGCCCATTTGCAATACCATCCGACCTACATCAATAACAACTACTTGTGCCAAGTTTCAAGTCGATAGCTTGTTTCGTTCGGAAGTTAGCGTGATTTCAACAGACGGACGGACGGACGGACATGCTCAGATCGACTCAGAATTTCACCACGACCCAGAATATATATACTTTATGGGGGCTTAGAGCAATATTTCGATGTGTTACAAACGGAATAATAAAGCTAATATACTCCCATCCTATGGTGGAGGGTATTAAAAATTAACTAAATAAATAATCTTTAAATTAACTGAGATATTGGATTAAAGAAAATGCTTGGTTTCAGGATCTAGCATCTTTGTTTTAAAGTTTTTTTCTGAAGTTTAGAAAACATTTTTGTAGTTAGTTATATGACAAAATTATGCACTATGGTGGTGAAAAAGAGTTCAATTTAGGATGAATAATTCTTGTTTCTAATTTTCAAAATAAATTAGCATATAAAACCCAAAATGAATCTCCCTCCGTCAGACCTATACTAAAGTCTATAAAAATTCGAGTTAGTCGTCCATGAAACATTTATGTATAGTCAAGCTAGTGTGGATTAGTATGTGGTATTTGATTTTCAATAACTTAATATTAAAAATTCTTCAATCTTAGTTCACTAGTAATAATGATTGGGCTATCGCAGATGCCTGTTTAAAAGCAATGAAACTTCATGGCTATCTTTGTAATTTACCTAACCAATATTCAAATTTATTGCAAATATTAGGAAGATACACACGTTTACACACACACACCCAGAACACACATACATTTGTTTTCATTTAAATGTTCACTCCATATCTGGAATCATTCAATCGAAATATCAGCTAAGGGAGAACATAAGAGTTGGGGCACATAAAGTATTAGCCAACACCAGTCAACCGTTGTCAGCGTTAACGTTAACATTCATTTGAATGTACTGTACTTGCTACCATTCAACCTGACATCAATGATGCCTTTTTCTAAGGGGAGGACATAAAAATCCCTAAGAAAAAGTGAAACACATCAATTGACGTATATGGTAATGATAAAAGAAATTTTTGCAAAAACCTTATCTCTGGCTTCCTTACTGTGTCTGGATTTAGAAAAATTCGCTGCTTCTATTCCATTTTTTTTGTTTATTTAGAATTTAGCAACAAAAACCATTTAAAGTCATGGTGGCGGTGTTTGGGGATGGAGTTGGCCTGCCAGCATTTCTACAAAAAAAAAAAAAACAACACACCACCCACCCTCCTGCTACACTACGTCCCCTTTGATACTTTCGCCAGTCCGTTGGTGTTCTTTTCGGTTTCCTTCATTTTGCCTCTTTTTGCAACCAACCATCCATCCATCTATACTTGTGTCCTTACCAGAATTCATAGTCGTCCTGGTACCTTGTACATTACAGCATTATGGGCCGACATACTCGGTTTGAACACACGCGGTAAATAAACATAGAAATGCTATGTACTCTTACCCCCAAACCTTGTGCCATTCATTCATCCATTCTATATATTAAAAAATAAAAAATTGGCAGTTGGATAAGCGAAAAAACCAATTCGCAAGTACTTTGCATATATAATATATTCGCAATTTCGAATGATGTTGTTGTTGCTGCTGCTGTTTTTCTTGTCGTTGTTGGTGTCCTGTGTCCTCTGTTTTCGCCCGTGGCAACATCAAGCGCACGAAGGTAAACACCCTTTAGAATGAGTTTGGGCTAGTGATGTGGCTGGTGAATGGTAGCGATGGACAGACAACAACGGAAGGACGTGGAGTGTGGTATATGCTGTTTGTTGCGAATAATGAGGCGAGTAACCATTTTGATAGCAATTGAAATTGTTGCACAGTGGTAACGAAAACATTTATTTGGTTGCACTCGGCGTGACTGGACTTGTAGTTCCGTGATCATCAGAACCAATTATAATTAGTATCATGCAAATCTTGTAAAATTTGCCATTTTTATTATAGACACAATAAATGTGCCCCAAAGCACCATACTTTAAACATTTTTGTAATGTTGGGCAACTTTTTAAAAATCTTTTTTACCGAAATAGTTTTTTGGTAAATTTTGAATGCCGGAAATCGTAATATTCCAGTCGAGGTGCATTCATACAAATTATTGTCGAACAGGCACACTTCTAAATTAAGTTCAAATGATGAGATTGGTCTATAAAGGAGTTATTTTGAACAATACTTGGCATAGCTCATTTTGTATCTAAAAACTTTCCAGATTTTAAATTTTAACCAAATCGGGTTCAAAAAAAAAAAAAAAAAAACTTGGGGACTTCATGCTCTTCAGAAGTCAAATAAAGAGATCGGTCCATACAGGGGGCTGTAACGGGTCGCTGCCTGATATGCGAGTTTGCAAAAACTATTGGCGCCAAGTATAATGACTACTGCATGAGCTGTCAAGATACGGAGGAAAAGGAATCAATTAAACACCTTCAGTGTGAGTGTCCTGAATTTCGTGATTTTGTGTAAGGCGTAAGCCAATTTTAAATTATTGGCAGACCAGGAAATATGTAACTTAAGCAGTCTGCCAATATTTTTGGAAAAATCTGGTTGGTTCAGCCGACGAAAATAATCATGTAGGTTCAGCGGTTAAAAGTAGAAGTGTCCATATTTAGTAGGTACTTTAATATCACAATCGACTGAAAAGTCTAAGTTAGCCTGAAAATAAATCGTTATTTTCGAAACATATCCTGATGTATACCAAATTTGGAACATCTTTTAACTTACTTTGAATTATTTTAGATTTCAAATTTCAAGCAAATCGGATGAATATTGCGGCTTCCATGCCCTCAAGATGTCAAATCTGGAGATTGGTGTATATCAAAACTTGGACCGATATAGCCTATATGCGAAGGTTGAGTTTGTGCATACAAATTTGTCAAAATATTGTTTGTATTGTTCAAACATATTGTGTTTAAACTTAGGCATATATGTTATAGCTTTAAGGCGCCAATTTGTTACTTCCATTTCTTACCTGCAGCAAAATACCATACACATACTTGTGTTGGATTACAAATAAAAAAATATGTTTATTATTATTTTTATACCCTCCACCATAGAATGGGGGGTATATTAACTTTGTCATTCCGTTTGTAACAGATCGAAATATTGCTCTAAGACCCCATAAAGTATATATATTCTGGGTCGTGGTGAAATTCTGAGTCGATCTGAGCATGTCCGCCCTTCCGTCCGTCCGTCCGTCTTTTGAAATCACGCTAACTTCGAACGAAACAAGCTATCGACTTGAAACTTGGCACAAGTAGTTGTTATTGATGTAGGTCGGATGGTATTGCAAATGGGCCATATCGGTCCACTTTTACGTATAGCCCCCATATAAACGGACCCCCAAATTTGGCTTGCAGATCCTCTAAAAGAAGCAAATTTCATCCGATCCGGCTGTAATTTGGTACATGGTGTTAGTATATGGTCTCTAACAACCATGCAAAAATTGGTCCACATCGGTCCATAATTATATATAGCCATATACTAACACCATGTACCGGCTGAAATTTGGTACATGGTGTTAGTATATGGTCTCTAATGACCATGCAAAAATTGGTCCACATCGGTGCATAATTTGACCTCCATAGCCTCTTGGAAGACCAAAATTCATCTGACTCAGTTGATATTTGGTACGTGGTGTTAGTATATGGCCTCAAACACCCATGCAAAAATTGGTCGAAATCGGTCCATAATTATGTATAGACCCCTTATAAACCGATCCCCAGATTTGACCTCCTGAGCCCCTTGGAAGAGCAAAATTCATCGGATTCGGTTGAAATTTGGTACGTGATGTTAGTATATGGTATCTAACAACCATTCATGAATTGGTTCATATCAGTCCATAATTATATATAGCCTCCATATAAACCGATCCTCAGATTTGACCTCCGGTGCCTTGTGGAGAAGCAAAATTCATCCGATCTGATTGAAATTTGGTACGTGGTCAAGGCCGTATCCAGGGGGGGGGGGGGGTGAGGGGGATCAAACCCCCCCCGAAATGAATGAATATTTTTATATAAATAAATATATATTTTTAGCTGCATAGAAAAATCTTATCGAAGATGTTGAAGAAAAGCTGAGGTTTTATTTTGAAAAACGCTTACCTATAAAACTTGCACAAATCATAGAATACTAGTTGAAAAGCCCGTCAAACGACGGTCGAAAAAAAAACAAATTATTTTTGTTCTCGCACCACAAATTTTATTTTTGGAAAATGTATTTCTGCTTTTTATGTGTGTTTGTTGTTCTTTTTGTGAACATGACTCGCTTTGTTTGGTCATAGCAACAACAACGAAACAGCCAAACACACATGTGTAAATGAAATGGCGCAAAACCTGCGAAAAGAACCTGCCTAATTCAGCGATGGAAGCAATAAAGAGATTTTTCCAAACGTGCATATTCTTTTAAAAATTTTGGTCACTTTGCCAGTTACTTAGGGATGGAAAATACAATTTTTAAGAAAGTACAAAAAAGGTATTTTTTGAGCGGAAAGGTACATTTTACTAAATTTCAACAAAAATTTCACTGGAAGATTATAGTCAAGAGACTGAATTTTAAAGAAAATAAAATTTTGACAAAATTTTCTATAGAAATAAAATTTTGCAAAAATTTCCTAGAAATAAAATTTTTACAAAATTTTCTATAAAAATAAAATTTTTCAAAAACTCTATATAGAAATAAAATGTTGACAACTATTTCTACCGAAATAAAAAATCGATAATATAGAATCGCATTCTTTTTTCGACTAAAACTTTCTTGAAGTTCAATAAAATCCTGTTTTTGACTATGTCTTTTACAAAATCGAGATTTTCTTCCCACATGAACATGTCTGTTTTGCCATATTTGTAAAAGACTATTAGCAAATAAGGTTGATAAAGACTTTCTCAAAATATTAAAATATTTTGTCAAAGCTATTGTACCATAAATCTGATATCGACTCAAAAATGTCTACACAAAAGGTACTAAATCATTCGCGGGGGTACAACGGTACTGACCGGGGTAAAAAAAAGGTTTGAAAAAAGTACTATAGTACTGCATTTTCTATCCCTGCAGTTACTACGTGCTCATCCGAACGTTCATTTTCAACAATGAAGAGATTAAAGACGTATCTCAGAAATTCGACTAGCGAGAGTAGACTCAAAGGATTGGCATTAATGTCGGTTCATCGCCGAATAAATGTGCCGACTGAAGAATTCATTGATTTATTTGCTGCCCAAAAAGCCCGTCGGCTCAATTTAATATTACAACAAGTATATGCAGCACTAAGTTCGGCCGGGCCGAATCTTAAATACCCACCACCATGAACCAAATATTAGGGTTTCCTTTGAAATTTCAGGAGGACTTGAGGATATTCCCGAAGATAAATTTAAAGATTTCACCTATGAGGACTATATCAGATTCTGGATTTATAAGAACCATTTTTGAACCATTTTAGAGAAATCATTAACATCTCTTGTAAGTGTGCAAGAAAATTATAAAATAAAGTCTTGATTTGAAATCTTAAATCTGTAGAAGTAAAATCTGGAAATTTTACATTGAGTTTCAAGCAATTTTCATGATCAGTGCGCCATCTACACCCTCAAGAAGTGAAGTCGGTCTATATGGAGGCATTACCAAATGGATCGATAAAAACTTAATCCGATACACGTTTTTGTGAGCCTAAAATACCAGAATATTTACAATTTCAGGCAAATCAGATAAAAACTACGGTTTCTAGAAACCCTAGGAGTTAAATCGGGAGATCGTTCTTATGGGGGCTATACTAAAATATGGACCGATACTCACCGTTTTCGGCACACCTCTTTATGACCCGAAAATACCTCTAGATTTCCAATTTCAGGCAAATAGGGTAAAAACTTCGGATTCTAGAAGCCCAAGAAGTAAAATATTGAAATCGGTCTATATGGGGGATATCAAAATATGGACCGATACTCACCATTTTCGGCACACCTCTTTATGGTCCTATAATACCTCTAGATTTCCAATTTCAGACAAATTGGATAAAAACTACGGTTTCTATAAGCCCAAGACCCCAAATCGGGAGGTCGTTTTATATGGGGACCATACCAAAACATGGACCGATACTCACAATTTTTGGCACACGTATTTATGGTCCTACAATACCTCTAGATTTCCAATTTCAGGTAAATTGAATAAAAACTGCGGTTTCTATAATCCCAAGAAGTAAATTCGGGAGATCGGTCTATATGGCGGCTATACCAAAATATGGATCGATACTCACAATTTTTGGCACACGTATTTGTGGTCCTACGATACCTCTAGATTTCCAATTTCAGGTAAATTGAATAAAAACTGCGGTTTCTATAAGCCCAAAATAAAATCGGGAGATCGGTCTATATGGGGGCTATACCAAAACATGGACCGATAATCACCATTTTTGGCACACCTCTTTATGGTCATAAAATACCTCTAGGTTTCAAATTTCAGGCAAATTGGATAAAAACTACGATTTCTATAAGCCCAAGACCCCAAATCGGGAGGTCGGTTTATATGGAGACTATATCAAAACCTGGACCGATATAGCCCATCTTCGAACTTGACCTGCCTGCAGACAAAAGACGAGTTTGTGCAAAATTTCAGTACGATTGCTTCATTATTGAAGACTTTAGCGTGATTACAACAGACAGGCAGACAGACAGACAGACAGACAGACAGACGGACATCGTTATATCGTCTTAGAATTTCTCCCTGATCAAGAATATATATACATTATATAGTCGGAAATCGATATTTCGATGTGTTACAAACGAAATGACAAACTTATTATACCCCCGTCACCATTCTATGGTGGTGGGTATAAAAATATTGTATACATACCTATGCATAAATAAAATTTTCTACACATGAGATTATATGAATATTTTTTTAAAGTTGAACCCCCCCCGAATTAAAATCCTGGCTACGGCCTTGTACGTGGTGGTAGTATATGATATTTAACAACCATGCCAATAGTGGTCCATATCAGTCCATAATCATATATAGCCCCCATATAAACCGATCCCGAGATTTGGTTTTGGATCCTCTTGGAGGAGTAAATTTCCTCCGAGTCAGTTGAAATTTGGTACATTGTGCTAGTATATGGCCGTTAACAACCATGTCTAACTAGGTCCATATCGGTCTATAGTTATATATAGCCCTCCGATAAATCTATTCCCAATCGTACAAAAATTGGTCCATATCAACTCAGCAAAAAAATTTGGAAGTTCTTCCAAAGGCACAACTTTAAAAGCACTTCCAGAAGATGCACTCCCAATGATGTTCTTTATTTTAACTGCCCAGGAAGTTCTTTTAATTCAATTTTTTATAACTCGTTTTTTTCATACTTTTAATGGATAATATTAACTTTTTATGTTTCAGATACGTTAAAAACAGAGTAAGAATTCATAAAATGGTACAAATCATTTAAATTTTGTCGAAAAAAATGTAAATCCATTCTGGAAAAATTGTGAATTTTTGAAAATATTTGAAGTCAAACGTTTCCGACAAGCGTTAGAATCCATTAAAAATTATAAAAAATTATAAAAATTATTTATTTGACAAAATATCACAGAATTTTTTTATTTACATCCAAAACATTGAATTCGGATCACACCTAAAGAAGTGATGCAAATTCAGTGAAACGGCTGTTGAAAGCCCATGTTAAATTCATCGCTTCTGCGTCAATTTTGCACCACTTCCGGATCCAAAAAGAACATTTTCATTACTTTTTTGGCGACGCTTTTTTTGCTGGGAAGTTCATAATTGTATATAGCCCCCATATAAGCGACCCCCTTATTTCCCTACGTTCCGTGCAAAAGTCCATATCGATTCGTAATTATTTGTAGACACGTGGTATATATTAGACAAACAGGTATGTAACCTTTTTGTCTAATATATACCACGTGTGGACTAACTCACAATTTAGAAAACGATTTAAGATACCACAATCCAAGTAATTCGATTGTGTATAACAGTCTTTCGTAGAAGTTTCTACGCAATCTATGGTGGAGTGTACATAAGATTCGGCCTGGACGAACTTACGGCCGTTTATACTTGTTTTTTACATAAATTTTCTTAATTCAATAATTGCTTGAACTAAGATAATTTTACTTTGCGTCTATCGACACCAATATTTGAACTACTGGTTAGTCCTTTATTAGCTAGAGACTAGTTGTAGTATAAGTTTAGCATAAAGTATGTACAATAATTGGTTAAATGAATACAAAAAACCATAGTTAATTTAATTTTTAATTAGAAAATTTAAACACGTCTGTTTTACACAAAAGTTCTCTAGTATCGTATATTATTTTTCATTATTTTTGACAATACAAATATTGTGAATTCAATGCTAACTATTTTAAATTTTTATCAAAATGTAAGGAAATTAAATTAAAATTTTATGAAAGTGTATGCTACACATATACCTATGCTCCTAAAAATATCACAGTCTTTAGGTAAATTTATTGAGTATTTGTTATTTGTGATGCTTTAAGCCACTGTGTGTGTGGTTTTGATTTGAAAGGACTGATGGCGATTTGGTAAAACCGATTACTTGGGAATAGAAGTGCCTCAGTACTACAGCATGGAGGAATGATCCTTATTTCAAAAACATGCTTATGATAAAAAATGTTTATATCCTTGGCAGCAGGCATCACTAAACCTGACAGTTCTGTGGTGTGGGAAATAATACCCATTCGTACGTATGTGTATGCTTTATCAGTGTATGTGTGCGATAACTTTGAGAAAGTAATGTACACAAATGAACTACACACACATATTTTCGTATTCACAACTTTCGTTGGGCTAAGGAGCACCAGTGATGCCACCAATGGATGGTTCAATTCTTATGCATGTGACCATGTGTCTGTGTGTGTCGGTATGAATCTGTATGTGTTTGTTTGCCCATACATTTAGGTCGACTTGTAGAAGCAGGCACTTACACTGGCTGGCAGATCTCAATTCTGACGAAAATAAAAAATGATTATCCTGTATTTAAAATATATAGTGTTTCATATATAACCTTACCGTCGTTACATACGTGTGTATCGGTGTTTATGTATGTGTTTGTCATTCCCATATGAACGATATTCATAGGCCTTTCTTGTCTTTTGGTAAACTGCCTGAGATAAAGGCGGATGTTGTTTGGATGGAGCTGGGTAATGGTATTTGAGTTAATGTCATCGTAGTGTGGGATGACATGGAGTGGCTGTGGGTACCGCTGTGAGCATAGATGGCTATGGATGGGGGTCCAATACTGTGGATTGCCAATGCCTGTGCTTCTGGGGTAACCAAGTGAAGTATAAAGAGCTATTTCCTTTATTGGTTTTGTGTTTCATGTGTAGTAAACATCATCTATTTACGGCGATGTTTGCTTCCATCAATATCACCACGAGCCATGGCTATGTGCCGCGGTTGCCTCTTGGTACTCAGTGTGTGCAAAACGTTAACGGGGCATATGGGAATGATATGACAACAAAATGTCCTTTCTTCTCGCATTCATAATACGATTTTATAGAGCGACGACAAATTTAGACGGTTTCCATCGTATGCGAGAGTTTGTGAGGGTGGTGGATGACATTGTCGTTGAGATGGTAGGAGGCGTTTTGTGGAAACCTGTATAGAGAAATGTACTTCCCCATCCCTCTGGCTATATGATTTTATTTGACATTTAACAAAAACTTTCTTTTGCTCCAACCATGGTAACCATGTGTAGCTAAAACTCCCTCTCACATGCACACACACACGATGAACTTAAGTGCCCAAACAAAGATACTCTGCCCCAACGCTGTCGCGCTGGAAGTGAATGGCATACAGAATTGTTGAGCCTTCATTTCCATATTGCTAGCCATGGCCGTCAAGCGGAATATTCTGTATGTGTTGCAAAGTATTACCCACCCCCCTTGCCTGACCTCACATCTTTTGAAGTAGGACTTGAATTAAAATCACCAGGAGATGCTATATTGGACATCGGTCGTCGCCATTTTTCATGTGGGCATTGATAAGGGCGGCCCTACGTCTGATGTATATGTATGTATATTTGATAGTCTGTATCCAGTGGCTATCAAGTGGTTTCCTCGGTATTTAGATTCAACACGAATAGCTCTTTCCTTTTATCTATACTCACTGCTCTTTGCGCTTTAGGCATGATGGGCAATAGTTCTATGCCTTCATTCCGTACTCCGTTGAACTTCGATGAATGGCCATGGCGTAATGTTTATTCAATTCCTTGCGAATTTCGTTTGTCAACCGGTGATTGCCATTTATGGCGAATGGAAATACATAAAAAATAAATGTATATTAAATTCAGCCATTACCTTCGTGGCAAACTGTAATGTCAATTTCCTTTGCAAGCTGCAAAAGTAGTCTGGTTACGGCTAGAATACAATCACTCCCTCTAATGTACACATGTGGCGTTTAGCGTTAAAGAGGAACATCAACATTTTTTCAGTCTCCTTAAAAATGGGCTGACTATTCAATTTGATTGAAAATCAATTTAATTAGTTTAGCATTTCTGTTTCGATTAATATGTATTTTGTAATCCCAATCCTTTGGAATTCGAAGATCGCGCAATCTCTCTGTAACTTATGTTAAGATTGGCATTCGATTTCCGCCAATTTAGTCCGAAATTCATATTTTTTCTGTCTCTTTTAAACTGTTCTCATAAAACTGTGATATTTTTTAATTACTTGCAGTAAACATATTTACTATTTAACATTTTTTTTTTAATTTTTCTCGAAAGCCATGTATTATGTCCTTATGAAATGAATTTTCCCCGTGCCATGAAAATACCCAGCAAAAACTAGGTAACTACATCTCATTACAATTGACATTACCAGGAGTAAAGCTGTCATTACACGTTGCACTACATTGCGGCGAGTTATAATGACTAACTTGTAATGACAAAAATAAATACTTCTCGGTAATTTTCGAATTGTTATTCTCAAATTTTTAGGCAGTTATAGTTAACGCATTAATAAAATAGAATAAATGATGGTACCATTAGGTATAATTATTCACACAATCGAGCACTTACATAAAAAATCAAAAAAATCGGTAATTCTGAAGATTTTTCCGTTAAGAAATTTTTATCAAAAATATTTCATAATAATTGTGTTTAATGACATTATCATATTATGTTTTAAATAAATGCTTTCTTATACCTCATTCACATTACACTTCCAAAATGCGCTTAAACTAAATTTCAAATGCCATTTGCCTATAAAAAAGAGACTTAAAATCCACTATTAGTAGATTTAGAACCTAATGTGAATTGGCTATTGGATATATTATAACGTAATTCACGTATCCAACTCCCTTAAACAGCCTACATTTATTTCTATTTTAAGTGTGAAATTAATTTGCGTGTAATCTTATTTAGATTATTTATTAGATTTTTTGTTTGTTTATATAATATTCGTTTCTATTCAAGTAGTTCTCCTATTACAGCATCACTCGCCATATTTTGATCCATTGTAATCAGCGATAGAAATCAATATTTTCGAGATTTGGTTGCCTGAGAGAATAAGTGGCTATTTTGCAAGCTTTGGTGTATCTACGAATCATTACTTATTAGGTGATTATATGCTTTAAATGCACTACTTATTTTATGGCCGAAAGTATGCCTGGGGATAAGTACTTACCTCCTGGGACATACGTATGTAAATGTAATCCGAATCGATGCCAATTAATAAGTGGTTATTAATTTTTAAATAGGCTAACCTACAAGATTACCGGGTAATGAGAGTTTTTGCTGGGTATGTTTAATATGTTTTAAGAATGAAAAGGTGCTGAAGATTATAGTATTGGACGCTTTGTAAATTTTAAAGATCAGATTCGTCATTTTAAAGGGATCGGGGATCAAAATTTACGAAAACTATTGCAACCAAAATCTAATTAAATAAAAATTTTAACAATATGGCATAAAGTTGACACAAAAATATAAAAAGTATGGCATTTAGTGACACAAAAGTGTCAGCGCTTAAAAAAGTGGCAAATTTGCCACTAAAGTAGTACTGGTCATAGTTTGTTTAGGGTTTGTTTTTTTTTTCTACAGTGTAAATATGATTACCGATGTATATATAAATACGATCAAATTTTTCAACTATATTTATTTTTATTATTTTCTCCACCATAGAACATTTAACGTATCGAAATATTTAATGTGTCGAACATATCCCACACCCAAAAAAAAGTGACCACTTCTTTAAGTTAAAATGAACTCATTGTAAAGAAAGTTGAACTTCGTATAGCGCCAAAGACATTTTTATTTGTTTGAACGATGTGATTTTCGTAGAAATTAGGTATAATGCATTCCATATATTAGTTAACATTTTCCTATATTTATGTACCACTATACTACAGAATGAAAAAATTTAACTGATTTGAATTCATATATGGAATGATTTTATTGAAATTTTTTCATTCATTTGGACAAATCTTACATATTTGTGGTAAAACTTTTACTTCATAATTAGAACTGCTTGCCTTCGTTTTTAAATACAATTTTATTTATTTCTATAAGCAATTTTATCTTCAATAAAAGACATGTTTTATTAATATATTGAATATATTTATTAAGAATCAACAGCATCGACTGTCCTTGAAATATTAGTTTATTATTCCACTATTTCCAATTTCCGTGTGATATTATCAACTGTAAAACGCACTTTTTCATCTTCTTCTTGTACTTTTCACTTTTAATAAGTTGCTTCCTAACGATTTTGTCCTCCTTTTACAATTTCAATACCTACAAATATACAAAATGATAAAACATTTTTGTTACAAAAGGTTAGCGTCACTGAATATTACCTGATATTTGAAGATTCCAAAATGAAGACAAATGAAAGGGTAATTATTCTGCTGGTGTTTTCTTCCTTTATACACCATCACGACATTGATAGATTTATTTTCAAAAAACGAAAAATGTTCTCACTAATTTAAAATAACAAATATTGTATATATTTTAATTGCTATTTATTATATTATTTTTTAACAATCTCTCCGTATACCACAACAACGCGATTCCAACTAAAAAAACAAACCACGCGCAAACATATCGATTACACCCACGCGCAAACACATCGATTACGATGACAGGTATCGATTACAGGTAGACAATAGAAATATAGGAAAATTTCCTATATTCTAACAAGTTTTTTTCCTTATGTTTTGAAAGGATTGCAAACTTCTTAGTACGAATGAACTAAAATATTTTTCTAAGCCAAGTGTTGTTCGTATATATGAAAAGTTTCTATTATAAAGGAAGTCGCAATTATCATTTTATAAGAAATTTTACTAATTTTGAGGAAAATTGGTTTTAGTTCGGTTTTTGTTTATTTTTACGAATGCTTTGTTATCGGTGAATAAAATTTTCTTGTTCAGTAGGAAATTCTTATACCCAGCGAAGAAAACAGTATGAGTAAAATTCCATGCCTTATTCTAGTTAATGAACTATTCCTAACTGCTTACAGTTTAGGATTTTCTTACTGAAACGAGTAAATTTTATTATTTCTCACAAAAATTTACCTTAATGGAAATAAAATGGATAAACTATGTTGATGAAAAATTTTTCCTTTAGTTTCGAAGGCACTTTTTTCTGGGTGCATATATTGGCCACATTATAAGTTAAGTCCGAAGGCATGTTTATGGGATCGATAACACATTTACCGATTATTTAGTCATCAACGAATTGTCGTATCGATTGGACAGACTGTAAGATTATTTACAAACACAGACATTCCGTCCGGAAAAACTTATAGTCTGTAAGACGCATTATACCAACATTGCCAACAGACCATCCCGACCTTCAAATGACATGACAAATAATACAGATTATCACTATAGTGATAATATATTATTATTAATTATAATTATGCCATAACTTTCTTTAAAAATGATTTCGGTAGCACAACCTATACCACACCCAGAAAAAAGTGCCTTCGAAACTAAAGGAAAAATTTTTCATCAACATAGTTTATCCATTTTATTTCCATTAAGGTAAATTTTTGTGAGAAATAATAAAATTTACTCGTTTCAGTAAAAAAATCCTAAACTGTAAGCAGTTAGGAATAGTTCATTAACTAGAATAAGGCATGGAATTTTACTCATACTGTTTTCTTCGCTGGGTATAAGAATTTCCTACTGAACAAGAAAATTTTATTCACCGATAACAAAGCATTCGTAAAAATAAACAAAAACCGAACTAAAACCAATTTTCCTCAAAATTAGTAAAATTTCTTATAAAATGATAATTGCGACTTCCTTTATAATAGAAACTTTTCATATATACGAACAACACTTGGCTTAGAAAAATATTTTAGTTCATTCGTACTAAGAAGTTTGCAATCCTTTCAAAACGTAAGGAAAAAACTTGTTAGAATATAGGAAATTTTCCTATATTTCTATTGTCTACCTGTAATCGATACCTGTCATCGTAATCGATGTGTTTGCGCGTGGGTGTAATCGATATGTTTGCGCGTGGTTTGTTTTTTTAGTTGGAATCGCGTTGTTGTGGTATACGGAGAGATTGTTAAAAAATAATATAATAAATAGCAATTAAAATATATACAATATTTGTTATTTTAAATTAGTGAGAACATTTTTCGTTTTTTGAAAATAAATCTATCAATGTCGTGATGGTGTATAAAGGAAGAAAACACCAGCAGAATAATTACCCTTTCATTTGTCTTCATTTTGGAATCTTCAAATATCAGGTAATATTCAGTGACGCTAACCTTTTGTAACAAAAATGTTTTATCATTTTGTATATTTGTAGGTATTGAAATTGTAAAAGGAGGACAAAATCGTTAGGAAGCAACTTATTAAAAGTGAAAAGTACAAGAAGAAGATGAAAAAGTGCGTTTTACAGTTGATAATATCACACGGAAATTGGAAATAGTGGAATAATAAACTAATATTTCAAGGACAGTCGATGCTGTTGATTCTTAATAAATATATTCAATATATTAATAAAACATGTCTTTTATTGAAGATAAAATTGCTTATAGAAATAAATAAAATTGTATTTAAAAACGAAGGCAAGCAGTTCTAATTATGAAGTAAAAGTTTTACCACAAATATGTAAGATTTGTCCAAATGAATGAAAAAATTTCAATAAAATCATTCCATATATGAATTCAAATCAGTTAAATTTTTTCATTCTGTAGTATAGTGGTACATAAATATAGGAAAATGTTAACTAATATATGGAATGCATTATACCTAATTTCTACGAAAATCACATCGTTCAAACAAATAAAAATGTCTTTGGCGCTATACGAAGTTCAACTTTCTTTACAATGAGTTCATTTTAACTTAAAGAAGTGGTCACTTTTTTTTGGGTGCATATTATAGGTTGTTTTATTCAAAATTTAAATAAGTTTAAGCTTTTTTTAATTAACTATTTTCTGCAATTTCGTTTGATCTAGCTATGTTTGCTTCGCCATAGTTGGCAACACTGGTGAAAGTGAACCGAATAGAAAGTTTATAAATAATGTTTTTTGTTTCATGATGTCATAAACAAAAATAACCGATGTGTTATTTTTTTCCCAACAAACATTTAATTAATCGAAGATTAAAAATGCTTTTCAGTTGAAGTTTCATCAAAAAATTGATTTGCCGCTTATTTTCGTTTTTGTTTTTATTTCCACCTCAAATTGATGCATGCTAACCATTGAACTACGAGTATGGTTATAGCATATGTCTATTCTTTTCCTATCTTTAATTTTAGTTTTCTGCTGTTATGCATCCAAGAAATGGAAAGGCGCAGCACACTAATGTTGGATTTTCGAAAGAGTGCATACTGCACATATTCTTACCAATGCCAGTTATTTGTTTAAGGTATAAAGCCCATTTTGTCCCATAAGCATTAATGCTATCTAAAGTATATGATATTCAGGTTGCTGAATTTGCCAAGTACCGAATCAGATAGGAATTACTTAAGATTTGCCACATTTGTCTTGTATTTGTTGAGATATGAAAGATATTATGCAAATAATAAAATGGCTAAGATACTAACAAGGATAGCGGAAGAGAAGAAACATTGATCATTGATATCCCATTTATATTTACATCCCTGCAAAAAAAAAAAAAATTGGAAGTTTTTCCAAAGGCACAACTTTAACAGCACTCCCAATGATGTTCTTTATTGTAACTACCCAGGAAGTTATTTTAATTCAATTTTTTATAACTTGGTTTTTTCATACTTTTAATGGGTAATTTAAATTTTTTTTGTTTCAAATAGGTTAAAAACAGAGTAAGAATTCATAAAATGGTACAAATCATTTAAATATTGTCGAAAAAATGCTAAATCCAATCTAACAAAATTGTGAATTTTTGAAAATATTTGAGGTCAAACGTTTCCGACAAGCATTAGAATCCATTAAAAATTATAAAAAAATTTATAAAAATTATTTTTTTGACAAAATATCACAGAATTTTTTAATTTGCATCCAAAACATTGAATTCGTGATGCAAAGTGATGCCAATTCAGTGCAACGTCTGTTGAAATGGAGGACTTCCGTCCTATGACAAGCCCATGTTAAATTCATCGCTTCTGCGTCAATTTTGCACCACTTCCGGATCCAAAAAGATCATTTTCATTACTTTTTTGGCGACGCTCTTTTTGCTGCACTGTTAGAAAAATATGTTTGTCATATGTTTCGATATAAATAAAATGTGTTTCGGGCACAATTTTTAAACACAATATATTTAAGCGCAAACATGTAATGTTCCTAAACTAACTCTAAATGTTTGTGAAACATATGTTAATATGTTAGAATATATTATGTTTCTGGGCATGAATGTTTCATAAAAATAATATGTGTGAATGTAAACATATATATGTTGTGATATTTTATTCAGAGATCGACAGAGAGAGAGAGAGAGAGAGAGAGAGAGAGAGAGTATAGAGAAAGAAATAGAGATGGAAACCGAGAGGGTTGACGAAAGATATCAACATAACACAGCGAGAGAATCAAAAGAGAGCAATTTCTGTGAAACCGTTTCTATGTTGTTTCGGAAAACTGTTTTATGTTAAGGCCAAAAATTTGATATGCTTAAGTTTAAATATTATTTAATTTGAATGTTAGAATGAGTATTCGGAGTAAAGAGAATAGACATTCGGAACCAAGAAAATAGACATTTGAAAAAAAAAATAGAATGTGTTTTCGCCTTGAGAGCAACATTTTATGTATGTGTGGACCAAAGACAATTAAAGAGCAAGATGTAAATTGGGAATGTTGTTATTCTTTTTTCTCGAGAACCAGAGATTAGCCCCATACATGTTCGATGAGAAGTTTTAACTTTTAAAAGAACAAAAACACTTCATGAAACATTTAATTAATAATTTAGTGCAATCGATACAGAAATTTGCGGGAACTTTTGAGAAAAAAGCACAATCAAAATTTTTACAACGAACGTCCAAACACGATATATTTGGGAAAGTTACACTAAACATTGCCACCGTGGTGCAATGGTTAGCATGCCCGCCTTGATGGGCATAATATGTTAGAACATATTATGTTTGGGATATAAAATGTTTGTAAATATAATATGCTTAGATGCAAACATATATTAAATTAGAAATAGCCTATAAAGAGAAAAAGAGACCTAGAGAGTATGCTGCAAGTAAAATAATGGAAGTAACCAATTGGCGCCTTAAAAATATATCCACACAAAGAAAATTTCATTAAAATTTTTTACTGCCAGTGTATGTCCAAGCTGAAACATAATATGTTTGAACAATACAAACAATATTTTGTTTGCACCAATCCTGAAAATATATATGCTTGAAGCAAAATGTGTTTGGGTTATATGTTACAGAAGCGTTTTTTTTGAGGGCTTAGGTATAAGTTTCTTACCTCTATTCGATTCGATCAAAAGTTTACTTGGATCCAAAGATTTTGACCTTTCCTTAAGGATTTTGGTATTGATTCCGAGCCAAAGATGCGGCTTCTTTAAAATAAAGAAATTTGTTAGAGACCTATCTGGCTTTAAAGCTACACCCTCACAAAAAATCGCTTCTGTAACATATACTCCCAAACATATTTTGCTTCAAGCATATACATTTTTGGGTATTGCCCAAACATTTATATGTTTGATCTCTTCCCAATATATAATATGTTTGAAAGCATATTGGTCTAAACAATATATGTTTGGGTAGTCTAAGTTCCAAACATTTTGTATTTTTGCATCCAAATTCAATAATGTTGTCTTCCAAAAAACAATATGTTATTATGTGAACATATAATATGTTTGGAAGCATTTTGCACCCAAAAATATTATATGCTTAAAAAAAATCTCCCAAATAATATTGTGCTCAAAATTTTATTTATTTATATATTTACAATCATAATGAATTACGAAAATAAACAGGTAATATAGGTGCTAACAACATAGGTTTTCGACCTGAATGCTCAAAATTTTGTTTCTGCCTAATTGTATATTCCCCCACATCTTTCTCACTTCCACGAGATTTTTTAGTTCTTAGCACCTTTTTCTGTAATACAAACATTGTAGAAGAAATTATTCAATTTTATGATTTTTTTATTTTAATTTTACCTTTTGCCGGACGGGGATTCGAACAGCGGACCACACAGTTTATAAGGATCAAAGAAGTAGCTGATCAATTGCCCAAGGAAAAATAAAATGTTGATTTTGTAATAACAAGCAACAACCACCAACTTAATTCAATATCGCTCCCTGTTAAATAGCGCTCCAAGCTACTAAACACATATATGTTTATAGGCTATTTCTAAATTAATATATGTTTGCATCCAAGCATATTATATTTACAAACATTTTATGTCCCAAACATAATATGTTCTAACATATTAACATATATGTCCCAAACATGTTATGCTAGTTTATGAACATTATATGCTTGCACTCAAAAATATTGTGTTTAAAAATTTGTGTTCCAAACATATAATGTTTATAGCCAAACATATGAAAAACAGTCTTTTTCATCCGTGTAGGACCAATAAATTTAAAATAATGATACAGATGGCATTTATCAATTTTTCATTCTCTTTTCGCGATATATTAATAGAGGTACTCACGTACAAACAAATGCCAGTTGTAAAAAATGTTTTCTCCAAAGTAAAAAATGTTTTCTTAATTCAAAAAAAAAAAAAAAAAACTTTAAACCAAAGACCCTAAATTCTCAAAATAAATCTTAGCCGATATTTTAGCATCCTAAAATTTAGGTTGCGTAATCTTTAATATCACGTAAATATTTTTTTCACTGTATGTAGATAAGTGCCCTTATATTTATGGATACCAACTCCAAAATTTTAAAAATAAAGTTGGTTCAACAATAGGCATGATAGTTATGCTCGAATTCCAAATTATAGGCGATGAATCATTAGTCAAATGAATAATATTGTTTAATTCGAACATTTCTTCAAATATCTTTCTATAAACATGTTGTGTTCAACAGGTTTATATCTAATTGTGGACCGATATAGGCACATACTTGTACGGCTGCTAAGGCGCAGATACCTACATCCATTCTTCCTTCCCAATAATGTAATGTATTTATAAAACTTAGCACTCAGATTTTAATAGATATTCAAAAAATATAGGATTTATTTCACTGACGCTGTATCATAAATGGTTTTTTATTTAAAATATTCATAAATTGGATCAACATTTTTGAATCTGCGTAAAATTTATTTTGTGCATAGATGTTTTCTCGTAGCTTCCTCTGTTTATTTTTTTATATTTCAAAACCATTGTAGTCCAGAAACCATGAGCACATTTTAATGTGGCTTTATGTATTTGCATTGCTATGAATGATATGTTAATCAAACTCTTTTATTCCAATTCTGGCAGTTGTATTTTCTTTATACATGTAAACATAATGTCAACGGTTTTGTACTAAAACAAACAAAAAAGGGAAATGAAATGAATTATAACAATTAAACAACAGGGACTCTTCAATATAAAATGATTATTTAATGAATTTTTTAGTCGTAAAATTCAAAATCTATTGACCAATTCATTGTAATTTATTTGTTGAAGGCATCGAATGTTCGCATTCCACAGGACATGCTGTGTTGTAGTGTTAAATTTTCTTTAAAAGAAGCTCTGGGGCCACGCAGCTATATATGTCAAAGTGTCAATCAAGATGTATTTGTTCTTTTTCAAATCTCACCACCAGACTCTTCTACGGAACCTTAAATTCCACGATAAAATTATAAATGTAAATCATGTGGCAGGACATATGTAGCCTTTGTGCGCGTGTGTGTGTGTATTTGTGCCAATTCAAAGAGTGAGAGAGAAAGAGCGCATAACTCAAGTCCTGCTTAATTATTCACCCCATTCAACTCGTTTGAAATTATTCCACTTTTGATAAGCGGTTATAGAATACATTCTCCAGCTGTCCGCTCACCGCTGTGTATGGAACGGTTTGATGAAATCTCAACAGTTCCTCTGAATGCTTGAAATGTTTATGTTAAGCGTTAGACCGAACAGAATGTAACATAAGCTAAACAGGCTTGATTTTGTAAAAAGGCCATATCTTCACGAACTATGCGAATTAATATAAAAACCAATGACTTTGTATTTCAAATTCTTTGATATGAAGTTAAACTAAAGTTTGAGTTTCGGAAAATATTCACGTATTTGGATTGGTTTCTCATTAGTATATAAACGTCTCATAATCCGGTAGAGAAATACATCTGCACAGATCCAAAGATTTGCTGCCTTATTAAAGTCTGCTAAACTATGCCCCGAAACACAGCATTTATAAGATAAGATATACACGTACTTTTTGTGATAAACGTTTATTCTGTTCAAGGACGTAAAAACAATTTCATAAAGACTAGCTCAAAAAAATAATTGATAATTGCATTTTCCCTCACATCTTTCTCACTTCCAAGAGGTTTTTTAGTTCTTAGCACCTTTTTTCTGTAATACAAATGATGTGGGAGAAATTATTCGGTTTTATAAATTTTGTAAATTTTACCTTTCGCCTGGACGGAGTATCGAACCTCGGACCATGCAATTTGTAAGCAAACACACTATCCACTGAACTATGTAGCTGTTATTGTCATCAACAGTTATATTTATAGTTGTATACCATCGTTTTCGGCGCCCACGAGCCGATTAAACAAACTTAATTTAACAGAAACATACATTTAGTTGGGCACCGTGGAGCAATGACTAGTACATCCGCCTTGCATACAAAGGGTCGTGGGTTCGATCCCTGCTTCGACCGAACACCAAAAAGTTTTTTTTTTACATATATTCCAGATATGTTCGGAAGATTCCGAAAAGATGTTTAACATTACATACTACAAAAAAATTAAATTTTTACTATGAAACTGTAAAATGTGTCTTATTAAAGTCCGAAAAGAACAGTGCTTGATATAAACAAAATGGACTGTGTTGTTGGTTCGAAGAAATGCAAAAAACTAACAAAAGAAAAACGTTTTCAGTACACGTTTTCCAAGCACTTTTTTTCTTTGCGTATACCCTTTAATTCTTTAATAAAATTATAATACCAATAAATTTTTCAAATAAACAAAATTTTATGTAATATATTATTAGAATTCTAATATGTTCGATAAAAACTAATATATATCCTAATATATTTTCACACCTTAAAAACGGCGGAGAAATAAATGTTTGACATGAAAAATAAAACTATGGTAGCAAATATTAATTTTTTTAAACATCATGAAAATATTCTACTATTTAATTTGCAAAAAAATTAAATTTAGAAGCGGTATAAAATGCATACAAATTTTTGGGCTCGGGTGAACAATTGACTTGAGACGTTTCGAATACAGATAAGGAAATAGGTCTTAGTGAAGACCAACAACATAACGCAGCTGGGTTAACCAAACTGGGAATTCATCGCCTATTTAGAACAAAACTATCATAAGATTAGATTCACTTTTATACCGTACTATAAAGCAAGTCGCATAAGTTGCCACTACCCGTCATTGACAAGGTTTTTTTTTAATCAATCGCGCTTCCTGTAACATTTAAGGCAACGAAAAAATTGGATGACATCGTAAGTATTTGGATATTGGTTCAAAAGAAGCTTTATTTAATTGAAAAAATATGAAAGAATTTCGAGTTTCGCAAAGAAAATTATGCAACCTTGGAAGCGTCCGAAAATCCTTTTATTTAGTTATGTAAAGATACAACCATTACAATTCTGAATCCTTATGCTAAGTTAAGCAGTTCCGAAAGTGACCAATGGGCTTGTGACGAAAATGAATATGCCCACGATTTTTCTGATGGCCATATCCATTCAGTCTTCTTAAACCAAAGTAAACCAACCAAAGTAAAAGTAGAAATATATATGTGAAGCCCCAACCATCTAGATATTTTAAATTTGTTTATACTGTAGTCCAGGCAATTCAGTAATCCGGACAAAGATTTAAAAATTATATCTTCCCGGATTAACGACATTTTCATTTAAAAATTCTCAATGGAAGAAAAAAATTGTTTTTTATAAGTTTGGATACAAAAACAGCTGTTTGGAACAAAATATGTGTGAGACCAAAAACATTGTAACATACTTGAAAACTAAAAATAATATAATAATATATAAAATGATTTGTACTCGTAAATATGTTAAAACTTACTAATGTTTGTACAGAAGCATCCAATCCTTACAACAAGCACGATATGTTTTCAATTAGGATTAATGTTTTAATTAGGATTAAAAATAATATCAAATTTTTCAACCACTCACATTAAGAAATTCATTTCAATCATTTTGTTCTCTAGCATTTATTATACCCTCCATCATAGGATGGGGGTATATTAACTTTGTCATTCCGTTTGTAACACATCGAAATATTGCTCTAAGACCCCATAAAGTATATATATTCTGGGTCGTGGTGAAATTCTGAGTCGATCTAAGCATGTCCGTCCGTCCGTCCGTCCGTCCGTCTGTTGAAATCACGCTAACTTCCGAACGAAACAAGCTATCGATTTGAAACTTGGCACAAGTAGTTGTTATCGATGTAGGTCGGATGGTATTGAAAATGGGCCATATCGGTCCACTTTTACGTATAGCCCCCATATAAAGGGACCCTCAGATTTGGCTTGTGGAGCCTCTAACAGAAGCATATTTCATCCGATCCTGCTGAAATTTGGTATATGGGGTTGGTATATGGTCTCTAACAATCATGCAAAAATTGGTCCACATCGGTCCATAATTATATATAGCCCCCATATAAACCGATCCCCAGATTTGGCTTGTGGAGCCTCTAAAAGAAGCATAATTCATCCGATCCGGCTGAAATTTGGTACATGGTGTTGGTATATGGTCTCTAACAATCATGCAAAAATTGGTCCACATCGGCTGAAATTTGGTACATGATGTTGGTATATGGTCTCTAACAACCATGCAAAAATTGGTCCACATCGGTTCATAATTATATATAGACCCCATATAAACCGATCTCCAGATTTTGTTTGCGAAGCCTCAAAGAGAAGCAAATTGCATCCGATCCGGCTGAAATTTGTTACATGGTATTGGTATATGGTCTCTAACAACCGTGCAAAAATTGGTCCACATCGGTCCATAATTATATATAGCGCCCATATAAACCGATCCCCAGATTTGGGTTGCGGACCCTCAAAGAGAAACAAATTTCATCCGATCCGCCTGAAATTTGGTACATGATGTTGGTATATGGTCTCTAACAACCATGCAAAAATTGGTCCACATCGGTTCATAATTATATATAGCCCCCATATAAGCCGATCCCCAGATTTGGCTTGCGAAGTCTCCAAGAGAAGCAAATTTCATCCAATCTGGTTGTAATTTGGAACATGGTGTTAGTATATGATCTTTAACAACCGTGCCAGAATTGGTCCATATCGGTCCATAATTATATATAGCCCCCATATAAAACGTTCTCCAGATTTGACCTCCGGAGCCTCTTGGAGGAGCAAAATTCATCCGATCCGGTTCAAATTAGGAACGTGGTGTTAGTATATGGTCGCTAACAACCATACCAAAATTGGTCCAATCACACAAAAAAAAAGGTCCATATCGGTTCATAATCATGGTTGCCACTAGAGCCAAAAATAACCTACCAACATTTTATTTATATAGAAAATTTTGTCAAAATTTTGAGAAAGATTTTCAAAATTTTATTTCTATAGAAAATTTTGTTCAAATTTTATTCGGTTCATAATCATGGTTGCCACTCGAGCCAAAAATAATCTACCAAGATTTTATTTCTATACAATATTTTGTCAAAAGTTTATTTCTATAGAAAATTTTGTCAAAATTTTTATTTCTATAGAAAATTTTGTGAAAATTTTATTTCTATAGAAAATTTTGTTAAAATTTTATTTCTATAGAAAATTTTGTTAAAATTTTATTTCTGTAGAAAATTTTGTCAAAATGTTATGTCTACTTTGTCAAACTGAATTATATACGTATTGGATCGATCTTTTTTGATTTAATATATACCACGTATGGACTTACATACAATTTAGAAGATGGTGTTAGGAGGTTTTAAGATACCTTGCCATCGGCAAGCGTTACCGCAACTTAAGTAATTCGATTGTGGATGGCAGTGTTTAGAAGAAGTTTCTACGCAATCCATGATGGAGGGTACATAAGCTTCGGCCTGGCCGAACTTACGGCCGTATATACTTGTTAATCCTTAGGTTAGGTTAGGTTAGGTTGGGTTAGGTTAGGTTAGGTGGCAGCCCGATGTATCAGGATCACTTAGATTATTCAGTCCATTGATATATTATGCCCGATTCCATGTTAAGCTCAATGACAAGGGACCTCCTTTTTATAGCCGAGTCCGAACGGCGTTCCACATTGCAGTGAAACCACTTAGAGAAGCTTTGAAACCCTCAGAAATGTCACCAGCATTACTAAGGTGGGATAATCCACCGCTGAAAAACTTTTTGGTGTTCGGTCGAAGCAGGAATCGAAACCACTATCTTGTGTATGCTCACCATTGCACCACGGTGGCTCCCCCATGAAGTTTTTTCCACTTCCGATGCAGTCCTTTTGGACAAGTCCACAAACATTTCTTTTAAAACGCATCCTGGAATCTCCCATCAGCCCATCTAACATATATGAAAAACAGTCTTTTTCGTCCGTGTATGCTACATCGCAATGATAGTTTATCATTTTCGCAATACGTCTTTTGAACACTACAAAATGAATTACAAACTTTCAGCAATTCTGTAATTTTCATACGGAAACCTTGGGAATTTTACAATGGGTCTGTAAATTAAACTTTCTTTTTTTTTCTTTTTATTATTTTTTATTATTTAATATAATATATTTTTTCGTTTGACTTCTTAAATTTAATTGGAAAATTTTAATTGTTTTCATATGTTATGTAATTGTGTTATATGTTTTTGATATATAATTCTATACTTTAATTTATTTTGTAAAATGCATTAATTATATTGTTAAAAATTATAGGATTCCTCTATTTATTAATTCACCCAATATTTAATGAGTACCTATAGTAGTGACCAAAAATCTGAATATTTATAAGATTGAGGCATAACAGCAAACAAAAGTCTTGCTGATCGCATTTAGAAGCTTGTAAGTATTTACAGTCCAAAAATACACCAAAAACTACTTTTAGTTTTTAAATATGCTTTGGGGAAAAATGTATAACCTAAAATTTGTTATTCGTTAGACTCTGAATTATCACAATGGACTAATAGGCTAAGTGAGCCTGAATCTAAATCGGGCTGCCACTTTAGCCTTCGTTAGACTCCGAGAATATAACAGCAGATATCGACTGCTGTTTTTAGCGAACGTTTTTCTATGAGTGTTTGATATATTTCGTTTTTCGTTGAATTTCAAAATTTTGATTTAAACTTGGTTGTTCTCTCTGTTGTAATTTTTTGTCTGAATATTTAAAAAAAATATAGGATATTCGCTCCCGTACTATAATTATAAGAATTTTGTATTCCTGCTGTGCGGGTATTATTAAATAAATAAATGTAAAAATGTAAAATTTGGTAAGAAAGTTTTCCCCAGCCCAACGAATTTTTCATGAAGTATATCACAAAAAGTTTTTTTAACTAAATAGAAGTAAAATGTCAATGAAAAAATATGTTCAATGCTAACTAAAGTAGAAGAAGTTTTCCGTACTCTTCTCACAAATAGTAAGAATGAACTACAGCGCGATTAAAATGGAAATTATTTTTCTTTATTTTAGTTCATTTTTGTTTTTTCAAGAAGGATGCATTTCGTAAATGATAGTTAAAAATCCAAAAATGTCAGAAAATGTTCTTTAATTTAATTAATCTTAAAATTTGGAATACAATTTAGTTCAATTTTCAAGATAGTTAATATTTCCCATAACATAGTTTACTATTTTTGTGTAGATTACCTCTCTCTATTGAATATGAATTCATTATTTGAACTGTTATATCTACACTGAAAAAATATTTTCGTGAGGTCTTTGGCCTCATTGTTCGTATTTGTCCTTAAAATAAATATGCGAGTTTTGCTAGCATAGAAGACACATTTCGATACAAATTTCATAGTATGGCCTCAGGGCTATTAAGGCATTGTAGAGGCTTGTTGGCAACATATTATATAATCTTTAATTTTTTAAATTTTAATTCCCATGTATTCACAATAAAAAAAACTAAAGGATAGATGAGCTCCTACATTGAAAAAAAGCATGCCCGGTTCGAAAGATTTTGTCTTATCTTTAAAAAATTTGGTATTGATTCCGAGCCAAAGAAGCGGAGAATACAACAAAGGATACTTTTAAGACACAATTCTCTTTTAAATTTGGGTTTTGTGTACTTGCTTCTAGGAAGCAAATTTTAACTTTTCGCTTTTTCACCCTTTTTTGTTCATAAGCTATCAAAGTCCTTTAAAAACGAGTTAACGACAACTTTATTTTCCAAATTAAGACTCGACTTCTAGTTGTAATTATGCTATATTTCAAGTAAAACCGTCTTTAAAATAAAGTGTTGAAAAACATGTCCTATATTTGAACGCTTTTTTGCTTTGTAGTCAAGATGCAAAAAGACAACAAATTTAAAGACAATTTCATTAAATTTAAAGAATTTTTCTGAATTATTAAAGTCAAGTTGACCTTAGCCCAAACATTTTCTCTTTCATGTTATGATACCCCTTTTTAAGTGAAATCACTTAATTATAAGGATAATACGACTTCATTGAAAAGTTTATCGACTTTTGAAGAAGGAAAAAAACTTTATATTAGGGAAATGCGTCTTCTATGCTAAGAAAAATTTGCATTCGTATTTCAAAGACATGGAATCTTTGACTTCACGACAATATTTTTTTTTTCAGTGTAGATAATCGTTGTTGGATTTAAAAAATTCCTTCATTCTCACCTTAAAAACAGAAATACTTGAAACAGACTTGATTTTACTAGGCAATTTATTAAATTATAAACTGCCCAAATATTCAATTCATTGCTTAGTTGTTGCACTTCGGCATAAAGCAACATTTTATTATTGCGAGTGTTAGTGTTATGACTATTGTACAAGGAACAAATTGTATGATGTCCTGTTTGATGCAAGCAACATATATGTATCAATATTATGTATACAAAAGACGATAAACTTTTCAATAAAGCCGCTTTGTCCCTATAATTAAGTGATTCGATTGAAAAATGGGTATCTCAACAAGAAAGAACATTTTGTTTGAAATAAGTCAACTTAGCTTTAATAATTCTGACAAATTTTTCAAAATCATGAAATCGTCTTTAAATTTTTTGACTTTTTGTACCTTGACTGCAAAGCAAAAAAGCGTTTAAAAATAGGAGATGTTTTGCAATACTTTTTTACGTGAAATAGTCCTCTCTAAATTTGAAATAACTGAAGTCAAAATTCAATGAAATATATAAAATATTGGAAATTTTACGTAATTAATATGTGTGCCAGATTAGATCGTTTTTTTAGCATCTCTTAAGTATTGTCATTGAGATTGGTAATCAGCAGCTATCCCAATAAAACCTACTGAAAAGCGTCTAAGGCTTGCCTTCAACTTATGTATTCTTTTAGGTATTTTACATTTTCGAGATTTATTGATCTTCTACCAATCTATTCTATCGAAATTGTCATGCAGTCCAGTAGAAATTAAGCGAGGAATCTCCATTTTAAACCATTTTTAGTTGACGTGTGATGAGTGCTATGGTGTTCAGTCCTGGAATTTCCAGGGACTTCGACTCATATGTTTGTCTGCCCTGTGCTTCAATACTGTCTTTAGAACATTTTCCCGATAATTTATTTTGAACCTGCGGTCAATGTAACCATCGGTGGCTCTGGAGTTCTGGCGGCCAATGAAAGGTTTACATTTGAAATCATTTGCCAATCAAGCCCAATCATTTTGTTTGTCCACAAACAGCTCAATTTGGAATTGCTGAAAATATATGTGCTTGAAGCAAAATGTGTTTGGGGTATATGTTACAGAAGCGATTTTTTTGAGGGTGTGGTTATAAGTCACTAAGTTATTCTAAAAAATATTCAAACTTATATACTAAATCATAAACTAGCTACAATCTAAATATTCTTAAAAAGTAAAGATAAGAACATGAACCCCTTAATAATATTTACAGCCACGCATGTGCACCACATTGCTGCGTTATCAGCTACGGCTACACATGTAATGCGTTTTCATTTTATTATGCCATAAACCTTATCTATCCTAAATACACATATCACAGATAGTGCATGTTTAGAAATCTAAACAACAATTAAGAAAATGTCTGCAAAAGGGTATACACAGTGGTACAAAAGGGTATAAAAAGTTCATGACTCTGAAAGAAGATTTTTCTTTTCTGAGGAACGAAATTTTAGACAAACGAAGATTTCTTTTGACGCTAAACAATTTTCTTTAGAAGCAAATAAAACAGATTAGAGACCATTCTTACACCATTTGTCATGAATTCTGGTTTATTTGTTCTCAATAATAATACTTTATGTCAAAGGGAAAGTTCATTCCTTATGAAAGTATTTTTTCTTGGGGTGTAGTTAGATCAATCCCTCTTGTTTTCTTATTCAGACTCTCTGCCCAGATATCCACTACAAGGAACATTTGCATCTCAGAAAATTAAAAAAAAAAGAATTAAAATCCAATTTTATTCTAATGCATTATTCTCAGCATCTATATTCTCCTAAATATTTCCTTTTTTCGCTTGTATATGAAAATCATGAGTTCTATACTCTCCAAAACCCTCTGTTAATGACAAACCAAACGAATTTTAAATATTGGAAGTAAACACATTAACAAAACAATCATCCCTCAGAACTCACTATGGCTCGTGCTAACTATCCTTCAAAGTGAAATACTCCCATTTTTGGGTTAGATTCTATGAAATATTGCAAAATAATTGAGGCATTTTGTTGACAATCATTGACCGCAGGATTGACCCTTGAGACTTAACACAGACAATACACGCGTGCATTTAAAACATAATACAAGGCCTTGCAAACGCCCTTGTTCCCATATCGTTGACAGCTTAATTCCTTTAAGACAATTTTCGTTTATTAGGTGCTCGAGCGCTTCTTGACCAATGGTCAAAAGTCATCTTAAGCATGGATGCGCTGACACGAATGACGCCATTTCTAAAACTATTTTCGAGAAGAGGTCACCACCACATCGTCATTATCACCCTTGTCCTTCTGTGCATTTGGCTGTCTGTCCATAGCAACTAAATCATTTTCTAGGCAATGGCTGAATGATCACCAGCTGGGTCTTTAGTATATGAGTGCGTTCATACTGGTCACTCGTCTCTCTGTTATGACCAACCAAAGGAAAATAGGGGATGTTGTCCATTTGTTTTCACCGTCCACTAAATTATATGCAAATTAAGTGGAAGTGATTTGGGTATGGTCAATGCTTCATTGACATTAGTGAACGAACTGAACCTCTTTATAGGGTGAAGGTTTGTTCAGGGCTGCGAACTTTGGACATTGGTCAAAGAGATTAAAACCATCTCCGTGTCGTTCCATTTGGGCAGACACGCATGCAATCAAGCATGGGTGTGATTATAATGGGGAAAAGCATCAGTAAATTTCAACTGAAAACAGCTCATAAATCATGAGTTTATTGCGTTCCGTGCCGTCCAATATTTGTACCGCTAACAATTTGTGTGGACATCTGAGGGCCAACATGGGATGGGCGCGTGGTTACAACTGTTAGGTCAAATGGGTAACATTTAATTTTCTGCTTATAACTGAGTATGTTTTATGTGCATTTGGGATTTTGGGATGTTAGTTGGTGAAATCAAAATTCAAACACTTCACCATTTACCCCCTTAACGATGCGGCCTATGCAGCAATATGTCGTAAGGAAAATGAAAAATGGACATACTTATTGTCCATACATAAATAAAACGGTAGTAATAATCCTATTTATTCGTTTGGAGGATGGATGCTTAGACATTTCCTATTTACATATAATATGTTGCCATAGTGTGGTGATTAATTTCAAATGGAGAGTACCAGATAGGTCTAGACTTAAAGCAAAAGCATTTCAGTTTTTGGATTTAATCGTAATCAAGGAGACCAAAAATTGAAAATGTTCGTGCTTAACCCTCTAATGTCCAATCCCTGCTTCGTTAAATCAGGAAGCTTTTAGTAAAAACATGCCTGAAGACAACAAAAATGGGTAAAATAAAAAGAAAACTTAGTTAAAACTGTTCAAGAGGCTTTGCAGCATATACTGAATTTTACCGTATTAATTTTTCTTGTTTAGTTTTCTTGCTTTTGTGTCGTTAACATTGAATATTTAATCACCTGGCAAAAGAATTGGGGCATTAGAGGGTTAATTTTTTCGCAATAAAAGTGAATAAAGAAAACTTTTAAATGTGGATTCCAAGAAGAGAGATAAGTAGTTCAAAATGTTGTAAACACTTTGAAAATATTTTCGTTTTTGAACTTGTATTTGTTGTTTCAACAGTCCTGCTTATTTGTGAAAATTTTAGTACATACGTAAATTTGCTAAGAAAACACGTTGTATCAAATTTCATCAAAAACGTTTAAGAATTGCTATAGGAATTCTCCGAACAACAAACACAGTTGGGCGAAATTAGATACCAAGTGATTTTGATGGTTAATATTTTTTAAAATTAATTAAATAAAATTAATAAAGTGAGGACTGGTTTCTACAATCAAGATTTGAGGATATCACACTCTCTTAATAATGCAAATAGGCAAGCATAAATTAAACTGCATATATAACATAATTACATTCTGTAGTATTCCAAGTTGGCTTATAAATCTGACCCCTCTATAGTAGCGCACTTGGGATAAGGAAGATTGACTCATTTTTTATTGGTAACATTTGATTTTGATAAGAAAAATCAATCTAGTATCTCCAAACATGGTATGGAGATACTAGATTTATCGTAAATATTTTTTGCCACAAATTTTCAATTTCCTTCCATGCAGCCCAGCTTTACTGAGAGGAGATAAACATCGGCTGCAAAATTTTTTGGTGTTCGTATTTTCATAAACGAATATCGTTTGCTGTGGCTTGTTGACATTTAAGCTTAGCACAATAGGGTTTCCCCCTTTTTTGCTGAGTTGGATTTCTTCATACTTGTCGGATAGAGTTTTAGGGGGGTATACTTCCCGACACATATCGGTCACATCAGGTGTGCCTCGGTGAAGTCATATAGGACCCGTGCTCTTTGCCCTTTACATTAATGATTTTCCAACTGTAGTCAGTTTTGCTAGAAGTAGGGGATTTTTTTCTAATTTTTAGGATTGTAGGATTTTTTCTAATATTTAGGGGCAGAACATAGGGACTTTTTCACTCAACACAATTTTTATTAATTTTGGTGTCTCCGGGGAGGAAGGCTTGATCTTTAGCAATGTATGGAAATATTTATGTTTCGTTAAGAAATACAACTATCTTCACCAATTGAAGAAGAAAAAATAAAAATACTCCAGCGAAAATGGTCTATAATTTTGGTAATTTGAACTATACTTTTGTTTTTAATCTATTATTTTATAGCAAACAAAAATTTATAATTTATTATGCGAAAAATCAACTAAATTTGGTGAGCAATTTTGAAGTACATCATTGTATGTTCTCTGCCCAACACGAAGAACTTGCAATATACTAACAATAGAGGCTTTGTGTGTTTCAAATGAGGGAACTACGTATCTAAAAACAAGTTAATAAAGTAGAAAGTCGGCCGGGGACGACTATATCATACCCTAAAGATTCCCTACTGAATTAGTAGACATTGTTTGTGGGGTATGAATGGTATAGGTTTGAGAGATAATCCTCATTTCCATATTTAAGAACATAAAGGGTACATGTTTATGGGAGTCTTGTCACAATCTGAGCAGAAATGTCTGATTTTAGGGGCTATAGTTGTTTTTGCACATTAGTTGTGGGTAATAAATCCAAATTTGTATAAATCGGGCAATATTATTTTGTAAGAGCTACATGTAAGTCTAAATACGATCGGCTAGTACAAGATTTGAAATTTGAGTAACATGAAGGAAGCAGAAACAAGTTTAGTTCGTTTTTAGCAATTATACATGCTCGATTTATATCTCTACCGGTATTATGCAAAAGTTTGGAACCCGGAGCGCCTAATTCACAGATCTTGTTCTTATAAATATATGCATGGTTCTTGAATAAGAACTATATCTATGTCTCCTTTCCTCAGGAGAACTTTTAAGGCAGCACAATCGACCTTACAATGGTGAAGATTTATCTTGAGGAACCGTAGAACCATCCAAATTTTCAACCACCGCCAAATTAGTCGCTTCAATTGAGTCATCATAGTTTTCCTCAGTAGAAACTTCCCGCATACGATGTTCGTCAAAGTCTGCAGTTTTTATGTCTCCTTCGGCTTCGCAAGAATATTTTTTCACTTCTGATTCTACCAGAGGCTTGTCCGTATCGGAATCCTTTGGCTGATCACTTTTGTATATGGCTTTGTATGAAAGCCATAACTTACACGTCTGGGCTAAATGTGGCAGCGACTCAATGTTCAATATAAACACTGCATGTCGTCTTGGTCCATCCACATCATCCAAACGACTATTTAACCTTCCAATCGGCGGTTGGGTTACATTCCATTAGTATGCTTAGTAGTGACTCAGGATCAGGAGGGTTTGCAGGTATCCATGCATGTGCTCTAGGATTAGTCGGTATGTCTTTTTTTATTGACTAACTCCAAAGCGGCTCCCTCCCAAACTTCACCAATTAGCATCAAAGCAGCTTTAAAGCAATCTATAGACCTTGATACCATCTAGCATCTTGTCGTCGAGGACTTGGTCCGGGAAACTTTTTTCGCACCTATGAGTAGACACTAGACATCGCGTTCTCAATTTCTCCCCATTTTTGCTTTGGAACCATACCGCCCAGTGCTCCTTTATTAATAATAGCCCTCACAAGGCTGTCTTTTGCAACCGAGGCAAAGATCGTTGATCTCGTTTAGAGGATGGCAGCTCATCCGGTGATCGTTCCCTTTTTCCAGCTTCAAGAATTCCTTTAGCCCATTTTAAGGAATCGCTTTGCTTAGCCGACAACGTGCATGGGTCGACTGATCCTAATTTCTTTATGATAAACAAAGCATTTCTGCGTTTCTTGAATCTTTTTCGTGAGGTATTACCACCTTTTGATGTCGTTAGCTTAGAAAAGGTTCGACTTGCCAAAGTGTCGCCACCTGTCGACCCGTCTACAGATCGACTAATTGGGCCTGACTCTTGGTCACATATTCACCTAATATGGGTGCCTGGTCATAGGATCATACCGGGGAACTGTGAAGCAGATGTGTTAGCAAGGCTAGGAACTACTTTACATATTCCAGGGGAACTAGAATCTGTTGGTATGCCTCTGGCCACCTGCAAGCTCTTACTGCGTGAGTAGGCTGTTATGATGGCCAATATTCTATGGGAAAATTGCAAGGGTTGTAACGACACCAAGCAAATATGGCCCCATTTAAACTTAAACCGCACACTAGATATGCTAGTGTTCTCAAGGCGTCAGATAGCTCTCCTAATATCTGCTATAACGGGTCGCTGCCTGATAGGCGAATTTGCAAAAACTATAGGTGCGAAGTATAATGACTATTGTATAAGCTGTCATGACGTGGAGGAAAAGGAATCAATTAAACACCTCTTGTGTGAGTGTCCTGCTTTTTGTGTAAGGCGTAAGCGAATTTTAGGAGCATATAGCTTTAGATTACTGGCTGACCTGGAAAACGTTAACTTAAGCAGTTTGTTAATGTTTTTGGAGCAATCTGGTTGGTTCCACAAAAGTAAATAATAGAGAAGGTTCAGTGGTTAAGACTAGAAGTGCCCATATGTAATAGGTACTTTTAGTTAAATGTGGTATCACAATGGACTGAATAGTCTAAGTGAGCCTGCAATTTAATCGGGCTGCCACTTTAACCTAACCTAACCTAACCTTGGTCACTTCCCAAATTTATAACTTCAGTCGATACCCGTTCACTGGGCCCTGAAGTTAGCAACCAAGTGGATGACTTTGAATTTCGCTGCATGGTTGCTTAATTTTCCACCACACGTGAAATTCGTAATAAGTACCTATTACTATGAAATAATCCGCTATTAAAAAACACGCCCGTTCAGTTCGACGGTTGATATACGGTTACCTTGTGCAAAACTTGAATACGATCAGTTAATAAATGAGGCCTCTATGGTCAAAAATAAGGTTATTAGGGCGAAATTTGACAAAATCGGGCGATACATATATATGGAGCTAAATCTAAATATGAACCGATTTCGATGAAAGTTTGCACATACAGTTAGAGCTATAGAAGATAACATTTAGCCAAATTTGAGTACAATCGGTTAATAAATAAGGGTTATATCACCAAATTTGGGAAAAATCGGGATATATATATATATATATATATGAAAGCTATATCTACATCTGAACCGATTTCGATGCAAAAAAATATTACTTTGTGCCAAATTTGACGATGATCGGTTAGTAAAAAAGTGCAACCTGACCACATTTGTCGAAATTGGGCGATACATATATATGGAAGCTATTCTAAATTTGATCCGATTTCTTCCAAATTCAATAGCGTTCGTCCTTGCGCCCAAACAACACCAAATTTTATCAAAATCGGTTAATAATTGCGACCGGAATCCTGTGAACAACAACAGACGGACGGATACCAAGTGCTAGATCGACTAAGGAGATGGTTCTGAGTCGATCGGTATATATTTTATGGGGTCTAAAATCAATATTTCTGGTAGGCACATTTTTTGGCAGATCAAAGTTATTATACCCTGACCACTATGTGGTTGAGAGTATAAAAATAATTATTTTAAGGAACTCTATTATTTTCGTTATTAATAAATTTTTAAAAGACTGAATACAAATTTGTTTTTACGTAATAACATATACATGGCATTTTCATATGTTTCAAGATAATAAAGCACACAGAACCAAATTTTTTGTAATTTTTCTTTAAATTTAACGAATAATATTGTAGGAGAAATTATAGGGAAAACTTTTTGGGAATCTACGGGAAAGTAGGGAACTTTGGCCTTGTAGGGTAAACCGAAAAAATTCCCTGGCAACACTGACTGTAGTTCATCCAGAGAGAATAAGAACACAAGAGAACGAAAAGCGCTCTTCTACAAAAACAATAAATGTCAACCGTATTGATGTCGCATAGTGCCTGCAGCTTTGGTATTACCGACGTTGCGGTCGATGCACTGTTTTGATAAATTCTTTATAAAGACATCGGCAGTTATAATTTCAAATTGTCTGCCAAAAAATTTAATAGAATGAAAACATTTATATAAAAGAACATTTGTTATTAAAAAGTAGGTTCTAAATCTTATTTCCATACGTTTCGTAAAGCCGGCAGAGAACTGATCTGGGTGACGCCTATGCAAACTGTATGATATTTGAGAGAAGCGCCGATATTAGAGAAATTTTCCTCATGACTGCCACCTACGGACGCAGTTTCGCTTCACAGTTTCGTCCTATTGTCTTTTTATTATCTCTGGTTTATCATTCGGATATCATGATGTATGCTGATGATGTGAAATTATTTTCGTCAATAGGTTCAGTTGTTGATTCTTGTCGACTTCAATGTGAAATGAACGAATTATTTAAGTGGTGTGTTACCAATCGGATGAGCCCTAATTTAGACAAGATGACGTTCCAGGAATGATGCCTTGCCTACGGGTTGCGTTATTGATGGCAATATGTTTAATGATGTTAATTTATTTAATTTAACTTGACAGTAGACTGAGGTTTGACGCTCACGTTGACTTTTGTGTTTGTAGGACGATTTCTATCTTGGAATATGCGTCTCCTGTGTGGTCTCCTAGTTATCGGTGCTATGTCGATAGAGTAGTGTTGGGAAAGTAATGGGTATTTGAATACAAGTACTGGCGGTAAGCAAGTTGGCTGATTGGAAGCAAACTTTTTGAGTTTTTGGAAAATATTAAATAAAGTTTTGGAAAGCCGGTTTCACCTCAAGGAAAGTATTACAGAAAGTAAAAAATGTATATTTCTTATAAAGGATTGCATTTGTCACTTGCTAAGAGCGAGTGTAATAGTACAAAAATTTTCATTGGTTTAGGTGGGAGCCTTTCGGATTTAATGAATCACAACTTTTGATTGGAAACAACGTCTCATATACACAAAAAAATTCTTATTCAATCACGAAATTGATTGATCCAATTAAATTTTCATTTTAATGTTTTCAATCACAGAAATGATAGTATCAATTTAAAAATTAATTGAAAGTCGATTAAAAATTAATTGATCCAATTAAAAAATTAATTGATACTATTAATTTTGTGATTGATTTTAGTTTCAATTTAAAAATTTGTAGAATCAATTAAAATTTTAATTGAATATTTTTTAAAACTCAATTAAGACTTAAATGTTCGTTATACTTTTCCCAGTGTACGAATAGTATGAATAATAATAATGTCGTTAACATCAAAACTATTCATAGAGATTGTCAAGCTTATTCAAAAAATGAAATTTGTGAATATATTTTCCAACGAGGCCTGTATACCTAAAACAACTCATTTTATAACACTTGAACAAAATCCGCTGGAATCCGCTTTCCTAAACTGTTTTTAAACTTTAAAAAGGAGAATTTTGTTAAAAATTAAAAAGGAGAATTTTGTTAAAAATTAAAAAGGAGAATTTTGTTAAAAAAGTAATCAAAATTTACAAAACTATAATAGAGTGGAATCGGTTCAGAAAAAAATTCAGATCTTTGCTTTTCCTGATTTAGGTTGGTCTAATCCTTCCGACCTTCCTCCGTATATAAATCGTCTGCAATTTATAGATTTACCAACAATCGAGCGTTCCGTTGAGAATATCGATTGATAGATATATCTATGAACAACACAACTTGTCCGACTCGATACACGTGATTAAACGCGTTCTCTTACGAGACTTCCAATTTAAAATTTTGTCAAGTAACCTTGATTGAGATCGATCTCAAAGTCCCTGTCAAAAATTTCCCCATTGTATTATTTTGTATTTTTTCCAATTATATTTTATACCTCCTACTGAGCTTCTGGGTTGTTCCGATTTCTACTTCCCATACACTGTCTCTCATATTCCGCTTATCTTTCAGTCTCTTGATCTACTTCGTTCCTGCTTCCGTCACTGATTTAACATAGTCCATTTTTTTTCTTCTCAACATCTTTTGTTCTGGATTTATACTTTACTAAATCAATTGCATTCTTAAAAGAAGTTGACTACATAATTCATTTAATTTATATGAAATATTCTAATACTTACGGCGTTATGTTAAATGGCTTATTAAAAATATTATCTATGATTATGTGTAGGATGTATAAATTGAGTTATATGAGATGAGAAATGGCTGCTCATTTAGCCACAAAAAAAAAATAAATAAATAAATAGTTACATAAACGAATTCGATAGAATAAAAGCTGTTTAGTTATTCAAAAAAAAAATATGAAGATATTGTTTGAGTGCTTCGCATAACGAATTCTTGAATGTGCATTTTGAAAACATAAGACTGAAAAAAAAAAACAAAAATTATATATAGTTTAAGGTTATATATCTAAATAGATCATTGTAACTCCTAAACATTGACAGGAGAGTTGTCTTTAATTATGAACGAAATTTTAGACAAAAAATCTATCGATTTTAAAACATTTTCTTTAAATACAAATAAAAAAAGATTTGCATTAAAAGTTAAATGGTGCATGCCTGATTATAAATTCGCAAACATTACGTTTTCAGATCATGAACCCTGGTTGTTGTTTTGACAACGAATGGTGTTATATAATCGTTGTCAGATAGGCACCGTCTTTCCTCCGTTTGACCCCACATGTTTGATCATTATCTTTCATGAACGGACCACTTTGAAACGTGCACGCCGTTCATGATTTTGTGGTAGTGTAAAATTGGTATTTTCGGTTAACCACGAAGAGCGGGTTAACCGGTTATACAAAAGTTTTTCCTGTATATGCGTCAATGCTGCTTAGATGTCGAATCGGGTAGTCCTACTAAACTGTCCCCGGTCGTGTAAATTTACGCCGTCAATGACAAACCCAAGTTAAAGAGATCGGCCTCTTCCATACTTTTCGATCAGAACTGGGACTGATCCATACAAAAAAGAGCTTAGAACCCGTCCTGAGATTAATTCATTTCCCGTAGGATAACTATGAACCGGTATGAACAAATTTTTGTGTGGTTGCGTGAGGGTGAATATCGACCCGTACTTCCCGCAGATCAGATTCAAATTAGGCCATCAGGGCGATAAATATCGGTGACCTATAGTAATAAGAGATCTTTTGGTCAAGTTTGTGGCGCATTTACGTCAACACAGAATTTCACATGACATATCCTTTATGGGGTCTCTGACGAATATTTTCATGCGATCACCCAGAAAAAAGAGCTTTCGAAACTTCATTCGTCTTCATTTTGGAATCTTCAACTACCTGATAACATTCAGTGATGCTAGCCGTTTGTGAAAAAATTGCTTTATGATTTTCTTATATTTGCAGGGATTGAAATTGTAAAAGGAGGACAAAAAATACTGTGCAAAGAAATTCCTTTTTACAGTTGAGAAAAGGTAACATTACATGGAAATTGGAAATAGTGTATTTATAATTTCAAGGCCAGTCGATGCTGTTGATTCGCAATAAATATATTTAATACATTAATAAAACAAGTCTTTTGTTGAAGAAAATAAAACTGTATTTAAAAACGTTACTTACGTGCAGTTCGAATTTTGAAGTAAAGGGTTAACAAAAATGTGAAAGATTTGACCACATGAATGAAAAAAGTTCAATAAAACCATTCCCTAAATGAATTCAATTTAGGTCAATTGTTTTATTTTGTAGTATAGGGGTACATATATATGAATTTGTAAACCAATATATAGAATGCCTTCTTCATAATTTCTACAAAAATCACATGGTTCAAACAAATAAAAATGTCTTTGGCGCTATACTTTCTTCAAAATTAGATCATTTTAACTTAAAGAAGGCGTCACTTTTTTCTGGGTGTGAAGAAAGAAATAACAACTTGTATTAATTAGTCAATGTGTTGACTTTTTGGAGATTCTAACTATAACTTTTAATTAGCAATATTAGTTAGAAATATAATATAAGGAATCTATTATTATGGACAATATTATCAATATCAACCTTAAATTACTTTAATGGTACACGCAGAGAAGAAAATGGGAAGAAGACAGGAAAAGTGTGCTCTTTTCCTTCCCTGGGTGTAATTAATATCTTATAAATATCAACTTTATATCAGTATCTCTTATGCTTGGAATAAAATAAAAATTTATAGTTGTAATTGTTTTTTTTATAATTCATATTCATATTCATATATATCTTCAATTAAGTATTAGAATCAATAATGTTATCACAATCACAAATCACAAAATTTCTTAATTCACATCCAAAACACTGAATTCGCCTCACACCTTAAGAAGTGATGGAAATTCAGTGCAGCGGCCGTTGAAATGGTGGGCATCCGTCCTATGACAAGCCCATGTTAAATTCATAGCTTCTGCGTCAATTTGGCACCACTTCTGGATCCAAAAAGAACATTTTCACTACATTTTTGGCGACGATTTTTTTTGCTGGGTATCAATATCAACCTATAATTACTTTAATGGCACACGCAGAGAAGAAATATGATGGGAAAAGACAGGAAAAGTGTGCTCTTTTCCTTCCCTGGGTGTAATTAATATCTTATCTTAACTTTATATCAGTATCCCTTATGCTTGGAATAAAATAAAAATTTATAGTTGTAATTGTTTTTTTTTTTATAATTCATATGGTTTTTATTTATTTATTTATTTTGATATCCTAATACAAAAGATATATATCTTAAATTGAGTATTGGAATCAATAATGTTATAACAATTATTGTAAGTAGAAGGATAATTTAATAAAGATAATAATAATAATAATAAGAATAATGAATAGGGATTACGTATACTATTATACTAAATTAAATATTATTTTTTTTTTTGGTTTTGGTTCCAAAAAGGGAAATACATTTAAATTTACAAAATTTTTTGTTGCACTGACAAGAGTAATAATATAAATTACAATCAAAAAAGTAATTCAATAAAGTTTAAATATAGTTTAATACTCCAATAATTTTAATAATTAAATTTTTGTAAATTTAAAACAGGAGTAATACATAACGTTGCATTAACAATGAAGGTAATTGAAAATGCCTTCGTTGTATTTCGACAAAATTTTGATAGCTGACGTTACATTGTCAAAAAAGTGTTTACAAAATATAGAATTTAGCATTAGTACATCTTAAACATACTAAATTATCCATGATTCACATTGGCCTATTATATGTTTTAAGAAGAGAACAAACTTTAAAATGCATATGTATCATATATGGTTATAGGCTATCAAGAATATCTGTATGTACACCATCGTTATTGGCTTCGTCTACAGACGGGTGGGTGAGAGTGGGCGAAAGATTTTTGACCAGCATGTATTGTATTTTGGTACACACATATGCGTTCGCCACAAAGGATTGCTCGGGTGAACATGTATACACATATCCAAACTGTCTGTCGGCCGTTGTCGTCCTAAAACAAAATGGCGTGATTTTATTGATTGAATCCATCGGCGTTTCTGGTGTACACACATACAGCCGTAAAAACAAATGGCTATGTACACATGTCCACATTTACATACGACGTCGGGTCGGCGTGTATGAATGGCATATCACCCACCTCAAACCCTGTGCTGTATGCCAGTTGCTTTGGCTCCCACATTTAACATATCACACATATATACTAACACACACATAGAGACGTACACCCATGGATATCTATCTGCAGCCACAACAATACTTTGTTCGTAGATGTGTGACTCGGACGAATTTGCTCGTAATTCTCAGCACACATGTGCCGTACACGTTAAGTGGAAAGCATTTCGTATATCGTATATGTCTCTACTCTACTTTATACGATATATGTGAGATACATACATAAATACATCTATTAGAGAGAATCCATACGTGTGTGTATGTGTGTTTATTGTGTGGAACACACGAGCACCGAAGACATTAAATGGTGGAGTATCTACACTTTTGCTCGTACATTTGCCATCATGTCCTCTTCGTAGTCCAGGCGACCATTTTAAGTGCAGGATACTTCGATATGAGTCGAACAGGCAACTAAAGCAACGGCTATGGATATGTGGGAGTAGTGGTAAATATCTGCGTGTGTGCATGATTGTATGTGCATAGAGAACATATCCTTGATTTTAGCTAAATGAAAAGTGATAAAGAGAAAAAGAGAAAACGAATGCGTGCCTTTCACAAAGTTGCCAAATATCATCAATGTTTTTGATGTTGTTGGCATTGTTATTATGTAGATGGGCATGTGTGTGTGTGAATGTTTTCGTAATTTCAAATCGAATATTTGTAAAGGATGAGGGTTTAACTGGCAATTGCTCTTGTCGATAGTAACAGTGGATGTGCGTGGTTGATTGCCTGAGTACGACCGGCTAGATTGAAAGACAATGAAACCCAAACCTGTCAAACACGCCCGATTTTGTGTATCCCAAAGACCTCATACGTGGCGGGCGTTCTCTCAAATGGTCATACTATGGTCTAACCGAAAAATCTAACTCTGTTTTGAGAGATACACATGGGGTAGAGATTCCGATATCTTTACCAACATCCTATTCATGTACATGCATAGGTAGTAAGAATGTTCATATGTATTGCAATGGCCGTCAATGTTGCTTATGATAGTTGGAATGGGGACAGAGGAGAGTTGTATACATACGTGGAGTTGGTGGTGGTGGTATCTATGGCCACATACCACATACATTCACCTATCCCCATTGAACATATACGTGCATACATGTATGTTCACATGTATATCGATAGGCAATCCATCTTCATACGAACGAAGAACATACTCCCCAAGACAACTTCTCACAAAGCTCTCTACTCACATGTGGGACATCGTATGTGTTCCCGATTTCTTGTAGGTATACATAAATGGAAGGATATATGGATACACAAGTGGATATGTGTGTTTATAAGGATGACATTTAAATAAGAGCATATACTACGCATACGTCCATATGTCGGTTTATGTGCATGTTAGCATAAACTCTCATTCTCGAGCAATAGTTTTTGTTTCGCACAACATTTGGTTTGATTTCCACTGCCGTGCTTATGTCGTATATGTGTTCACAAATATGGATATATGTGTATGTACACGTGAGTTTAGTTTATGTACTATTATACTCCTGCAAACATTTGATAAATGGCTAAAGGGTACATTTTCATTAGAGATACAAACAAAGGCTTTTCCTCTTTTCTCTCATTTGCGGTGAGTGTTCTGCACTTGTATGCCCCCTAACTGGGTTTGTTTAACAAAGGGGGGCTTGCCAATGTCGAATAGACTACATCTGTATGGGTACATCGATGATGTCTAAATGGCTATTTGAAAGAACTGTACTTTGTTCGGTTAGCCCAATTAAATGGACATTTCTACATCATATACAACAGATTACAGATTTTCTTTAATCACTCTGATTTAAGACAGTGATTGGATTCAATTCTGACGATAAATTGTGATATGATATTGCTCTCCTCGGATAGTCCCTTCTCTCAAGTGGACGCATGTTTCTCAAAAATGCCTCGGAATGAAAACAGGGAAACTTCTTTACAGCCGGGTTTTCTTTCTTGATCAATGATGGTGTGCTTCTCATATAAAGCAGAGACCGAAAGTGAATTAAGCAACTAATATTATATATGCACAAAAAAAATATTTTCCTCATGAACAAAATTTTAAATAAACGAAAGTCCATCTTTTATTTTACTCTTAAGGGCACACTGAAAAAAAAACAAAAACTGTGAACCCACTAGGAAGAAAAATGTTGGTTAATTTTAGAAAATTTTGATTATTTTAAGAATTTTTTTTTTGACAAATTCAAGAACATTTTTTAGGCACTTTTTTACTTGTTAAATAAAATTTTGCAGTTTGAAGGAAAAAATTGGAGTTCGACATTGCAAGAATGTCTTTAGTTCTATTCGAAGATGGGCCCATTTGTAGTAAATTTTACAAATTTAAAGAAATAATATATAGATACTAACATCCTTACAAGCTATTTTAATTTAAGTATACACACAAAGAAAATTTCATTAAAAGTCAGCCAACGAAAAATTTTCATTGATATAACGAAACGTTTTCATTAATATAATGAAAATATTCGTTAATAGTACGAAACGTTACGTTGATTTGCAGAAAATTCGTTATATTAACGAAAAAATTCGTTGTATTAACGAATTTGGTTCATTGGCTGACTTTTAACGACATATTTCGTTAATATAACGAAACTTTTTCTATTAGTGTAGGGACAAAAAAGAGGGGATTTAGAAAAATATGTGTTTGGGACTTTTTTTTACACATTATATTCCAATGGAAGCATATAATGTTTATAAATTAGTGTAAAATGTTTGTTACACTGAAAAAAAGTGAACCCAGCAGGAAGAAAACTTTTGATTAATTTTAGAAAATTTGGCATCACGCCGATATCACAAAAATAAGTAAATATTTTTCGACAAATTCAAGAAAATTTATTATACATAAATAATTTTTTTCACTTTTTAAAGAAAATTTTGTAGTTTGAAGGAAAAAATTACAGTTCAAAATTGCAAGAATGTCTTAAGTGACATTCGAAGTTCATGATGGACACTTTTGTAGTAAAATTTACAAATTTGAAGAAATAATGAACTATTGCTTAATTTATGTATAATTTTTCCCGTCTTTTAGTTCATTTAACGTACGCCAAAAATTATTAGAGTAAATTAAACTTTCTCTAAATATAATAATTTCATGAACTAAAATATAGTTAGTTAGTGAAATAGTGAGATCACTTTTTTTGAGTGTAATATGTTAAATATGTGATGCAGTAGGAATAAAAGTAAGTACACAGTTCTTCGATAATTAAAAGGTTTAGGTAAAATTTCCAGTAAATAAGGGGCACTTCTCAAAAACTATGCATGTTTAATTACAATGAAATAAAGTGTATAAAATATGGATATGCTTACACTCATAGAAAAAATTATGAACGGCGTGTTCATTTTAAAACAATCCGTTAATGAAAGTTGTCAAAACACCAACCAGTGTTCATGATCTGAAAACGTAATGGTTACGAATTTATAAACAAAATTAAAAAAAAGAAAATTTCCGCTATGGTGAAAGAAAAACGAATGCCGTTCATGATTTTTTGATTTTTTGTGAAAGTTTCCGTTTCATTTTGTCACGTTCACGATTGTGGAATGTAATTTTTTCTATTATTTCTATAACATATTGATTGGTATATTTTGAATAAATAATGAGAAATATACGCTTGAAGCAATCTATGTTTGGGAGTATATATTACAGAGAGTGTTCATTGACGAAAAAACGTGCTGAAATTTTGCCCAAACTCATCTTTTGTCTGCAGGCAGGTCAAGTTTGAAGAGGAGCTATATGATATAGTTCCCATATAAACCGACCTCCCGATTTGGGACCTGAAATTGGTATTTAAAGTATTTTAGGCCCATAAAAAGGTGTTGCCGAAAACGGATTCTAGAAACCGTAGTTTTTATCCAATTTGCCTGAAATTGGAACTCTAGAGGCATTTTAGAACTCTAAAAAGGTTTGCCGAAACCCCCATATAGACCGATCTCTCGATTTTACTTCTTGGGCTTCTATAATCCGTAGTTATTATCCAATTTGCCTGAAATTGGACTTCAAGAGGTATCTTAAGACCCCAGTGCAAACTTGGATCACCTCCAATGAATTTTACATGAGCTTGTCATAGGACGGAAGTACTCCAATTTTGAATCCTTTACATTGTTTTAGAAGTTGTGCCTTGAACTTCCCAGGATGAAGAAATTAAAAAAAAAACTAAAAAACAAAAATTTTTCCAATTTCACTTTTTATATTTATCATTTTTTTTTGTTACACTTTTATTTTCTTATCTAATTTTTACAAATTGAAAAACGTCTATTCTAATGTTTGTGACATGAACCTTAAATGACACCACGGCATGACATAATAATTACTTCCTGAGATGTTCTTTATTATTATGAATGAAAAAATGAAGAACGCCGGTTCAAATCTCACCAGCGGAAATTTTTATTAAATATTTTTCTAAAAAAATATTTTTCTTTATGCTATACATCGTTTTTATCTTGTTTTTGTCGGCATATATTTTTTTATAAATATATTTTTTCCATTAAAAATCAACAAAAAATTAAAAATTATCGAAATTTGCAAAAGTTTTCTCAAAAGAACTTCCATGGAAGTGAAAAAGTTCCATAAAAGAAATGTTTGTGGACTTGTCCAAAAGGACTGCATCGGAAGTGGAAAAAACTTCATGGGGGATTCCGAGATGCACTTTAAAAGAAAAGTTTGTGGAACAACTTGCATTTTCATTTGCTATTTTTTTTTTAATTAACCTTATCCTGTACTAGTGGATCAAAATTATCCAAACCAATTTTATATGTGTATGATCATTATTTCGACTTGAAACTTCTTAACTTTTATTTTTTTTTTGTAAGAATTTTATTCTGAAGAACTAGTCGAGTCTAAGGCTCTGTTTGGCTGAGTGTATTATATGAATAAATTTATATTGGACAAATTAGACCCACTAATACAGTATGGGGTATTTTTTTAAGTACAGAGTAAGGGTTAAGAAAAAACTTTTTACTGTATCTGTTATAATTTGGATTTTATCCCCTGTTTTCGTATGTCGAATCATAGAAAAGCGGTTATTCGAATTCGAATCAATTTGGGTTTCTGTATTTACACTGTTAGAAAATGTGTTTTTCATATGTTCCGACATAAACAAAATATTTAAGTGCAAACACGTAATGTTCCTAAAGTAACACTTAATGTTTGGGACACATATGTTAATATGTTAGAATATATTATGTTTGGGGCACGAATGTTTCATAAAAGTAATATGTGTGAATGTAAATATATATATATATATATATATATATATATATATATATATATATATATATATATATATATATATATATATATATATATATATATATATATATATATATATATATATATATATATATATATATATATATATATATATATATATATATATATATATATATATATATATATATATATATATATATATATATATATATATATATTATATCTATATATATAAAATTCAATCTATGTTTGTTTATTTGTTTGTTTGTTTGTATGAGCCGAGTTGGCTCCGAAACGGCTGAACCGATTTACTTGAAACTTTCAGAGATCATGACACCTGGTCGCGGAGTGGGACCTCCCCTTTGTCGGACTTTTTGAAAATTGGACCAAAGTTGATCGATTTGCTTGAAATTTTCATTGAAGGTTGGGGTTGACAACTAGACAAAGATCCGCTACTTTATATTTCGATATTTGGTGGCGGAGGGGGGCCTCCCCTTTGTTCGACTTTTTTTTTAAGTACAGTGAAAAAACTAAAATTCTCTAAATTATCTGAGATTTAAAGAGAACATGCGGTGAGGTTATGGAATTATTATGGGGTACCTGATGATTTCATATGCGGACGGGGAGGGGACCTCCCCCTTGCCTTACTTTTTGAAACTTGGAACAAAATTATGCGATTTGCATGAAATTTTCATTGAATGTTGGGGTTGGCATCTAGACAAAAATCCGCTACATTATTTTTCGATATTTGGTCGGGGAGGGGGCCACCCCTTTGCCCGACTTTTTTTAAAGTACAGTGAAAACAAAACTAAACTCCCCCGACTGAAATTTTACGGAAAAATGGGTGAGGTTATGAAATTTATAACAGGTTCCTGATTTTTTAATAAAAATAAAAGGGCATAGGGAGACATCCGCTTCTCTTAAGTACATACAGAGAAACAATTAAACTTTACCGAGTTACTTGAAATTTACAGAGGACTGGGGAGAGATCGTAACCTCTGTCAACCGTAATAGTTGATACCTGATTTTGTGATTTTTGGACGGAAGAGAGGCCGCCCCTTTAGGCTTATAATTTGCTTGACATTTTCTGGGACGTTTACAAAAGATACGCTTTTCGACATTTGGTCGGGGAGGAGGTCTTCCTCTAAAACTGCAAAACAAAAAAATGGCTCTATTAACCATGTTCCTTAATCTATATCTGTCCATAGAGCTCGAAAAATAATTGTATAATTAGATATAATGCATTTGGACGTCAATTGCCTGTTTCGGTATCAGGCTAACATGAAATATAAAAAAATTTAAGTTTTCTTGAAATTTACAAAGGAAGCGGGGGAAAAGGTTATAAATGAAGAGGCAACCTTCATTGCCCCACACTTGAAGGAAAGTTTCAAGGTTAAGGTTAGGGTGCTATTCACTACGGTGTTTGTCGATATTGTATCGGGGAAAATGACGTCCCTTTAAAACAATAGAGCAAAAATTAAACATCTCCGATCTACTTGAAATTTACAGGGAACGTGGGAGGAGGTGATGAAATTTATACACGATTTTTAAATTAATATATGATTTTTCGATATCTGGTTGGGGAAGGGGAAAATTGAAATAAACTTTGTCGATTTACTTGGATAGAATTTATAGGGAGTAGTTGCGAAATTAATATAGGGTACGTGATAGTCCGATATCAGGTCAGAGTGGAGCGAAGGTGGGGAGAGAGTTCCCTTTTGTCGGTTTTTTCTCTTAAATTAAAAGTGGAGGGTTGTCCGTAAATGGGAACTCGATATATAATTTTATGATTTTTGCACAGGCTTCTTTCTTCCAGACTTCTTATTAGTAAAGAGAGGGTTCCCTTTTGTCCGTTTTTTTTTCTTAAGTTGAAAGTAGAGGGTTGTCCGTAAATGGGAACTCGGTACATAATTTTATGATTTTTGCACAGGCTTCTGCCAAACTTCTTTATAGTAAAGAACTTAAATTTACATGAAATTGGCAGCCAACGTAGAGGGTGCATTATTTTCCAACATTTTAGCAAATGTTAATGTGGTAAAATTTTTTACTACTTTTGCCTTTTCCGATTTATTGGATGGGAAACAGTAATTCTTTGTATGTTATTATAATATAATGTTTAATGTTCAGATATGTTGAGGAGAAGGATACCTTTCCTTGACAAACCACACTTAAAATTCACAAGAAATATAGAAGAAGGTACACCCTCTCCCGCCGTATTTGTACCTATAAACGAAAAATCAAGTAGTCCGATTTGTTTAAAAGAATTCAAATCTTTTCGAATTTGTTTTCAGCACGAAGGATATAGTTGACTAAGTTAACGCAAAATGTTCCTCCAAATACGCTTCGGAAGGCGCAGCGAAGCGGGCCGGGTTACGCTAGTATAGTATAAATATAAATGTGTAAATTAAAAAAAAATTGGTGTACGGTCGGAGCGGGGATTGAACCCACGACCCTTTGCATGAAAGGCGGACATGCTAACCATTGCTTCACGTGGCAAACAAATGTATGTTTCTGTTAAATAATGTTTTGTTTGCATCGGCTCGTGGGCGCTGCAGACTATGCTACATAAATATAACTTATAACGATAATTGTCTATTGATGGCCATAACAGCTACGTAGCCCAGTGGATAGTGTGATGGCTTACAAACTGTATGGTCCTCGGTTCGATTCTCCGTCCAGGCGAAAAGTAAAATTTAAAAAGGTATAAAATTGAATAATTTCTTCAACATTATTGATATTACAGGAAAAGGTGCCAAGAACTAAAAAATTTCGTGGAAGTGAAAATTATGTGAAGGAATGAGCACAATCTTCTTTGGGGAAAATTCTTCCAAACATATTATATTTTCGGGCTCAAAATGCTTCCAAACATATAATATGTTCACATAAAACAAACATATTAATGTTTCGGCAGTATCCAATAATATATGTGCTTCCTGCAAAATATGTGTGGAATATATGTTAGAGAAGCGATTTTTTTGAGGGTGTATGAAAGTTAATTTCGTTTGTAGGATAATATATTGATTATTTTGTATGAGTATTTTTAAATTTTTGGCCAGAGAATTCATCAAATGTTAACATTGTTTTTACTTTTTTCTTGCCACATTTTGTATACGTTTGTTTCCAACTGGAAAACATAATATGAAGTGAGTTGCTTGCCGACATGGAGGAACCAAAATCAATTTCATTTCGTTTGAAATACCAAAGAAAGCTATCGTTCGATATACAGAAACAAATCAGACAGTTAAGGTGGGTACTTCGTTCGGGATTTCCTCCGCAATGAAATAAAATGTCTTTTTTTAGAGTAAATTAATCTGAATTTGCGATATAACCCAGCAAAAACTGGGTAAGCACTAGTGATTCTTCCAGTAATACCGGTAATCAAAAACTTACTACTTGTAGTATTACCTGGGATTTAAAAATAATAACTTACCTGTGTAGACCAACAGTGATGCCTTTTATTAATACCAGTAATTAAAATCATATCTTGAGGTCCGGGTTCGAATCCTGCTGAGACCCTCCATTTTATTATTATTATTTTTTTATTTTTTTATTCTTATTAAATATTACTAAATTAAATTTTTCTTCAATGTTTGTTTTTTCTTGACATTTTTCAAAAAAGAATAACCTCTACAGCTATTGTGGGCACAGTTAACCTTTAACTGTCCACATGGTTGTAAAATTCAAAGATTATAGATTTGAGGAATATAAACAGAAGGAGAGAAAGGGATAGAAAAAACGGAGAATAAGGAGAACAAAATCTATAAATAAAATCTGACGCCTTGAGAACACTAGCATATCTAGTGTGCGGTTTAAGGTTAAATGGGGCCATATTTGCTTGGTGTAGTTACAACCCTTGCGATTCTCCCATCGAATATTTTAATCTATCTATGCGCAAATGATTATAATAACTTCATCTTGGAAATTTTTTTTCCAATTCTTGAAAAAAATTACTAAGTTAATATTCGTAATATTAACGAAACGTGTTTCATTAATATAACGAAAAACACAAAATTGTCTTTTAACGATTGATTTCGTTTCACTTTCGTTCTTATAACGAAAAATTTCATAATATTAACGAAAAATAATCAACGAAGCATGTTCGTTAATAGTACGAAACATTTTTCTACCAGTGTGGGGTGGGATAATCCACCGCTGAAAAACTTTTTGGCGTTCGGTCGAAGCAGGAATCGAACCCACGACCTTGTGTATGCAAGGCGGGCATGCTAACCATTGCACCGCGGTGGCTCACAGAGTAGAATATGTATTAATTTAGTTTGTTGGCTCTGTACAAACTTTAGCTTACTTTTACCTTTTTACGTTTTTATTTAACAACCGTTGTTTTAAACCAATATTTTAGCTAGGCATGTTACCACATAGGTCAACATTAACCTCTGACCACATAGTTGTTTGGTGGTATAAAAAGTGTGTATCTACCATAAACCCTTGAGTTGAAAACATCTCGCTTTTCATGCTGGATTTCGATATAATGTCAATGAAATGAAAACATTGTCATCTTCTTCAAGTAGAATAATCAATTGAAAAGGCGAACCCTCTTTTTGAGACATATGCTTATACGTAAGTACACATGTGTAATTTATTTAAATACCAGAATTCCAGATGTAGTGGTTCCTTGAAAAAATTGGTGAAGGTAATGGATAATACATCTGCGTATGTTAGCAATTATCATTCAAATTTTACACCCAATTTTTCATTAGCATTGCGCACGTCTAAGAGGTAAATTTTGCAACAACGCCAAAAAGGAAATGTGGTAAACAATCACAGTCTGACTTGCAAGGGAACGCATTCCCAAATATGAAAAAATAAATATCGTGTTACATCGACCCCTTTTTCCAAACTTGGGTGACGAGCATCTCTATGAATGGGTTTCATTAATTCACATTGCAGGACCTGAAGACTCACATACGATTTGCATGGGTAATAATTTGTGTATACCTGTCAATTTTATGTTCCATGCACTCTGATTTCCCGAAAGGAAATTTGCAAAATTGAACACACACCCGTACGATTGCGAATTCAGAAGAAAAGGTGCAGTCGCAATTAATAAACCATAATTTGACTAGAGATCGATTTTTTTTTTTAATTTATGCCCTTCACACTCATCACCCAGAAGAATTGCATCCTAAGACAGCAACAAGGATAACGTAACGGAAATTTGTAAAACATTTTTCAAAGGACGAACCCAAGATGTATTCTATTGAAATTTACATAGTGAATGGTCGTATAGGGGTTGAATTCACATGGAAGCTGGCCAAATTGATCAACTTAATTCGCAAGAATATTCCTTGTGATTGCAGCAGGGTTGTTGGCGAATCGCAAAACAATGGATGATGCTTCTTGACATTTCTTGGTGTCGTTTTTGTGGCATTTTGTATTCCTTGGCTGAAAACTCCACACGGAATGCCTAAGTACAATGCCGAACAGTGGATAATGTAATTGAATTTTCTTTGTGCTAAGGTCTGATCAACCCTTTCTTAGGATCACCAAGACGATCTGTGACCGCGAAACATTTCCCATAGCCCATTTCCATGATGATGACGTCGACCACCACATACTGTTCATTTCGTATTAAAGGCGACCTTTGTCATTGTTTTGTTGCCCCTTCTTCTTTGTGTCCTATTGGTGTCACATTTGAAATTTAATTAAGGACTAGGCCAAAATTTAAAAAAAAAAAATCCAATCACTGTGATACGTGACTCTTCAGTGTAGATCACAGTCCTGACATCTGGCAATTTTGGCATATTTACATTTTCCAAAATATGCAAATTTCCTTGTAAAGCCGTGAAGGATTATTGAAGGGGAAAACTGTAACAGGAATCATTCATAGGTTTCCTAATGTTCATGTGTTTCCAATAATAATAACAATAAAAAATGGACCCGGATAGAAAATGCATTGTAATACAAATGAGAACCTTTTTCAAAAGAACCTTTAGCATATGATGATGTCCCATAAAAATGCAAATTATATGGTATGCGAAGCAATTGCAAATTTTCCCTTTTGCTATCGTTATCACAGCTCAGCGTACAACTGTTTCCATAGAACACATATACACACAAGCATAACCGTATCCATATAAATACATATTCAAGATTTGCACATTTTCAATTTTCCCAAATTTTTGTAATTATATGCATACAGGAAGTTGAAAAATAACTCTCTTTATCAATGTTGTTGCGAAATGAAATTTGAATATTCAAATTAGTATGTGCGATCGATATACACAGCCATAATCCTTTTTCTGTGGGACACGATGTTAAATTCATACACAGGTAACGATTGCCAATGCGAGTTTACGAAATTCGGTTTGAGTAATGAATAGGATCCCGACAGTTGGTGGATATATTGGGTGTGTGTGTGTGTGTTTGAATTGGATAGAGGCAAGACAAATAAATTCTTAATTTTTTCAGCATCCCTTCAGTTGAAATAAACTAACAATACTGTATTACAAGGCGTACAACAGCAAATTGCTACAAATATTTGGAGGATTAATCAATAATCCTTTATGTACCTGGGCGTAATTCACTGGAAACTACCAAACCGCTTCCTTCATTCCTATTATATTGCTACTCTTTAATGATCTCCAGTTTTGCAAAATATCTAAGACTAACATGAGAACGACGATCAAAATATTAAATATAATTATTTCTGATAGCAATTTTACTTGCATGTGATTGATAGCACGGGGAAACAAAATTGAAATTTTTTGTGTTGATTTGAAATTTATAGCAAATTTTTAGTAATTTGAGGTCGCTGAAACCAAATCTGCACTTCGTTTCTTTCTATCAGCTCGATTTTTCGAGATATACCGTTATGTTCAAAATTAAGGCACTTCCGCTACACAGAAAAAAAGTGTCTCGTAAATTTAAGAAAATTTTTACAATAATTTATTACAAGAATTTTCCAGAATTTTAGTTCATTTTTCGCATCTTCAACGAAAATTAACTACTCGGAAGGAAATTTTACAAATTCTAAGTAGCTATCGTTTAGTTCATGGCCTACAAAATACGATGGAAATTTCCTTAAAAAATTTCTTAACTGGTAGTTAAAAATTCGTTTGTCATGCTATAAAACTACTTGTAAAATGTAAAGTATTTTCTAAACAATAAGTGCAATTTACTATAAGATTTTTTTGTATGAGAAAATATTTTTTTACGAAAAATGAACTTGAAAGTGGATAACAATTTCTTACTGACAATTCCTATAGTTAATAATTGTTGGTAAAAAATTACCCAATGAAATATTTTTAGTTCACATGTAATTAAATTTATAGACATTTTCGTCAAAAATGGTAGATAACATTTCATGAAAATTTTGCAAATTTTAAGTTAAACGTTTCATCGTTCATAAACTGGTGTGCCTTTACGAATATTATTCTTAGAGTAAATTGTCAGCAGATGCGATGAACTAATGCATAGTACAGAGATCTTTATCGGCATATTGGAATGTGATTAATGTAAAGATGATGTTACTTGAGTTTGGTTGTGTATACATGAGCGTGTTGTTGTTTTTATTTTTGCTCATTTAGTGGTTTGTGTGTGTGTGTTTGTTATTCGCGGATGGTTTATTTGGCTGGATGAGGTGTTGTTTTCAATAAAGGCACATGTGTTTTTGTTATTGTAGGAATGTTTTGGCTTTGCTTGGTTTTGTTTGGCATGCTTCACTAGAGGTGGAGAACTATCGATAGCACTATCGGCACTATCGACTGTTGGGCACTATCGAGCTACTATCGATAGCAGCCAGACATTTTCGATAGTACTATCGATAGTTAGTCGATAGTTTGGCTTTCACATCACCAAATATTTTCGTTTTTTGTGACGTCTGCTGCAGCATTAAAAGGAATGGATCGCTTTCTCCAAAGAGGTGTAATATTTACTTTTAAAGTAGTTCTGAGTTTTGACTATGTGTTGAATTTCAGCTAAACTTCGGAGCTCCATGACGGTCAGTGAGTCGACCATGTCAGGCATGTGATTACAACAGCACAGACTCAGAGAAAGATTTCGGTACCGAGAGAAAAAAGAAAAATAAAATCTTTCAAGTATGGAAATATTTTAAAAGGTCAGAGGACAAACAATTTTCAAAGTGCCTTAATTGCGGAAAGGAGTATAAAACGAGCAGAAACACATCGAATTTTCACGACCATCTAAAAACAAACCATTCTGGCTTGGAAATTCTAGCCTCTGATTCCAGCTATTTCGGCGGATACTGCCAATATTGCACCGACAAGCAGAAGTTGTAGATCGTCAATACATTCAGTAGATTCTTACTTTAAAAGAGCCGTTTTGTACGACACAAACATCCCTGAAACAAAGCGGGACAAATTGTTTTCGAGAGGCGAAAAATGTTAACATTATTTTATTTTTAAACCAAATCTTTTGAATCAAAAAACTTTAATATCGTAAAATATTCATATTAAAATATTAAACAAATTTTAAATACGAACCAAATATGTAAATTATTGTGGACGATACTATCGTCGAATATCGATAGTACTATCGTCAACTATCGATGGTTGTGAAATTACTATCGTCGACTATCGATGGCGCCGACTATCGATAGTTCTCCACCTCTTTTAAGCAGGTATGCAACAAGGGAATAAAAAGGCATGGAATATTTTGGATTTTTGAGACATATATTGGTGTTTGTTTATTAAACCTTTTAAATGAAAGTTATTAATATTTTATCGGTAGTTTAGAAAAAATTTATTAAGAATATTTAAGAAAATATGTTGAAATTGAAAGTGTATTGAAATTTTTATTATTCAATGTAAAAAATTAATATTCAATTCCAGATCAATTTGGAAAATTTTTGTTATATCTTAGCGTATAGTTTAGTCATAAATTGGTAAGTATTTTTTTAATATGACTTTCTTTTAAAAAGAATGTTTTTTATGTATATTATTATTATTTGTTAATTAATTTTTTTTGGAAACCAGTTTAATGTTTTTCTTTGTTGTAAAAGCAATATTTAATTTCAGAGCAACTCCAGATGGATTCGAACAAATAAAAAATAGAGAAAATAGAATATTTACGTTTTTGTGACCTTTTTATCATCAAAATTACAGGTTTTTAATGCCTTATTTTAGTATTTCTTTAATCAAAATTTTTGGAAACCAATGTAATATTTTTAATGTAAAAACAAATATTTAATTTCAGAATAACCCCTTAAACATTTGGACAAATTTTTAGTACTCCTTTGCCTGTAATTTAATAGTGAATTGGTAAGGATTCTTTAACTTTCTTTTAACTTTGTACAGTCGTCCTTATTTTTTGTACATTAACGTCGTCCTTCCTCATTTTGACTACGGCTCATTTCAAGACGCTATAATTTTCATCGTGAGCGAAAAAGTTAACAAAACTTGAATTTATTTTCTTATTCAATTTGGTTTTAATTAGTATAAAACAAAAACTCATAAAACGGTCGAATTACTATAACTTAAATTTACCATTTCCCAATAAAATGCATTTTAAATCGAAAATGAAATTACGTGTCGTCATTTTGACGAATGATGACTGTCTAGGGTTAACCATAATATTTTTATGCATATTATTACTTTTTTCATTAGATTTTTTGGAAACCTATTTAATAATTTTAATTAATGTAAAAAATAAATATTTAATTTCAGAGTAACCCAAATAAATTTGGACAACTTTTTATATTTCCCCCCAGCGTACAATTTAATAGAGAATTGGTAAGTTTTATATTCAAACTTTGTCTTTCTTTCAACTAGAATATTAATTTTAGTATATCCTTCACATCGATAACAACACAGTTTTATGGGTTTATTTAGAATACTTCATTATTTCTCTAATTGTTTCAGGTACAAATTTTATGTGATACGTTTTCCAAAGAAAAGTTGAATTCTTTACACCATTTGATAAAATGCCCCAAATATGGTAAGTTACAAGCTAAAATGAAGAATTAAAAATTATATTTCATTACATGGTGTTAATTTTTAACAATTTTCATTTTTGTTTCCATTTTTTCCAGCAAGATATGTGAAAAAACTACCTACGATGAATAAAAAAAGGATAAGTCAAAATGTCCAAACAGCTGGTTCAAATGAACTACTCTCTGTTCCACGTGGTCATAATTTTTATTCACAAAAAACATTGTATTAAGAAGTTTCATCATAAGTTTTTATAATAAAGTACTTTTGCTTAAAGAAATTTTAATTTTAATGTATGAAAATTTTCATAATAGTAAAACGGTTTGTTGTTCCTTTAATTATTTAATTTCTCTGTACTGTGGAATGATTGATTTAAAAATAGTTTAGTCGTCGACATTTTAAAGAGACTGTTAACCAATTTTTATTATCGGGTTTCCCACAAAATAAGCAAGTAAACCAAAACAATACTGACTTTTTAACTTGGTAGGGGTATATAAATCTTACGGTGTTGTAAAAATGAACTAAACTACAATGTTATAGATTAACTAAAATTTAAGAAAATTATAAACTAGACAAGTTGAAAAAAATCTTAAGGGCTAAATCATGGTCAATATTACTACAGTTTAGTTCATTTTGCAATGAAAAAGGGTTCACTGTTTTTTCAGTGTACATTTATTGGAATAACTTGAAAACGGTTCAACATCCCAGCAAAAAAGCGTCGCCAAAAAAGTAATGAAAATGTTCTTTTTGGATCCGGAAGTGGTGCAAAATTGACGCAGAAGCGATGAATTTAACATGGGCTTGTCTTAGGACGGAAGTCCTCCATTTCAACAGCCGTTTCACTGAATTTGCATCACTTCTTTAGATGTGATCAGAATTCAATGTTTTGGATGTATATTAAAAAATTCTGTGATATCCCAGCAAAAAAAATTGGAAGTTGTTCCACAAACATTTCTTTTAAAGCCCATCCCAGAATCCCCCATCGAGTTTTTTCAACTTCCGATGCAGTCCTTTTGGACAAGTCCACAAACATTTCTTCTAAAGCGCATCGTGGGATCCCCCAATAATTTTTTTCCACTTCCGATGCAGTCCTTTTGGACAAGTGCACAAACATTTCTTCTAAAGCGTATCTTGGGATCCCCCAATGATTTTTTTCTACTTCCGATGCAGTCCTTGTGGACAAGCATTAGAAAGAACGCAATCAGGCTATTTTAAGTGCAAATTTTGTATAATTAAATTTTACAAAAAAATAGAAAACTAAAAAAAATAGAAATTAGTAAAAAAATAATTTAAAAAAATTAATTTCATCCCCGCTGGGATTTGAACCTGTGCCGTTTGACTTTTTCGCTTCCATGGAAGTTCTTTTGAGAAGGTTTTGCAAATTACGAGAATTTTTAATTTTTTGTTGATTTTTAATGGAAAAAATATATTTCGTATAAATATATATTCGTATATATATATGCCGAAAATAAAAAATAAAAACGATGCATGACATAAAAAACTAATTTTTTAGAAAAATATTTGATAAAAAATTGCCGCTGGTGAGATTTGAACCTGCGTTTCTTATTTTTTCGTTCATACTAATAAAGAACATCTCGAGAAGCAATTAGAATGTTATTCCTTGGTGTCGTATTACGATCATATCACAAACATTTGAATTGACCTTTCGACGCTTTATGTTCAATGGCGTTTGTGGCTGAGTGTGCTAAGGCGTTCTGTTATGGTGCCAGCAAACCCAGGTTCAACCCCTGGTCGGAGCGAAAAAGTTTTTCAAATTGTAAAAATTAGATAATAGGAAAATAATTGTGCAATAAAACATATATTGATGAACATATATTGATGAAAAAAAAGTAAAATTGGTTGAAAAAAAATTTTTTTTTCGCTTTTTAAATTTCTTCATTCAAATTAACTTCCAGGACACAACTTCTAAAGCAATGCAAAGGATCCAAAAAGGGAGTACTTCCGTCCTATGACAAGCCCATGTAAAATTCATTGGAGATGATCCAAGTTTGCACTACTTCCGGATCACAGATTGGGGATCCAAACTACTTTTTTGGAAGCTCTTTTTTTGCTCGGATTTTGTCATATAAATAATTTTTATAATTTTTTATAATTTTTAATGGATTCTAGTGCTTGTCGGAAACGTTTGACGTCAAATATTTTCAAAAATTCACAATTTTTTCAGATTGAATTTAGCATTTTTTTCGACAAAATTTAAATGTTTTGTACCATTTTATGAATTCTTACTCTGTTTTTAACCAATTTGAAACAAAAAAATTAAAATTATCCATTAAAAGTATGAAAAAACCAAGTTATAAAAAATTGAATTAAAAGAACTTCCTGGGTAGTTAAAATAAAGAACATCATTGGGAGTGCATCTTCTGGAAGTGCTTTTAAAGTTGTGCCTTTGGAAGAACTTCCAATTTTTTTTGCTGGGATATTAAATTAAAAAGAATATCAGAAAATCTCTAACAATCCTCCTATTTAAGCCGTCTTTACATTGTTTTTTCAATTTTCCAAGTAGTTTTAGAGATATCGTTCAAGTTTTGAAAAAAAAAATTAAATTTTTAAACAATTTTTTTTTATTCTTGAAAAGTTCCTAAAAAATAAAAATGGGACAAAAATCATAGTTTTTTCCAGAATCTGTTAGTTAAATGTATTTCGAATAGAATGAGCTTTATTTCATTACTATCCCTGCACAACTTTCGATTTTATTCACGATTGACTGAATTGATATGAATAGCGATTTCCGTACAAAAACAACATTTTCAAAAGGGTATGTGTTTGTCTGTAATAAGTTAGTTAATAACTGAATATTGTTTTTAAGGTTATTTGAGACGCTGAATCCACTTGGTTTTTTTTTCTATCAGCTCGACTTTTCGAGATATACCGTTATGTTCAAAATTAAAGCACTTCCGCAACATATATTGGAACAACTTGAAAACGATTCACCATAAAAAAAAATCCGAAACAGGAAAACAATGTTCTCTTTAATGGTGAGAATAATTTCCAAGGACCTTCGAGCAGATTAGTGTTTGGAATTGTAACATCAACTTCTAACAACAACTACCACAAGGATGTCTTTGGCAACTGAGCCAAATGATATATGCTGACTTTTAGATGTTGGTATCGCATCCGATGATCGCTCCCTTTTGCTAGCTTCCATAATTCCCATGTCAAGATATTACTGCACCTATTTCAAGATATTACCATTTAGCTGACTATATCTTCAGTAGGATCAGCAAACCATTTGGGCTTTCCTTAAACTTTTGAGGAATTACCTTCTCGATTCGACTTGCCAAAGAAGTGTCACAGTCTTTGACCCCGTCTGTAGGTCGACTATTAGCGCTTAACATTGGTCCATTGCACAATCTTGTAAGTTCAGAAGAAACCAGTGCTGAAGATAGAACAAGTCACATTGCATGGTGGCTTGTTGCATCACCACACTCATATTTTGGCATAGGTATCAAATATGGCGACATTCAAATTAAAAAAAGCTTTAATAAAGTTTGTCTTGAATGTAATGAAGACTCGGCTTAATTTTTACTCTTTCTTTCTTATTTCTTGTTAACATACATATCTCCATTTGATTGTATCGCATTTTCCAAATTACTTGACCGTCAGTCATTCATCTTTTAGTCTCCTTGAAATTGGGTCAAACTTGTGCATAGTCAGAAAGCGCAACAAAAAAAGTAATAAAAAGTCACAAATGCTGCTTTACATTTCCTTAACTAAACATCTATGTATTCACCGAGTTTCTTATCAGCGGAAAAATGCGCCCACCTACACAGCCAATAGACGCTGTGGTATTCTTGAATCATCAACTTGTTGCTCCTTTGTACACCCTACCCCCACCGCCATTACAACAGCCTGAATAAAATAGAAAAAAGCGAGGGAATTTTCTGTGTTTTTTTTCACAGCCAAACAAAAACTTTTTTACATTTTTCCTTGTTTAAACGCGACCTTGAAATGTAATCGCGCCATATACCCTCCTCCCTCTTCTCTTCTCATCTCATCATCATCATCATCATCCTTGCTCACCAGCTATGTTTTTATGAGTGAATAATTTATACGCGACTGTTTGAAGAAAAAAAAAATGAAATAAAATATAAAAAAGAACAAAAAGAAAAAAAAAACACAACAACAAAAACAGGAAAATACTTTTCCCGTCCCCCATTCGCGCCAATTAGATACTCATTACGCAATCATTGCAGACAGCAGGCAGACTTATTAAACGATGAAGACTACACCAACAACGACACGGACATAGTGGGATAATGTACGAAAAAAGTGGGAACAGCCAGCGAAAAAAAATATTAATAAAAGGAAATTTCAGATCTACTACCGTGCACCACTCACTATTCGACTTTATTGTGCTCTGCTAGTCTCGAGACTTGGGTGGGTACTCCTCTGCTCATCGCTCTTGGTACTTAGACTTGTACGTAATTACCGAACAAAGTGTGATGATGATAACGGCGGCATCAGAAAGACAAAACAACAGCAAAGCCCAGAATCATTGTTAATGTATTTTATTTTTTTGTTTTGTTTTGCTTCTCGCCTCCTTTTTTGTTTGAGATGAAAAAAGTGAAAGAGAAACTGTTGCTTTTTTTCCACGATTTCAATGAATTTATTAGAGAAGACTATGTTGATGGCAATGATGGTGAGTGTGAATGTTATGTTGCATCCATCCATCTTTAGCGTTTTTCTTATTCGCCTTTGTCCCAGTGTTTGAAGAAGTGGCGGACTTGGTACCCATCAGGGAGCAACGGAAGTGAGAAAGGCATGAGTGAGTTAGTGGCATAATGAAATGCGTAATAATAGTGAAATCATAGTGCGAGTGAAGTGCACTTGAAAACACTACATGTTGTTGTACACGTAGGGAGCGCTCGCTCGATGCTATTTTTTCCTTCTTAAGGGATATTTTTTGTTTGCTTGTATGTACAATGTAGCTGTGAAAGAGAGCATATTTACATTCTTCATATAATCGGGCATAGACTCTCTATGTTAGAATTTAAGAGCTAATTCATATGCGTCTATTGGAGAAGCATATAAGCGCACACACTTTCCTATGATATTGATCTTCTAGAGTGTTGAACTGTCGATTTTTGTATTATGATATCAGCATGAAGAGTTGGCGAAATTCTATGTTTCCGTCCTTAAGGTGAATACTATGTTCTGTTTTTTTTCACCAAAACACTAAAGTAAAATTGCAGAATATGTATGAAGACATGTGTATCAAGTTTTGCCACATTATGAATGGAAAAGCTCCAATGTATTGGCTGCGATACATTTAACAGTTCTAAATTATTTCATTAAAAAAAGTAATCGTGAAAATCAGCTTGAAAACTGAACATAGTACTTACCTTTACAATCAAACAAAAAATATGGAAATTTCTTTTCGCGCTGTTTCGCGGTGTTTTTTATACGATGTCAATATAATTTAATAAATTCAACTCAAAACAATTAATTTTCTCTAGTTACAAACGTGTGATGATCCGTTTCATACAAAAACATTTCGGTAGAACAAACGGACATAATGTAATTGTTTAAAAAAGGTACGTTAAGGTATTGGTAAGGGCGATAGTGGGCACACTGTTAGAAAAATATGTTTTTTATATGCTCTGATATAAACAAAAAGTGTTTCGGGCACAATTTTTAAACACAATATATTTAAGTGCAAACATAAAATTGAATAATTTCTTCAACATTATTTGTATTATAGAAAAAGGTGGCAAGAACTAAAAAAATTCGTTGAAGTGAAAATTATGTGAGGAAATGAGCACAATCTTCCTTGGGGAAAATTCTTCCAAGCATATAATGTTTTTGGGCTCAAAATGCTTCCAAACATGTAATATGTTCACATAAAACAAATATATTAATGTTTCGGCAGTGTCCAATAATCTATGTGCTTCCTGCAAAATATGTTTGGAACATATGTTAGAGAAGCGATTTTTTTGAGGGTGCAGAGAAGGCAGTGGACACCAATTGCAAGTGTAGTTGTTGTGGACTGTATTGTAGGATTTTGGGGGTTTGGGGGAGAATGCATCCAGAAGCAAGTGCCTTCGAAACTAAAGGGGAAAAAGCTCATCAACTCAGTTTATAAATTATATTTCCATTAAGTTAAATTTCTGTGTAAGATAATAACATTTACTTGTTACACTAAAAATCCTAAACAAAAAGCAGCTAGAAATAGTTCGTTAAGAATTTAACTTGAACAGGAAATTTGTATTCATTGATAACAAAAAATTCGTTTAAAATGATAAATCAGACTTCCTTTGTTATAGAAAGAGTATCAAATAGATGAATAAGACTTATCATAGAAAAATATGTTAGTTTACTCGTACTCAATCCTTTCAAAACTTAAGTAAACATACTTTATATAGGAAACTTGAATATAGGAAATTTTCCTATATTTCTTTATCTACCAGTCATGGATTTAATCGATATGTTAAAAAATAATCAAGTAAAACTGTTTGGAATAATACCAAAGACTTTGTAATTATAACAAGATGTCCAAATTGCCTCTTGTTCTTGAATAGATAAAAGTGCACGACTTTAGGTTCACACACGTTCGTTATCTATTTTGCTTGTTGGAAGGTTTCTTTGCAACATTTTCTCCAATTCCTCTTTAAAATTGTGTCTAAATAGCTGTGTTCGGGGGACCAATAATGTGTAATAATTTGTGACTGTTAAATTTTTCGTTTAGACAAAAAACACGAACAAAATGAGATAAAAAACAACAATTGACAAATAAAGAAGTTAAAAGAGGGAAACATTTTGAATTGGCCGCTACTACGGGCGTGTTTCCAAAATTAAAACTGTAAAGTAAAAATTCCTATTTTCTCAGAAAAACTGTAGAAAACTTAACGCAGAAAGAACACCAGGGAGCATAATATACATATCTTAATGATTTAATGACTTAAGGTGGGTATTAAGTTCCAGTTGAGCCGCTAAAATTGCCATTTTTATCGTCATATAATTATAAATAAACCATATTAGTCATTATGTCTTGTATGGCAATGCAATTTGTAAAGATACGGTACCAATAAAGACCCAACAAAATAAAAATAAACACAATTTACTTGAAGTAATTTCTTTTGGCATAAATGTTGAATGAAAAAGAGTACAGAAACAGGCCTATTAACCAAATTGAAAATTCTTCATTTTCTTTTCTTTTTTAAAATCATAACATCATACCCATTTTTTTCCAACTCTCTCATACATGTATGGACCTAAACTCATGAGTCTATTGGAAAAAAAGAGGAAGCATATAGACATCTTGTTATTTCAGATAATCTTTGAATAATACAAATAAAATATATAAAATAATTGTTGCTTTACATTAGTATGTAAAATGTTCGTTTCTTTGTAAGTATTGAAAACACAGGGGAACAGTGGTTCTGTTGATTACGAACTGAATATCGTTTTTAAGGTTATTTGGGACGCTGAATCCAAATCTGCACTTGGTTTTTTTCTATCAATTTTTTTTCGACTTTTCGAGATATACGGTTATGTTCAAAATTAAGGCACTTTCGCTACATACATTGGAATAACTTGAAAACGGTTCACTATATTAAATTTAAAAACAAATCTGAAACTCCCAAACAATATTCCCTTTAAGCCGTGCTTACATTGTTTTCAAATTTTCCAAGTCTTTTAACAGATATCGGCGTTTGGATCATACTCCTCTTATCCCATCGCTGTTACTAAACCAGGACCATCTGAACAATAAACAAATTCATCGTCTTCGGAAAAGAATGGAAGTATGTTTTTTTAGAGGAACAATAAAATTTATAGGCATTATGAGTTTGCTACCACCATATAAACATAAAATAATAAGTTACTTAATTTTATTTAATTCTTAGAATAATAAAAAAATAACTTATTACACTTGCACATTAGAAAATGTTATTTTTGTATGGAAATCGCAATTTATATCAATTCAGTAAATCGTGAATAAAATCAAAAGTTGTGCACCGATTATAATGATATAAATCTCATTTTATTCGAAATATATTCGAGCTGAAAGAAAAAAAAACCAAGTGCAGATTTGGATTCAGCGTCCAAATTAACCTTAAAAACGATATTCAGTTCTTAATCAACAGAACCATAAAAAACTAACTTATGACATACAAAAACTTACCCATTAGAAAATTTTATTTTTGTATGGAAATCGCTATTTATATCAATTCAGTAAATCGTGAATAAAATCAAAAGTTGTGCACCGATTGTAATGAAATAAATCTCATTTTATTCGAAACTAGCGTAAGCCGGCCCGCTTCGCTGCGCCTTCCGAAGCGTATTTGGAGGAACATTTTGCGTTAATTTAGTCAACTATATCCTTCGTGCTGAAAACAAATTCGAAGAGATTTGAATTCTTTTAAACAAATCGGACTACTTGATTTTTCGTTTATAGGTACAAATACGGCGGGAGAGGGTGTACCTTCTTCTATATTTCTTGTGAATTTTAAGTGTGGTTTGTCAAGGAAAGGTATCCTTCTCCTCAACATATCTGAACATTAAGCATTATATTATAATAACATACAAAGAATTACTGTTTCCCATCCAATAAATCGGAAAAGGCAAAAGTAGTAAAAAATTTTACCACATTAACATTTGCTAAAATGTTGGAAAATAATGCACCCTCTACGTTGGCTGCCAATTTCATGTAAATTTAAGTTCTTTACTAAAAAGAAGTCTGGCAGAAGCCTGTGCAAAAATCATAAAATTATGTACCGAGTTCCCATTTACGGACAACCCTCTACTTTCAACTTAAGAAAAAAAAACGGACAAAAGGGAACCCTCTCTTTACTAATAAGAAGTCTGGAAGAAAGAAGCCTGCGCAAAAATCATAAAATTATATATCGAGTTCCCATTTACGGACAACCCTCCACTTTTAATTTAAGAGAAAAAACCGACAAAAGGGAACTCTCTCCCCACCTTCGCTCCACTCTGACCTGATATCGGACTATCACGTACCCTATATTAATTTCGCAACTACTCCCTATAAATTCTATCCAAGTAAATCGACAAAGTTTATTTCAATTTTCCCCTTCCCCAACCAGATATCGAAAAATCATATATTAATTTAAAAATCGTGTATAAATTTCATCACCTCCTCCCACGTTCCCTGTAAATTTCAAGTAGATCGGATTAATTTTTGCTCTATTGTTTTAAAGGGACGTCACTTTCCCCGATACAATATCGACAAACACCGTAGTGAATAGCACCCTAACCTTCCCTGAAAATTCTTGAAACTTTCCTTCAAGTGTGGGGCAATGAAGGTTGCCTCTTCATTTATAACCTTTTCCCCCGCTTCCTTTGTAAATTTCAAGAAAACTTAAATTTTTTTATATTTCATGTTAGCCTGATACCGAAACAGGCAATTGACGTCCAAATGCATTATATCTAATTATACAATTATTTTTCGAGCTCTATGGACAGATATAGATTAAGGAACATGGTTAATAGAGCCATTTTTTTTGTTTTGCAGTTTTAGAGGAGGACCTCCTCCCCGACCAAATGTCGAAAAGCGTATCTTTTGTAAACGTCCCAGAAAATGTCAAGCAAATTATAGGCCTAAAGGGGCGGCCTCTCTTCCGTCCAAAAATCACAAAATCAGGTATCAACTATTACGGTTGACAGAGGTTACGATCTCTCCCCAGTCCTCTGTAAATTTCAAGTAACTCGGTAAAGTTTAATTGTTTCTCTGTATGTACTTAAGAGAAGCGGATGTCTCCCTATGCCCTTTTATTTTTATTAAAAAATCAGGAACCTGATATAAATTTCATAACCTCACCCATTTTTCCGTAAAATTTCAGTCGGGGGAGTTTAGTTTTGTTTTCACTGTACTTTAAAAAAGTCGGGCAAAGGGGTGGCCCCCTCCCCGACCAAATATCGAAAAATAATGTAGCGGATTTTCGTCTAGATGCCAACCCCAACATTTAATGAAAATTTCATGCAAATCGCATAATTTTGTTCCAAGTTTCAAAAAGTAAGGCAAGGGGGAGGTCCCCTCCCCGTCCGCATATGAAATCATCAGGTACCCCATAATAATTCCATAACCTCACCGCATGTTCTCTTTAAATCTCAGATAATTTAGAGAATTTTAGTTTTTTCACTGTACTTTAAAAAAAGTCGAACAAAGGGGAGCTCCCCTTCCGCCACCAAATATCGAAATATAAAGTAGCGGATCTTTGTCTAGTTGCCAAACCCAACCTTTAATGAAAATTTCAAGCAAATCGGTCAACTTTGGTCCAATTTTCAAAAAGTCCGACAAAGGGGAGGTCCCCCTCCGCGACCAGGTGTCAAAAAATGAGGTACCCTATTTTCACCACATGAACGTCCCCTATGATCTCTGAAAGTTTCAAGTAAATCGGTTCAGCCGTTTCGGAGCCAACTCGGTTCATACAAACAAACAAACAAACAAATAAACAAACATAGATTGAATTATATATATATAGATATGTTTAACTAACAGGTTCTGTTATGATTTTTGTCCCATTTTTATTTTTTAGGAATTTTTCAAGAACAAAAAAAAAATAAATTTTGTTATATTTTTTAAAATTTTCTTATATTTTTTTAAATATAATATGTTGAGCCGTTTTCAAGTTATTCCAATATATGTAGCGGAAGTGCCTTAGTTTTGAACATAACGGTATATCTCGAAAAATCGAGCTGATAGAAAAAAACCAAGTGCAGATTTGAATTCAGCGACCTTATATTACCAAAAATTTTCCTATAAATTTCAAATCAACACAAAAAAATTCAATTTTGTTCCCCTGTGAAGAAAATATTCATTCATTCAACTTCTTAACATTCCTAAATTAGTCCATACGTGGTATATATTAGACTAAAAAGCAGATTAAATACGTATATAATTCAGTTCGTGATCGGTATATATGGAACGTCTACAAATAATTACGAACCGATATGAACTTTTGCGTGGTATTTAGAGAGGAGGAAGTGAAATATGGGGATCCCTTCATAAGGGGTCTATATACAATTATGAACTCGTATGTACCAATTTCTGCGTGATTGGTGATCGGTTTATCTGGGGGCTATATATAACTATAGACCGATATGGACCAAGTTTGGCATGTTTGTTAGCGGCCATATAGTAGCAAATGTACCAAATTTGAACCGAATCGGATGAATTTTGCTCCTCCAAGAAGCTCCGGAGGTCAAATCTGGGGATGGTTTATATGGGGGCTATATATAATTATGGACCCAAATTTTGCATGGTTGCTAGAGTCCATATACTAACACTACGTACCAAATTTAAACCGAATCAGATAAACTTTGCTCCTCCAAGAGGCTACGGAGGTCAAATCGGGAGATTGGTTTATATGGCGGATATATAATTATGGACCAATTGTTGCATGGTTGTTAGAGACTATATACTAACACCACGTACCAAATTTCAACCGGATTGGATGAAACTTGCTTCTCGAAGAGGCTTCGCAAACCAAATCTGAGTGTCGGTTTATATGGGGGCTATACGTAAAAGTGGTCCGATATGGTCCATTTGTAATACCATCCGACCTACATCAATAACAACTACTATCAACTCGATAGCTTGTTTCGTTCGGAAGTTAGCGCGATTTCAATAGACGGACGGTTCAGATTTAGATATAGCTCCCGAATATATCTTTCAACCAATTTACTTGAAACTTTGCATAGGGAGTATAATTAAGATTCTGGATATGCATGCTAATTTCGGTTGAAATTTTGATATAGCTCCCATATATATCTTTCGCCCGATTTTCCGTCATATGACCACAGAGGTCAAAGTTGTAAAATTTTGCACAGGGAGTAGAATTAACATAGTGCATGTGAAATTTGATTGAAATCGGTTCAGATTTCGATATAGCTTCCATATATATGTTTTTCCGATTTAGGCAAAAATGGTCAAAATACCCACATAAAATCGCCACTGCTAAGTCAAGAACTTATAAAAATGACTCAAATTTCCCTATTACTCTAATACATATCTATCGACCGATCAATCATAAATACACTTTTGCGAAGTTGCCTCAAAATTGGTTTAGATTTAAATGTTTCCCATATTTTTTTTAGTAATATTGTGCTTCATCCCAGGGCATTAGCCGATTTAAATTTTAATTCTAGAGATTTTGTAGAAGTACAAAAAATTGTTTCCAAATCGGTTAAAGATATAAAGATTTGTATATGGGAATATAAACCTTCACGAAGGAGTTGAGATGGTAACACAAATTTTGGTCTACAAAGTGGTAAAGGGTATAATAGACTTTAAACTTTACTTACTTGTTTTACGGCCATTTTCATGTAGCCCCGTTAGACTTTAACTGCCAGTTAACAGAAAGTAAATTGCAAATACCTTCTCTCCGGTTAGCTTTAAATGGAAATTTTTCAGCAGTTAAGTTCCTACACCCTCAAAAAAAAATCGCTTCTGTAACATATACTCCCAAACATATTTTGCTTCAAGCATATAAATTTTTGGGTATTGCCCAAACATTTATATGTTTGATTTCTTCCAATATATAATATATTTGAAAGCATATTGGTCTAAACAATATAATATATTTGGGTAGTCTAAGTTCCAAACATTTTGTATTTTTCCATCCAAATTCAATAATGTTGTCTTCCAAAAAACTATATGTTCTTATGTGAACATATAATATGTTTGGAAACATTTTGAACGCAAAAATATTATATGCTTAGAAGAATTTTCTCCCAAAGAAGATTGTGCTCAAATTTTTTTCTGCCTAATTGTATATTCCCTTACATTTTTCTCACTTCCACGAGTTTTTGGCACCTTTTTCTGTAATACAAACATTTTAGAAGAAATTATTATATTTTATATTTTTTTTTTAATTTTACCTTTTGCCGGACGGGGATTCGAACAGCGGACTACACAGTTTGTAAGCCAGCACACTAACCACTGGCCTACGTAGCTGTTATGGTCATCAAGAGATAATTATCGTTATAAGTTATATTTATATAGCATAGCTTGCGGCGCCCACGAGCCGATGCAAACATAACATTGTTTAACAACATAACATTGTTAAACATACATTTGTTGGCAGCGTGGAGCAGTGGTTGGTCGTCCGCCTTGCGTGACAGGAGACCTGGGTTCGATCCCTGCTTCGACCAACACCATTTTTTTTTAAATATATATTTTAACATATATTCCAGATACATTCGGAAGTTCCCGAAAAGGTGTTCAGCATTACATACTATTATATTAAATTTTTACTACGAAATTGTAAAGTGTGTTTTATAAAAGTCAGAAAAGAAAAGTGCTTGATATAAACGAAATGGACTCAGTTCAAATCAAATATTATTTTTTTATTGCAACAATAAAAATTGTGTAACAAATAAAGGTTTTTGTATACAAATTTTCGAAGAAATTCAAAAGCTCGTACAAAAGAAGAACGTGAAGTCGAGTATATATAAATATTTTTCCATCGCTAAAATGAGAAATAATTTTAGCGGCAAAACTCGAACTCAATGCCCACTTTTATTTTCGAAAAAATCCGTCAACTCCTCTTGGACTACTCATTAATAAGGAGGAACTAATCTTTGTTTTTATAGATCTTCAAAGGTCGATACTTTCAATGAAGTCGTGTTGTCGTTATAATTAAGTGATTTGACTTAAAAATGGGTATCATAACATGAAAGAAAGAATTTTGGACTAAGGTCAACTTGACTTTAATAATTCCGAAAAATTCTTTAAAATTAATGAAACTGTCTTTAAATTTGTTGCATTTTTGCATCTTGACTACAAGGCAAAAATCATTCAAAAGTAGGATATGTTTTTCAATACTTTATTTTAAAGAAATTTTTTACTTGAAACATAGCATAATTTCTACTGGAAGTCTTGTTTTTAACGGACATTTTATAGCATATGAAAAAAGCTGAAAAAGCGAAAAAATTGAAATGTGCTTCGTAGAGTCAAGTACACAAAACCCCATTTAAAAGAGAATTGTGTCTTAAAAGCATCCTTACTTGTATTCTCCGCTTCTTTGGTTCGGAATCAATATCAAAATTGTTAAAGTGGAGGCACAATCTTTGGAACCGGACATGCTTTTTGGTCAGTGTATAGTGCCCTTTCGTTAGTTTTTATGAAAATCCCTTTAATTACCTGTGTTTGAATATTTTGACTTACTCGTCCTAAGTTCCGATTTGTTTTGACGAAACAAAAAAATTGTGCCTGTAATGCGAAAATGATAAACAAAACTCATGCTCTTTTTTTCAAATATATTTTATCTTGGTTCCGAATGAATTTTCTCTCCGAATACTCATTTTAATATTTTACTTAAGCATATATAATTTGTGGCGAAGTCTTATATCACAACATATATATTTTTACTCATAATATGTAAATTTATACTTGTTTATATTCACACATAGTATTTTTCCTATATTTAATGAAATTTTTCAAATATATATACATTTGTAATGCGCCAATTGGTTACTTTCATTATTTTACTTCCAGCATACACTTTGTCTCTCTTTGTAAACACATATATGTTATGGGCTATTTCTAAACTAATATAAGTTTGCATCCAAGCATATTATATTTACAAACATTTTATGTCCCAGACATAATATGTTCTAACATATTAACATATATGTCCCAAACATATTATGCTAGTTTATGAACATTATATGTTTGCACTCAGAAATATTGTGTTTAAAAATTTGAGTTCCAAACATATAATGTTTATATCCAAACATATGAAAAACAGTCTTTTTCGTCCGTGTATCTGGAATATGGCATATATGGGCAACATGACAGATATGTCCATAGTACAGTTTAAAAGTTCGTTAGCTAACGTAGCACTAACGGAGCTTTATGAAAATGGGGGTTAATTTAATTTAGTTAGGCTCACCGATAAAAGGGATGTGAAAAGTAGGGAGTTTTACATCTCGCATTCGCAACTTCAAACTATTCGGATTTTGCGTGGTTCATAATGATCACCCAAACTTTCGTTGCATCAGCGAATGAATAGCTAGAGATTTGACAATTTTTAATTTATATGGATATTGGCTCTAATAAGTCAAAAAGTGAATTTATAAAATTCACTCTTAAGTAGTAGTTTTTCTCCGCTATCTGTTTTTGCAGAAATTTGTGGAAGGCTAATATGAGCGTGTACAGATCGTCATATTTACAGCACCATCGAGTACGACATAGTAATTTTGGCTTGAAATCTTCCATTGAAATAAATCTATTCTCTTCTACTTTTTTTTAAATTCGTTTATAATTGTATGAACATTGCTGAGAACTGAAACTTCTTCGAACATACCATAATCTTGGATATTATCAAATTCGCTGCCTAGCCGACGGGACTGAAGTATTTTGAATTTGCGACGTTTATTACTTTTTCTACATTTACGACGCGAATTTGACGTTTACAACTTTGCGACAGTCGCAAACCTAAAAAAGTTTGATACAGACCATCTCTGTCTCGATCTAGCCCTTGTTGTCCGTCCGTCTGTCTATATGTCGGATTCCGATCGCAATTATTAAGTGATTTTGATGAAATTTGGTTCAGAGCATTTTTTGGCACAAGGACGAAAGCTTTTGAATTTTGAAAAATCGGATCCAATTTAGATATAGCCCTCATATATGTATATGTATCCCCAGATTTAAAAAATGGGGTCGTATTGAGCTTATGTACTAACCGATCGTCTTCAAATTTAACACAAAGTATTTCTTCCCAACTTTGACCATAAAACTCTTATTTCTTGACAAATCTTACACAATGTAATCTTCTATAGCACAAACTATATCTGCACAAAATCATCGAAATTGTACAATGTACACTGAAAAAAATATTGTCGTGAGGTCAAAGATTTCATGTCTTTAAAATACGAATACAAATTTTGCTTAGCATAGAAGACGCATTTCTCTAAAATAAAGTTATTTCCCTTGTCCAAAAGTCGATAAACTATTCAATGAAGTCGTATTGTCCTTATAATAAAGTGATTTGACTTAAAAATGGGTATCTTAACATGAAAGAAAAAATGTATAGGCTAAGGTCAACTTGACTTTAATAATTCAGAAAAATTCTATAAATTTAATGAAATTGTCTTTAAATTTGTTGTCTTTTTGCATCTTGACTACAAAGCAAAAAATCGTTCAAATATAGGACATGTTTTTCAAAACTTTATTTTAAAGAAGTTTTTTACTTCAAACATAGCATAATTTCTACTGGAAGTCAAGTCTAAATTTGGAAAATTAAGTTGCCGTTAACTCGTTTTTAAAGGACTTTGATAGCATATGAAGAAAAAAAGCTGAGAAAGCGAAAAATTAAAATTTGCTTCCTAGAAGCAAGTACACAAAACCTAAATTTAAAAGAGAATTGTGTCTTAAAAGTGTCCTTACTTGTATTCTTCGCTTCTTTGGCTCGGAATCAATACCAAATTTTTTAAAGTAAAGACAAAATCTTTGGAACCGAGTATGCTTTTTTTTCAGTGTAGGTACAATATAGTATTCTAAAATATCAATATTATCCAACTCGGTTCAGATTTAGAATAGCCCCTATATAAATTTATCGCGCGGTTTGCCGAAATTTAGCTATAATATCCTTATATTGATCTTACTCAATTTTAGATGTATAATTCGATCTAACTAAGATTTACACATATCTCTTAAATACTAACCGGTCTAACAAAGAAAAACACATTTTTTTGTCAAAATTTGTTTTTATTATTTAACATAGTTCCCTTCAAGAGCGATACAATGATTATAACGACCTTCAAATTTTTTGATACAATTTTGGTAGTACTCCTTCGGTTTTGCCTCAAAATAGGCCTCATTTTCGGCGATCACCTCGTCATTGCAGCCAAATTTTTTCCCTGCGAGCATCCTTTTGAGGTCTGAGAACAAGAAAAAGTCGCTGGGGGCCAGATCTGGAGAATACGGTGGGTGGGGAAGCAATTCGAAGCCCAATTCATGAATTGCCATCGTTCTCAATGACTTGTGGCACGGTGCGTTGTCTTGGTGGAACAACACTTTTTTCTTCTTCATATGGGGCCGTTTTGCCGCGATTTCGACCTTCAAACGCTCCAATAACGCCATATAATAGTCACTGTTGATGGTTTTTTCCCTTCTCAAGATAATCGATATAAAATTAATCCATGCGCATCCCAAAAAAACGGAGGCCATTACTTTGCCAGCGGACTTTTGAGTCTTTCCACGTGTCGGAGACGGTTCGCCGGTCGCTGTCCACTCATCCGACTGTCGATTGGACTCAGGAGTGTAGTGATGGAGCCATGTTTCATCCATTGTCACATATCGACGGAAAAACTCGGGTGTATTACGAGGAGCCACCGTGGTGCAATGGTTAGCATGCCCGCCTTGCATACACAAGGTCGTGGGTTCGATTCCTGCTACGACCGAACACCAAAAAGTTTTTCAGCGGTGGATTATCCCACCTCAGTAATGCTGGTGACATTTCTGAAGGTTTCAAAGCTTCTCTAAGTGGTTTCACTGGAATGTGGAACGCCGTTCGGACTCGGCTATAAAAAGGAGGTCCCTTGTCATTGAGCTTAACATGGAATCGGGCAGCACTCAGTGATAAGAGAGAAGTTCACCACTGTGGTATCACAATGGACTGAATAGTCTAAGTGAGCCTGATACATCGGGCTGCCACATAAACTAACCTAAACTAACTAACGAGTAAACAGCTGCAAACACCGCTCAGAATCATCAACACGTTGTTATTTTTGGTTAAATGTAAGCTCGCGCGGCACCCATTTTGCACAGAGCTTCCGCATATCCAAATATTGATGAATGATATGACCAACACGTTCCTTGGATATCTTTAAGGCCTCTGCTAACTCGATCAACTTCATTTTACGGTCATTCAAAATCATTTTGTGGATTTTTTTGATGTTTTCGTCGGTAACCACCTTTTTCGGGCGTCCACTGCGTTCTCCGTGCTCATTTCACCACGCTTGAATTTTGCATACCAATCAATTATTGTTGATTTCCCTGGGGCAGCGTCCGGAAACTCATTATCAAGCCAAGTTTTTGCTTCCACCGTATTTTTTCCCTTCAGAAAATAGTATTTTATCAAAACACGAAATTCCTTTTTTTCCATTTTTTTCACAAAAACAAAAGTTAGGTTAGGTTAGGTTAGGTTAGGTTAGGTGGCAGCCCGATGTATCAGGCTCACTTAGACTATTCAATCCATTGTGATACCACATTGGTGAACTTCTCTCTTATCACTGAGTGCTGCCCGATTCCATGTTAAGCTCAATGACAAGGGACCTCCTTTTTATAGCCGAGTCCGAACGGCGTTCCACATTCCAGTGAAACCACTTAGAGAAGCTTTGAAACCCTCAGACATGTCACCAGCATTACTGAGGTGGGATAATCCACCGCTGAAAAACTTTTTGGTGTTCGGTCGAAGCAGGAATCGAACCCACGACCTTGTGTATGCAAGGCGGGCATGCTAACCATTGCACCACGGTGGCTCCCGTTGGTTCACAAAAGACGCTCTATCTCATAAACTAATTGACTTACAGACGTCAAATTTTGACACGAATCATTTGAAGGTTGGTACTATATAAAAATAATATGCATTTAATACTAGCAACGCCATCTATGTGCCAGACCGGGCACTTATCAGCCAACCTGTTAATATAGTCCGATTTTCCCTTATTTAGCTATATTATCAATAATTTTGAGCGGTTTAATATTTTCTTTAATAGTGGACTCAATTTTAGTGAGATATATAGCATTTTCACTTCAAATGAAACCTTTTACATTTCAAATGAAACCTTTTTAAAATCAAATGAATCTTTTTGCAAATCAAATGATACCTTTTTCAAATCAAATGAATCCTTTTTCACATCAAATGAAACCCTTTTCAAATCAAATGAAACTTTTTTCATTTCAAATGAAACTTTTTTCAAATCAAATGAATCTTTTGCGATTTTAATAAAATTGTAGAATATATTTATATTTGACCCAGATTTTTATTTAAAATCATTGATGGTTAGGGCATAATTGCTATGCATAATTGCTATGTATCCTGTGTATACATGGGAAATGTTGAAAAAAAAAATAATTTCCTCTCCAACGAAATTTAAGACATTCTAATATCATTTTCGATTTCTTTTCGTTGTCATTTTTTTTTAATTTATAATATTTCGGCTTTTTTGTGCGTTTTATATGATATTTTTATATTATAACTTATAATGTCACCAAACCTTTGTTTTAAATCTGTTTCAACTTTTTTCTTTATTATTAAATTTCGTGCGAAAAAATGCAATGGTTACAATAACTCATTGTGGATTTTCGATTGGATGACATTTTCCATGATAATATTAGAAGAAGATTATGCGTCTCCAAAGGAATTGCCTTGAAAGACACCTTCTTGTTGTTGTGTACATAAACCGTTATTTTTAAAAGTAGAAACTCATTGGAAAGCTGGAAAGATCAGTAGCATTTTACATTTAAAATAAGAAACATTACATTAGTTGCAAATTGATACTACAATGAGTGAGACTGATTTTAGTTCGGGAAGCTCAGATTGTTGGGAGCCCAATCATAGTATGCCAGTCGAATTAGAAAGCAGCATGCCCGACGTCGAAATCAATGAAGAGCGATCATTAGCTGTTCCAAAAAGAAACCCAGGACGCTACTCAAAAATTACAAGAGACACAAATATGCTTCTTATAAAATTATATGAAGAAGAAAAAGCATTGGAGAAGCTGCAAAATTAACATCTATTAAAATAAATACAGCGAAAACGATTATATCACGGTATAAGAGAAATGAAGATTTTGTGGAAGCAAGACATGGAGGAAAACGGCGCTCAGTATTGACGGACGACGTTATTAATTGGATTGAAATATATGTGGAACGTGAGCCTGGAATTACATTGAAAAATATAAAATTGAAAAATATAAAAGTTATTTCGAGAAAAGGACATAAATATTTCATTAACATTCATTGATAATGCGCTCAGAAAGCTCAAAATAACGTTGAAGTTAGCTTCGATTGAGATGGATAGAATGAACTGTGAACGAATAATACAATTAAGAAAAAAGTATGCAAACGAATTTACACAATGGGTTCCACAGCAACGGGAAAAGAAAATCTTCGTCGATGAATGTGGGTTTAACCTCCATCTCAGAAGATCTCAAGCCCGATCCAGAAAGGGCACCAGAGCGCCAGTTGTTGTTCCAACAATCAAAGGTCGAAATTAGAGGTGTGCGCGTGACACGCGTGATTCACACGTGAATCGCGTGAGTCGTGAACAAAATCCAAAGCATTTCTCGTGAGTGGGACTAAAATAAATATGTCGTGCGTGAGCGTGCGTGAGAAATAAAATCGGTTCGTGAATGCGCGTGAATAAAATTTCTGCAAAATTACGCTCACAAAAAAAAAAAATTTAATTCATACTCGAATGTTAACTGAAATTAATTTAGCTTTCGAACTATATTGTATTTTTGAATTTTGTTACCTTTGGTGATTTCCGTTTGGAAAATGTCGTGAGTCTCGTGAATTTGTCGTGAATCTCGTGAATTGTCGTGAATCGTGCGTGAGCGTGAGCGTGCGTGAGTACTGGTTTTTATTTCGTGAGTGGGCATGAGTGGGATTGGCTGCTACACGTATCGTGCTTGAGCGTGCGTGAATAAACATTTTGCTTCGTGAATGTGCGTGAGTGTGAATCAAATTTCAGTCACGCGCACACCTGTAGTCGAGATGTCACATTGATTGCAGCTATAAACAATGTAGATGTGGTCCACCACATGGTCGTATCCAATTCTACGGTGAATGCTGAACGCTTTAAAATGTTTATGACGCAGCTTCTGGAAAAAATTAACCCGCAATTGGAAAATTCTTTTATTATTATGGACAATGCACGTATCCACAAAGGCCAGGATATCGCAAACATGGTAAATTGCAGAGGATGTATCATAAAGTTTCTACCACCATATTCTCCCATGCTGAATCCTATTGAGAAAGCATTCTCCAAAATGAAATTCCACACTCGTTCAATCCTAAGTAATATAGGAATTGAACATAACATTGTTAACGTTATCGAGGAAAGTATTCAACAATTAAATCAAACCGATTGCTCAAATTATGTTATGGACATGGTCTTGAAAATTCCACAAGCCGCAAGTCGACAACCCTTACACTTAATTAGTTATAAGTCACGCTTTAAATTATCACACTGTTTTCTAATTTTACACTAATTTCTAATATAATAATAATTAATAATTTGTAAGTTCTTCTTTAGTGAACTTAATTTCTTATAAACTTAAGTCCTAATAAATCGATGAATAACATTTATGTATATTCAATTAAAAAGAGTTTATATATAAGAAGGCGTACATTCCTAAAATAAAACATGGATAAGAAATTGTTAAGTATAACATAAGAAAGTAACGCATAATCCTTCAACGAAATTTTTACCAAAAACGTATATTTTTGCTTTAAGTGATATAGAAATTTATTGGAAAATAATTTTTGTGGGTTAATTAAAATTCATCCATCAGTAAAAACTCATTTGGTTTTAGAGATTCATATGATTTGAAAAAAGTTTCATTTGAATTTAAAAAGGTTTCATTTGATTTGAAAAAGGATTCCTTTGATTTGAAAAAGGTTGCATTTGGTTTGAAAAAGGATTCATTTGATTTGAAACAGGTTTCATTTGAAATGTAAAGGGTTTCATTTGAAGTGAAAATGATTTAAATACTTTAGGTGTAACATGAAGTTAGGGAGCCACCGTGGTTCAATGGTTAGGTTAGGTTAGGTTAGGTTAGGTTAAAGTGGCAGCCCGATTAAATTTCAGGCTCACTTAGACTATTCAGTCCATTGTGATACCACATTTAACTAAAAGTACCTATTACATATGGGCACTTCTAGTCTTAACCACTGAACCTTCTCTATTATTTACTTTTGTGGAACCAACCAGATTGCTCCAAAAACATTAACAAACTGCTTAAGTTAACGTTTTCCAGGTCAGCCAGTAATCTAAAGCTATATGCTCCTAAAATTCGCTTACGCCTTACACAAAAAGCAGTACACTCACACAAGAGGTGTTTAATTGATTCCTTTTCCTCCACGTCATGACAGCTTATACAATAGTCATTATACTTCGCACCTATAGTTTTTGCAAATTCGCCTATCAGGCAGCGACCCGTTATAGCAGATATTAGGAATGCTATCTGACGCCTTGAGAACACTAGCATATCTAGTGTGCGGTTTAAGTTTAAATGGGGCCATATTTGCTTGGTGTCGTTACAACCCTTGCAATTTTCCCATCGAATATTGGCCATCATAACAGCCTTCTCACGCAGTAAGAGCTTGCAGGTGGCCAGAGGCATACCAACAGATTCTAGTTCCCCTGGAATATGTAAGGTAGTTCCTAGCCTTGCTAACACATCTGCTTCACAGTTCCCCGGTATGTTCCTATGACCAGGCACCCATATTAGGTGAATATTGTACTGCTCAGCCATCTCGTTGAGAGATTTGCGGCAGTCTATGGCCGTTTTTGAGTTAAGGAACACAGAGTCCAAGGATTTTATTGCAGGTTGACTGTCTGAGTATATATTAATGCCAATATTTGTTGGAACATTACTTTTCAGCCAATTCACCACCTCTCTTATTGCCAATATTTCAGCCTGAAAAACACTACAGTGATTAGGTAATCTTTTCGCTATTCGAATTTACAGATCTTTAGAATATACTCCGAACCCCACTTGTCCATTCAATTTGGAGCCATCAGTATAGAAATCTATATATCTTTTATTCCCCGGGGTCTGTGGACACCACGCCTCACTGTTGGGAATTAGAGTTTCAAACTTTTTGTCGAAAAGTGGTTTTGCCAGGGTGTAATGCACTACGTTAGGCACATCTGGCATTACTTTGAGGACCGAACTATGACCGTACATTTTTTCCGACCACAGCGATAGCTCGCGCAACCGCACAGCCGTTGTTGCAGCTGAGTGTTTGGCCAAAATGTCTAAAGGCAATAGATGTAGCATGACATTAAGGGAGTCTGTTCCTGTCTTACTAAATGCGCCTGAGATACATAAGCTCGCCATACGCTGAACTTTATCTAAACAAGTCGGTTTCTGAAGTGCCGGCCACCAGACTACAACACCATATAGCATTATAGGTCTAACTACTGCCGTGTATAGCCAATGCACAATTTTTGGTCTTAGTCCCCACTTTTTCCCTATTGCCTTTTTGCACGAGTACAAAGCTACCGTGGCTTTTCTCGCCCTCTCTTCAATATTAAGCCTAAAATTCAGCTTCCTGTGCAAAATAACGCCAAGGTATTTTGCACACTCACCAAAGGGAATTTCAGTACCCCCTAAGGAAATGGGCCTAACCGTGGGAGTTTTGCGATCTTTGCAGTACATGACTATTTCTGTCTTTGCTGGATTTACACCAAGACCATTATCTTTTGCCCATTTCTCAGTCATCCGGAGAGCTCTCTGTATAATATCTCTGATTGTGGATGGGAATTTTCCCCTGACTGCTAGCGCCACATCATCTGCGTATGCCACCACTTTTATCCTTTCTTTTTCTAGAGAAACCAGAAGGTTGTTTATAGCAACATTCCAAAGAAGAGGTGATAGAACTCCTCCTTGGGGAGTGCCTCTGTTGACATACCTTTGTATGTTTGCTTGCCCTAGTGTGGCTGAAATACGTCTCTTTATTAGAAGTTCGTCTAACAGCCTAAGTATACCTGGATCAACATTCAGAGTTGTCAGTCCATTTAATATCGAGCTCGGATCGACATTATTGAACGCCCCTTCGATGTCTAGAAACGCCACGATTGTGTATTCTTTGACAGATAGTGAGCTTTCAATAAAGCTGACCAGTTCATGCAATGCGGTCTCAGTAGACCTGCCCTTCGAGTATGCATGCTGTCGTTTCGAGAGCAAACTTGAATCCACGCTAGTTCTAAGATACATGTCTATCATCCTCTCCAGGGTCTTAAGTAGGAATGAGGATAAGCTGATTGCTCGGAAATCCTTCGCACTCGAGTGAGAGGCTTTTCCTGCTTTAGGTATGAAGACGACTTTTGTTTCCCTCCACTTTTCTGGAATATATGCTAAGTTTACACATCGTTTAAATATCACCGTCAACCAGGGGATAATTCTTTCAGCCACTGCCTGTAATTCCGCCGGAGTAATTCCATCAGGTCCGGGGGATTTGAATGGTCCAAAGCTATTTAAAGCCCATTTTATTCTAGATTCCGACACAATTTCCTCGATAGGAAGTGATCTCCGAGCCTCTGTTACGCCGCCGGAACATGGTTCAATGGTTAGCATGCCCGCCTTGCATACACAAGGTCGTGAGTTCGATTCCTGCTTCGACCGACCACCAAAAAGTTTTTCAGCGGTGGATTATCCTACCTCAGTAATGCTGGTGACATTTCTGAGGGTTTCAAACCTTCCCTAAGTGGAGGTCCCTTGTCATTGAGTTTAACATGGAATCGGGCAGCACTCAGTGATAAGAGAGAAGTTCACCAATTTGGTATCACAATGGACTGAATAGTCTAAGTGAGCCTGATACATCGTGCTGCCACCTAACATGAAGTTAGCTTCTATATCTAAGGAATGTCTAGCAAAAACTTGCAATTTCTCTATCATAAAACTGTCAAATGCAGTCTCTCTCCCTGTCTCTGTTGCAGGCTTTTCATTGTAAACGAACGACTTCCAGTAAAATTTTTTGAACGAAGCTAATATAGTCTTTTTGAAGCAAAAATCGGAAAATCAGCATTTGCTATATTTTGAGTAAAAATCGTCAAAATGCCGATAAATCGGCAAAATTGGCAGCCCTGTTCACAACCCAACAATCAGTGAAGCTAGCAAAATGAGAGCGGTGGTAGGAAAGACAGTGGCATTCGTTGCCACTTCGTGTAACTTACTACTGACATTCGTATAACACAAATCTGTTATATATATCAGTGTTGCCAGGCGATTTTTGATTCATCCCCCAAAATCTTAAGAAAAAAACCCTAAATTGGTCTAGGCTTTTTTCAAAAACCCCCAAAAAATTTAAGAATGTAAAAAGTTCTTTTTGCAAATTGGACCAAAGTTGATCGATTTGCTTGAAATTTTCATTGAAGGTTGAGGTTGGCATCTAGACAAAGATCCGCTACTTTATCTTTAGATATTTGGGGGCGGAGGGGGACCTCCCCTTTGTTCGACTTTTTTTAAAGTACAGTGAAAAAACTAAAATTCTCTAAATTATCTGAGATTTACAGAGAACATGTGGTGAGGTTATGGAATTAATATGGGGTACCTGATGATTTCATATGTGAACGGGGAGGGGGACCTCCCCCTTGCCCTACTTTTTGAAACTTGGAACAAAATTATGCGATTTGAAATTTTCATTGAATGTTGGGGTTGGCATCTAGACAAAAATCCGCTACATTATTTTTCGATATTTGGTCGGGGAGGCGGACCAACCCTTTGCCAGCCTTTTTTTAAGTACAGTGAAAACAAAACTAAACTCCCCCGACTGAAATTTTACGAAAAAAAATGGATGAGGTTATGAAATTTATACCAGGTTCCTGATTTTTTAATAAAAATAAAAGGGCATAGGGAGACATCCGCTTTGTCCGTTTTTTTTTCGGAATCTTCCGGACATATCTGGAATATATGTAAAAAAATAAAAAATAAACTTTTTGGTCGAAGCAGGGATCGAACCCAGGATGCAAGGCGGACGTACCAACAACTGTTCCACGGTGCCCAAATAAATGTATGTTTCTGTTAAATAAAATGTGTTTAATCGGCTCGTGGGCCGATATAAATATAACTTATAACGATAATTTTCTATTGATGACAATAACATCTACATAGCCCAGTGGATAGTGTGTTTGATTACAAACTGTATTCTTCCACTTTGTTTGTATTACAGGAAAAGGTGCTAAGAAATAAAAAACATCGTTGAAGTGAGATAGATGTGAGGGAAAATGCAATTAGCCAGAGATGATTGTTTTTTTGAGTTAGTCATTATGGAATTGTTTTTACATTCTGGAAAAGAATAACGTTTATCACAAAAAGTATATACTTTTCTTCCAAATAAACTTTCTTACGCTAAAATAAGACTGTAAACCGGTGAGCGTCTTCGATTTTCTTAAAATGGGGTTTGAAGCTTTTTACGGCTGCTTCCCATGAGCTGCACATATGAGGTGCATGGGGTGGTATAAATTTCCACTCGAAACCCAGTAATTTTTTAATATATTCCAAAATTGTTCATACAATTCTGAAAGGATACACGCAGAGAAGAAACATGATTGTCACAATCATATTCGAAGAGTAAAATAATATGATAGGAGCTATTTTTGGGGCGACCATGTAACATTTTCACCTGCAACCATGTTGGCTCAGTGGCTCTAAGCAAAATAAAATTGTCCTCATCTAAAATTTTATTATATTGAAAAAAAGAATTTTGTTTGAATCAAAATACAATGTTCACGATCTAAAATGTTATGGTATTCGTCAAAAATGGGGTTCTTCCAGTTAAAAGAAAATGGTCACAACCTCAAATGTTTTGATCTTTATGAAAAAAACTTTCTTCTTCGTCGAAAAAAGGAAACCACTTATATAAACTAATTCATTATTTATTTGTATTTACTATGTCGTGCAAGCAAACATCACATATTTTTACACACTCTATTTTGGTTCAATTTCAACAATAAGTAATGCCCATCAAATGTACAAACGCAGACATCATGTAACTGCAAATAAAAATAAATGATGCAATATAGCAAAATGCAGAACAAAAAACAGATACATTTTTTCAATTACACTTTCCTTTTTATGTTCACACAAAACCGCGTGCCACTTCTGAATAAATAAATTAACAAAAAACACAGTAATTCAGTATTCTCCGTCCATTCCAAGAAACAATCAACACACGACTGACGCGCAAAAGGAAAATCATGTGTACCTGCTCAATGTTTTTATAAAGTTCTTTTCGCTGCAAAAAAAAAAAAAAAATAAAAAATTAAATGGTCATGAAAACAATGTACATGGTCTTTATGGCCATGTAATGGTTCTAGACATGTCTATACGTAACCTATAAAAATACTTTTTCCCCTGCAAAAAAGTATAAAAATTGAATGGTCGGGTACATGATTTTCCCGACCATATAATGGTCTCAAATTCTATCATTTAAATAATAACTAGAACATGTTTGCGGCATTTGAGAATGATTAAAAGCTTATTGCCAACATATGTTTGTCTCTGCTCGAAAATTATTTTTACAAAGACAAAATACATGGTTTTCGCGACAATTACATACTCTAGATAAGCATTAAATGGATGCGGCAACCATGTCCAAACATGTTTTTTTCGTGCGTGTAAACACCAAAATTTATATCCAATTTACTACAAGTTTGGAAACTACACACACAGTAAAAACATGTTTACCGCAGTCATTTAATGTTTATCTAAAGCACGTACTTGTTGCGAAAATCATGTTTTTGTCTTTTAGAAAAGAATTTTCTAGTCGAATATGGCGGCAATAATCATTTAAATGGTCCTCAAATGCGACAACCATTATCTATTTAATAAATTATAGAGTTTGAGACTAATACATTGTCGGGAAAATCATGTACCTATTATTCGTATCCATTCATTTTTTTGTTAGTTTTGCAGCGAAAAAATTATATTTTATGGCTGTATCATAAACCAGAAAAATTTTTTCGTGATCATTTAAATCTTTCACTTGTGCCGAAAAAAAATTTAATAAAATTTTAAGTGCAGGATTTTTATTTTTCGCGTCAATAAGTGTTGGTGTTGCTAAAAATGTAGAGTACTGAATTATTGTGTTAAATTATTTATTGGTAAGTGGCTTGCAAGTGGTTTTATGTGATCATAAAAGAAAGGAACATTTCAGATTGAGACCAGGTTCTTTTAACTGTGAGAAAAATATTTGTGTCGAATACCATATGTTACCATTTTATATAATGACAACTTTTTTTAATTCAAAATAGTTTCTTTTTATCAATATCGTAACATTACCGATGATTAGTCCTCATCTCAATGGTTGCACTGTGTCAACATGGTTGCAGGTGAAAATGTTATATGTTTGCCACAAAAAAGTTTCTATCATATTATTTTGCTCTTTGAATATGAGCACTTCAATCATGTTTCTGTTCTGCGTTTGGATAGTGTGTTGGCTTTCAAACTGTATCCTAGCAAAAAAATTATTCAGCAGTAAGAGTTTAGTTGCGCTTTATGATATAACATCCCAGCAAAAAAATTTGGAAGTTCTTCCAAAGGCACAACTTTAAAAGCACTTCCAGAAGATGCACTTCCAATGATGTTCTTTATTTTAACTACCCAGGAAGCTCTTTTAATTAAAATTTTTATAACTTGGTTTTTTCATACTTTTAATGGGTAATTTTAACTTTTTTTGTTTCAAAAAGGTTAAAAACAGAGTAAGAATTTATAAAATGGTACAAATCATTTAAATGTTGTCGAAAAAATTGCTAAATCCAATCTGAAAAATTGTGAATTTTTAAAATATTTGAGGTCTAACGTTTCCGACAAGCGTTAGAATTCATTAAAAATTATAAAAACTTCTAAAAATTATTTATTTGACAAAATATCACAGAATTTTTTAATTTACATCCAAACATTGAATTCGGATCACACCTAAAGAAGTGATATAAATTCAGTGCAACGGCGGTTGAAATGGAGGAATTCCGTCCTATGACAAGGCCATGTTAAATTCATCGCTTCTGCGTCAATTTTGCACCACTTCCGGATCCAAAAAGAACATTTTCATTACTTTTTTGGCGACGCTTTTTTTGCTGGGATACAATAAAGTAGGCAGAGCATCCACACTGCATGAGTCGGTGGCAATAACGTAAACGAGTAATGAAACAAGTTTATGATCATTCGTTTACGTTATTGCAACCAATTCACGCAGTATAGATACACGCCAACAATGTTTTACTCAAGATTATATATCACTTCTGAGCAATATTGCTATTAAAATGAGTAATTATATCAGCGCTATGAAGAAGCTGCTCTAAACCGAGAATCGCCCACAAATATCAGCGTTGATTTGGTTGTTTTGTAAGCAGAGTCTCGACTGCGCGAATGATCGTCGGGCAGTACATGTCTGTTAAATGCATAGATAAATTTGAGACAAGATAGGTAGTCATTTGTGGGGTTTGGGACAATATTAGGCCAAATCGGTTGACATTTACACAAGTCGGAGCCTTATCAGAATCTTAAGAGTCTGCTGTGAACAGTCTGTCAGTACAGTGTGTAGGATCTGTCTACAATATGGGGACATCATCACTAAAATCGTGCGTACACAGAAAAAAATATCGCCAAATATTTCCAATTAAAAAGTTAATTGTAGCTGAGAACTTTTTAAATTAAAAAATTATTGATATAATTAACATTTTAATCAAACTGGAAACATTAAATCAATTAGGTCAATGATTGAAATTTTTTAAATATTTAATTAAAAATTAATCGATACAATTAACCTTTTAACCAAGTTGGGAATACTAAGTAGTTAAAAATATTATTGATTTGTTTTTTTTTTAATTTTTAATGAAAAAATTAATTTATACAATCAGTTTTTTAATCAAAATGAAAACACAAAGTTAATTAAGAAAGTGGTTGAAAATACTTACGACTTTAATTAAAAAAACATTAATTGATTCATAATTTTTTTAATCAAACTAAGACTGCAAAGTTTGTTGAAAATGAGAGAAAATGTTCACTGGTTTTATTAAGCTAAATTATTGTTCCAATTAACAATTTACTTAAAAAAATCGATTAATTGTTTAACAGATTTAATTAAAAAGTTTAACAAATTAATTAATTGAATCAATTAATATATATATATATATATATATATATATATATATATATATATATATATATATATATAATATATATATATATATATATATATATATTATATATATATATATATATATATATATATATATATATATATATAATATATATATATTATATATATATATATATATATATATATATATATATTGATTCAATTAATTATATATATATATATATATATATATATATATATATATATATATATATATATATATATATATATATTATATATATATATATATATATATATATATATATATATATATATATATATATATATATATATATATATATACATATATATATATATACATATATATATATATATATATATATATATATATATATATATATATATATATATATATATATATATATATATATATATATATATATATATATATATATATATATATATTTATTTATATATATATATATGAGGGCTTTATCTAAATTTGAACCGATTTTTTTCAAAATACACTCAAAAAAAAGTGAACTCTCCATTTCACTAAAACCAATTTAACTTTATTTTAGTTCATGGAAATATTATATATGGAGAAAGTTTTCTTTATTCTTTAGTTTAATGAAAACGGGAAAAAAAATTATACACAAAGTAAAAAGTTTTACTAAATTCGTACCTCTCACAAAATAGTTCATTATTCCTTTAAATTTGTAAATTTTATTACAAATGTGCCCATCATGAACTTCGTATTGCACTAAAGACATTCTTGCAATTTGGAACTCCAAGTTTTTCTTTCAAACTACAAAATTTCCTTAACAAGTGAAAAAAAAAATAATTATGTCTAATAAATTTTCTTGAATTTGTCGAAAAATATTTACTTATTTTTGTGATATCGGCGCGATTTCAGCGTTTGTAATACTGTTTAGTTATAATTTTCTAAAAATATTAAAAAATTTGTAAACATAACTAAATGTTTTCTTCCTGGTGGGTTCACTGTTTTTTCAGTGTAGCGATTGTCTTTGAGCCGAGGTTAGACACCTTGCCAAATTTGAGGACGATCGGACTTAAACAGCTAGTTTAACTTTAAGTGGTTTCACAGCAATGTGAAATGCCGCACAGTGGTTCCAAATCGTTTTTTTTGGAAATAATTCTGCAACTTTTGAACGGATAAAGGTATCAACATAAGTTCTTTGTGTGAGAGCTGAGGTGTCTTCCTCTAAGTTTGCAAATTTGTGGGTCCCTAGTGGGTCCACGGGCTGATCTGTGGGCGTTGAAAGTTGGTCATCTCGGGGGAATGAAATTTTGAACCGAAAAGTACAAATCGCGTGCGTGGTGGATCCATAATTTTTCTTCTTAACTGCATTCCCTACAAAATTCTACGAATTTTAGAAAAAAAATTTACCTACATATGTGCTTTAAATTAAATGTAATTTAAAGTACAAAAATTTAAAGCAAAGATTATAAACATTCTTCGATCAAAATTTCATCATTATGAAGAAATTTGTCCTTAATATTAGTCTACGTAATCTTTAATACCACGTAAATATTTTTTATAGTGCACAATACACAATACGTAGCACAATACACAACATGTATTGGAATCGGTTCAAAACACTTTCTTCTAATTTTATCTTCGTGAGCGCGGTTGAAATCCGCTGACTTTGCCTTCTTATGAATATCGACTCAATCTTATAAATTTACCTACATTAAAAAGTCGTCGAATAATACTAGGAATTTTTTTAACTTAAACAATATTATTTCTGATTTCCTGTTAAATAGGCTCAAAAAAATATTCTTACTAGGTAGTGACATACTTCCGTACCAACTATGCCTATGTTTACATTTTAATAAACACATTTCACTTGGAAGTACCACTACCTTCTGAACGAAACAAAATATGGATTTTAACAATATTCTTTCGACTAAGATTTTCGAGTTCCATATTTGTCCAAGTATAAATTCGCTTCGGTCCTAATGTAAATTTTTTATCCCAAAACCTGTTTGCTGCTCCTATTATTCGAGTATTCAAAGATTGCACTAAAAAAACTAAAAGCAACGATATGTTACGATTCTATGCACATGATCCATTTACCAGCATTCGTATATGAACAATATCTGATGAGTGTCCATGTAAACATTTTCATCCCTATTTTCTGAACCAATTCTATTAGCACAACCCTTATGTACATTGAGAAATGTCTATTCAATAATTCGTCATTGCTGTGTGATCTTCGTGTGCAGTGCCGAGTATTTTACAGTCTGGCCAATGCCAATGCAGTTTTGATGTTTATGTCTGTCTGTTGATATCAATGCGTACAGTGGGTCATTTGCCATTTTCAAATATCGAATATGGTATTTAAGCCTATTAATTTTTATGCTCACCACCATAGGATGGGTGTTTGTCAGGGTGAAATTCAAAGACGATCTAATGTAGTCACGCTGCAGCCTTCAATATTGAAGCTATCGTGTTGAAATGTAAAACAGTGTGGATTTTTGCATGCAAACCGCTCGAAGAAGGCTGTTGGATCCCAAATTTTTTCGATTTTCGAAATTAATTTATTAGGAATACATAAGATAAGGACTTCGCTTTACCTCGAAGGTCACTTCGAGAGTAGGCATTGCTTAATTCTTAAGATAATTTAATTAACTGAATTTTAGTACACAAAAAATATATTTTTCCTTCCTTTTAGATAAACAAATTAGCGTTTCATTTTTGTGACACAAACAATGTGGAAGCATATATTCGCTTTTATATTTTTTTTAATTGTACCTTTCGTCACCGTAATGCAATGGTTAGAATGTACTGATCCGCGTGGCTGGCCACAAAAGTTTCTTTTAGTTTGAACTGCTTCTCGAAGAAAATCAAAACCAATGATTAAAGTTTTTTATGATAGAAAAAAAATCCAAAAATCAAAATTTAAAAAACACACAATTAATGTTTTTTGTACCCACCATTGCTATTCCGTTTGAATAACATGAAATGTCGATTTCCGACTTTATAAAGAATATATATCTTAGATCGGGGAGACATGCTTCGATTATCCAAATTGCTTGAAATTTTAAACCTAGAGGTATTTTAGATTCGTAATGAGCAGTGCAAAATTTGGTATATATCGTACCATGTTTTAATATAGCCCCCGTATTGGTCGATCTCCGGATTTGACTTCATGAGGGCATGTACTAAAGAAAAGCATGCCCCTTCCAAAGATTTGGTCTTTACATCAAGGATTTTGGTATTGATTCCGAGCCAAAGAAGCGGAGAATTGAAATAAGGACAAATTAAAGACACAATTTTCTTTTAAATGAGCTTTGCGTATTTGACTCTAGGAAACAATTTTAATTTATTATTTTTCAACTCTTTTCTTCTATCAAAGTCATTTAAAAACGTGTTAACGACATAATACATTTTAAAATTCCGACTCGACCGGGGTTGATAAAGTTGGCACTTTTGTGCTTTTTTGATACATGTCGACTGCCAAAAGCACCGTGGCACGACCGCAAGCCATTTCGTACTTTTTCATGACAATTACTCTATATAGAGTTATTCTGACCTAAACGTGAACGTTTCTCAGATATCAACTTAATTTTTATAAATAGCGGACATTGATGAAATAAACATATTCCAAAATGAGGATATTTTAGTTTTTATTACAAGAGCTCAACACGTTTGAGAGGAATATTATCTATACCACATTCGTCCTCAAATGTGAAACGTGAAATATGATTGTTTTCCGCCACACTGAGGAATAGAGTATTATAAGATAGTGTATATATTTGAAACGCCTAGAAGGAGACGAAATACACACATGGTGTCTTTAGCAATAATGCTTAGTGCTGGCAACTGAGCCGGTTCCCACTGTTGGTAGAATTCTACAAAAAAATGGTAAATTTTTTACTGCTTTGTAGATTGGTAGAATTCTTGATTTTGGTAGATTTTGAAAAGAGGTACTTCTTCATAAATTTTCTATTGAAATAAACATTTGACAAAATTTTCTATAGAAATAAACTTTTGACAAAATTTTCTATAGAAATAAAATTTTGACAAAATTTCCTATAGAAATAAAATTTTGAGAAAATTTTCTATATTTTTACAAAATTTTCGCAGAAATAAAATTTTTACAACATTTTCGCAGAAATAAAATTTTTACAAAATTTTATGCAGAAATAAAATTTTGACAAAATTATCTATAGAAAATAAGTTTTGCAAAATAAGATTTTTTTTTTGAAAAACAAAAAAATTGTCCAAATCGGTCTAGATTTAAATATACGTATACTTCTACAATAGGCTTTAAATTTTATATTATGTAATTATAGCAACTTTTGGCTTCGAAAAGCAGATTTTTAATATATTTTTAGAACTTTTTCGTCAACATCATTTATCATCCCTGACTTGGACTCATCCCAAAGGACACGTCCTGGAACAACTTAGTAGGGCTACCCCATAGAAAACTGCTCATGAAACAGTCTGGGGCAAACTTTTAGGACCCTATTTCCTTCCGTATCGCACCAGAAAGGAGGGAGTGGGAAGGATTCTTATCCTGCTTATCCTCATTCCTACTTAAGACTCTGTAGAGGATGATAGATATTTATCTTAGAACTAGCGTCGATTCAAGTTTGCTCTCGAAACGACAGCATCCATACCCGAAGGGCAGGTCTACTGTGACCGCATTGCATGAACTAGTCAGCTTCATTGAAAGCTCACTATCGTTCAATGAATACACAATCGTGGCGTTTCTAGACATCGAAGGGGCATTCAATAACGTCCATCCGAGCTCAATATTAAATGGACTGGCAAATCTGAATGTTGATCCAGATATACCTAGGCTGTTAGACGAACTTCTAATGAAGAGTCGTATTTCAGCCACACTAGTACAAGCAAACATATAAAGGTATGTGAACAGAGGCAATCCCCAAGGAGAAGTTCTATCACCTCTTCTTTGGAATGTTGCCATAAACAACCTTCTGGTTTCCCTAGAAAAAGAAAGGATAAATGTGGTGGCATACGCAGACGACGTAGCTCTAGCAGTCGGGGGAAAATTCCCATCCACAATCAGAGATATTATACAGAGAGCTAGGACAAGGAAAATGCAGCCCGAGATGGTGGTACGGCGATACTAATAAAGAATGATTTGAGACACAATCGATTTTCAAATAATACCGTTAACTCTTTCAAATTTCTCGAAACGTCCATCATTAGAACTCCTCTGTTCCCAAATAAATCTTTATAAAGATTAGATATACGTAAGACTGTAGGTTAGTTATACGTAAGGAAAATAATACCTTAAACTGTCTTCCGACCCTTGAATACGATAGTGATCACAATGCAACTGAAATTCAAGCTTAATTGGGAAGTTACCAACAACTATTTAATTTCTTTCAGAATGCTCATATGGATAAATACAATTTTAAGCTAACCAATTGGAATATATTCCGTAAAAATCTTGAGAAAATCACTGATAAATCTTGAAAAATTCCAAATGACGGAAATCTGTCTAATGTGGAAACAGACTCACATATATTCAGATTAAATTATATTATTAATAAAGCGATTTCTTCAGTTACACCTGTGTATAAAATAGCACCATTTTTGATAAGCTAAGCACTACTGTCATAAAAAAGCTCCATAAGGAGAAAAGTAAAATTTTAACATTAATTAAAAGACACAATAGAATCAATCATTAACAATTTTGAAGGCTAATTTTAAACGAATAAAGAAACTCATAAAAGATAACATAGCTAATACCCTAATTAAAACATGCTAGAGGCATTAACTAACTTCGACCCCAAGAATCTTAGTAAAATGTTCCAAGAAATTAATAAACGTTTTAGACGCTTCCAACCGCTTAATATTCAATATTTAAAAATCCCTATTCAACATAAAGATTTGCTTAATAATGCCGACATAAATAATGAGAATGTAGAAGTAGATAACTCAGGACATTTTATTGTTAGAGATCCAGAAGGCGTGTTAGATGTAGTAGGCTCATTCTTTGAGACGATTCATTCTAATCGACCCATAAACAACGACAACACTCTACAAGTATGCATGGCCGTAAGTTCGCCCAGGCCGAATCTTATGTACCCTCCACCATGGATAGCGTAGAAACTTCTACGTAAGACTTTCATCCACAATCGAATTACTTGGGTTGTGGTATCTTAAATCGTTTTCTAAATTGTGAGTTAGTCCATACGTGGTATATATTAGACAAAAAAGGTATGTGCAGCTAAGTCTACAAATAATTACGAATCGATATGGACTATTGCACGGTACGTAGGGAGCCAGAATTGAAATATGGGGGTCGCTTATATGGGGGCTATATACAATTATGAACTTGATATGGACCAAATTTTTGTGATAGGGGATCGATTTATCTGAGGGCTATATATAACTATACACCGATATGGACCTAGTTAGGCATGGTTGTTAACGGCCATATACTTCCACAATGTACCAAATTTCAACTGACTCGGATGAAATTTGCTCCTCCAAGAGACTCTAAAACCAAATCTCGGGATCGGTTTATATGGGGGCTATATATGATTATGGACTGATATGGACCACTTTTGGCATGGTTGTTGTATACCATATACTAACACCACGTACCAAATATCAACTTAATCAGATGAATTTTGGTCTTCCAAGAGGCTCCGGAGGTCAAATCTGGTGATTGGTTTATATGGGGGCTATATATAATTATGGACTGATGTGCATGGTCGTTAGAGACCATATACTAACACCATGTACCAAATTTCAGCCGGATCGGATGAAATTTGCTTCTCTTAGAAACTCCGCAAGCCAAATCTGGTGATCGGTTTATATGGGGGCTATATATAATTATTGACCGATATGGACCAATTTTTGCATAGTTGTTAGAGGCCATATATTAACACCATGTATCAAATTTCAGCCGGATCGGATGAAATTTGTTTCTCTTAGAGGGTCTGCAAACCAAATTTGGGGGTCCGTTTATATGGGGGCTATACGTAAAAGTGGACTACTTGTGCCAAATTTCAAGTCGATAGCTTGTTTCGTTCGGAAGTTAGCGTGATTTCAACAGACGGACGGACGGACATGCTCAGATCGACTCAGAATTTCACCACGACCCAGAATAAATATACTTTATGGGGTCTTAGAGCAATATTTCGATGTGTTACAAACGGAATGACAAAGTTAATATACCCCCATCCTATGGTGGAGGGTATAACAAGTACAAGTTAATGAGTTCTATGAAAGATTTTTATCAATTAAAAGCAATTTTGAGAGAAATATATATAGAATAACAAACTTTAGTCAGAATGTAAAGCAAACTCTTTAGATGAGACTCAAATCAAACGCTATTTTCTAACTAGAGACGACACTATTTATATCTTCCGCAGACTAAGGCCGAAATTATCAACGGGTAATGACGGAATACCATACATTATATTAAACAAGTAAGGAAAGTCTAAAGTCGGGCGGGGCCGACTATATTATACCCTGCACCACTTTGTAAATCCACATTTTCGTTACTATATCAAATCCGTCAAATGTGTTAGGTGCTGTATATAAAGGTTTTTGTCCCAAATACATACATTTAAATATGACTCCATCTGAACAAAATTTATAATCTATAGACCTAAAATTTAAGATGGCTAATGCCCCGGGGATGGTTCACTATGTTATTAAAAAAAATATGGGAAGCATATTAATCTGAACCAATTTTGAGTCAACTTCGCAAAAGTGTATTAATGATATGTCGGTCGATAGATATGTATTAGAAATAAAGGACAATTTGAGTCACTTTTACAAGTTTTCGACTTTGCAGTGGCGATTTTATTAGGAAAATTTGGGTATTTTGGCCATTTTTGCCCAAATCGGAAAATCATATATATGGAACGTATATATAAATCTGAATCGCATATCTGAAATTCATACTTAGTATTTTAATTCTAATCCCTGTGCAAAATTTCACGTAAATCGGACTACAACTTTGTCCTCTGTGGTCATATGACGGAAAATCGGGCGAAAGATATATATGGGAGCTATATCTAAATTTGAACCGATTTCAATAAAATTTAGCACACTTGACTACACTACTAATTGTACTCTTAGTGCAAAATTTCAACCAAATTGGGCTAAAACTCTGGCTTCTGGAGCCATATAGTCCATATCGGGCGAAAGATATATATGAGAGCTATATCTCAATCTGAACCGATTTCACTCAAATTTGGTATAGTACTTATTGTTCTCCTGGTGCAAAATTTCACGCAAATTAGGGTAAAACTCTGGCTTCTGGGGCCATATAAGTCCATATCGAGCGAAGGATATACATGGGAGCTATATCTAAATCTGAACCGATTTCTTCCAAAATCAATAGGGTTTTATTCTGACCCAAACCAGGAACTTATGCCGAATTTGAAAGCAATTGGACTTAAACTGCGACCTAGACTTTGATCACAAAAATGTGTTCACAGACAGACGGAAATGGCTAGATCGACTCAGGGACCCATAAAAATTAACCAGAAAAACAATTAATAACTAACCTGAAAATTTACGCCCTATAAGCTTATTACCTAATATTAGCAAAGCTTACGAAATGTGCATAAATAACAACATAGAGAAATTTTGTAAAGAAAAGAATTTACTTAGTGAAAGATAGTTTCGATACAAACATTCTACAATCAATACAATACATCTATTAGTTTCAGATATCAATTGGAACTGGAACCAACAACGCTATACAGGAACTTGCTTTATTGATATGGAAAAGGCGTTTCGTAGTAAAATATTTAGGTATATAAATTCCTATATTACAATGATCACATATTAGAGTCTCTTCTTAAGGCTAGAAATGCATTTTTCAAATACAAATCACTATTTTACTCAAAAATAATAGACACTAGAGTAAAAATAATCACTCATCAGACCGATTATAACATATGGCTGTGCGATATGGTTTAATACTCACCATCATACATGGAAAAATACGTATCTTTGAAAGAAAATGTGTTAGGGCATGTACATACATCCCTATCTAGATCACACCATAGTAACTATATTTATTATCCCAGCAAAAAAAGAGCTTCCAAAAAAGTAGTTTGGATTCCCAATCTGTGATCCGGAAGTAGTGCAAACTTGGATCATCTCCAATGAATTTTACATGGGCTTGTCATAGGATGGAAGTACTCCCTTTTTGGATCCTTTGCATTGCTTTAGAAGTTGTGCCCTGGAAGTAAATTTGAATGAAGAAATTTAAAAAGCGAAAAAAAAAAACAATTTTTTTCAACCAATTTCACTTTTTTTCATCCATTTGTTTTATTACACAATTATTTTCCTATTATCTAATTTTTACAATTTGAAAAACTTTTTCGCTCCGACCAGGGGTTGAACCTGGGTTTGCTGGCACCATAACAGAACGCCTTAGCACACTCAGCTACAAACGCCATTGAACATAAAGCGTCGAAAGGTCAATTCAAATGTTTGTGATATGATCGTAGTACGACACCAAGGAATAACATTATAATTGCTTCTCGAGATGTTATTAGTATTAACGAACAAATAAGAAACGCAGTTTCAAATCTAAATAGCGGCAATTTGTTTATCAAATATATCTTCTAAAAAATTATTTTTTTATGTCATGCATCGTTTTTATTTTTTAATTTTCGGCATATATTTTCGTATAAATACATTTTTTTCCATTAAAAATCAACAAAAAAATTAAAAATTCTCGTAATTTGCAAAACCTTCTCAAAAGAACTTCCATGGAAGCGGAAAAGTCAAACGGCACAGGTTCAAATCCCAGCGGGGATGAAAATTATTTTTTTTTTATTATTTTTTTACTTTTTTATTAATTTCTATTTTTTTAGTTTTTTATTCGTTTTCTATTTTTTGTAAAATTTAATTGTACAAAATTAGCACTTAAAATAGCCTGATTGCGTTCTTTCTAATACTTGTCCACAAGGACTGCATCGGAAGTAGAAAAAATCATTGGGGGATCCCAAGATGCGCTTTAGAAGAAATGTTTGTGCACTTGTCCAAAAGGACTGCATCGGAAGTGGAAAAAAATTATTGGGGGATCCCACGATCCGCTTTAGAAGAAATGTTTGTGGACTTGTCCAAAAGGACTGCATCGGAAGTTGAAAGAACTCGATGGGGGATTCTGGGATAGGCTTTAAAAGAAATGTTTGTGGAACAACTTCCAATTTGTTTTACTGGAATGTATCAAACAAAAAAACTTTATGACAAGGCTAATATTGTGAGAATAGACAATTTATACTACATCTAATTAGAAACAACATCGCCATATGTACACAATGTTACGAAAATAATTTATTAATATCTCCTTTTTATGTAAATGAGGAATATCTATTACAATCGATACAAAAGGGATACGTCCCACCAGAATCATTAATTTTGCTAGATAAATTAAACATATTTCAACGTTTGTTAACTTAACACATTACAATTAACCTCTCATAACTGGACACCTCCGAAATGTAGACAGAGGTTTCACTGTATTTCTTTTTATTTTCTAGACTTATCCTTTTTATTTAATACCCATCCAAAAGTGATGTTTTTTTGTATATATTTTTCATTACAAATTTATATATTATTATTTCCCAAAATAATTTAAAAATGGTAATCCTAAAAAAACAAGTTGTATCATATTTATTATACTAGAGTGCCCTTGCACGGGACGTTGTATATAGCTATTTCACCAAATATTGTTAACTTTTGTTTATTTAAGTTTTTTTTTTCTTCAAATTTATATTTTGCAAATAAATAAACACTTAAAAAAACTGAGAGTTCTCCGGATGACTGAGAAATGGGCGAAAGTGAATGGTCTTGGGGTAAATCCTGCAAAGACAGAACTAATCATGTACTGCAAAGATCGCAAAACTCCCACGGTTAAGCCCATATCCGTAGGGGGTATTGAAATTCCCTTTGGTGAGTGTGCAAAATACCTTGGCGTTATTTTGGACAGGAAGCTGAACTTTAAGCTTAATATTGAAGAAAGGTCGAGGAAAGCAACGGTAGCTTTGTACTCGTGTAAAAAGGCAATAGGAAAAAAGTGGGCACTAAAACCAAAGTTTGTGCATTGGCTATACATGGCAGTGGTTAGACCTATAATGCTATATGGTTTTGTAGTCTGGTGGCCGGCACTTCAGCAGCCGACAAGTTTAGATAAAGTTCAACGTATGGCTTGCTTGTGTATCTCAGGCGCATTCAGTAAGACAGGAACAGATTCCCTTGATGTCATGCTGCATCTATTGCCTTTAGACATTTTGGCCAAATAGTCAGCTGCAACAACGGCAGTTCAGTTGCGCGAGCTATCGCTATCGGAAAAAAGGTGCGGTCACAGTTCGATCCTCAAAATAATGCCACATGTGCCAAACGTAGTGGATTACACTCTGGCGAAACCTCTTTTTATCTATCCCAGCCAGATCTATACTAAAGGCTGTGGAAAGGTTCATTCGCCCGAACCGAAACATGTACAGTCTAGGCGTGTATAGATTTGTATCTGGCATTTTCTTTTCAATGGCTCTATTAATCAAGTTCCTTAATCTAAATGTGTCCCTAAAGCTCGATTAATAATTGTAAAATTAGAAACCTCTTTTCGACAAAAAGTTCGAAACTCTAATTCCCAACAGTGAGGTGTGGTGCACACAGACCCCAGGGAATAAATGTTATATAGATTTCTACACTGATGGCTCCAAATTTTGATGGACAAGTGGGTTTCGGAGTATATTTTAAAGGCCTGGAACTTCGAATAGCGGAACGAATACCCAATCACTGTAGTGTTTTTCAGGCAGACATACTAGCAATAAGAGAGGTGGCGAATTGGCTGAGAAGTAATGGCAGGTAACAGTCAACCTGCAATAAAATCCTTGGATTCTGTGTTCCTTAACTCGAAAACGGCCATCGACTGTCGCAAATCTCTCAACGAGATGGCTGAGCTGTACAATGTTCACTTAATATGGATGAGTTAGCAAGGCTAGGAACTACCTTACAAATTCCAGGGGAACTAGAATCTGTTGGTATGGCTCTGGCTTCCTGTAAGCTGTTACTGCGTGAGAAGGCTGTTATGATGGCAAATGTTTGATGGGAGAATTGCAAGTGTTGTGACGACACCAAGAAAATATGGCCCCATTTAAAATCAAACCGCACACTATGCTAGTTTTCTCAAGACGTCAGATTTCACTCCTGATATCTGTTATAATGGGTCGCTGCCTAATAGCCGATTTTGCAAAAACTATTGCCGCGAAGTATAATGACTACTGTATGTGTTGTCATTATGAGGAGGAAAAGGAATCAATTAAACACCTCTTGTGTGAGTGTCCTGCATTTTGTGTAAGGCGTAAGCGAATTTTAGGGGCATATAGCTTTATATTACTGGCGGACCTGGAAAACGTTAACTTAAGCAGTCTGCCAATATTTTTGGAACAATCTGGTTGGTTCAACAGAAGGGAATAATCGAGAAGGTTCAGCGGTTAAAACTAGAAGTGCCCATATGTAATAGGTACTTTTAGTTCATGTGGTATCACAATGGACTGAATAGTCTAAATGAGCCTGAAACTTAATCGGGCTGCCACTTTAACCTAACCTAACCTATGTTTCAATTAAAAAAACGTCTCTAAATCAGAATGTAGAGAAACATGTATTTTTGAACGCTTTATTTCTCTGTAGTCAAGATACCAAAGGTCATCAAACATAAAGACGATTGCATTCATTTTGAAGAATTTTTCAGAATTATTAAAGACAAGTTGACCTTACTCCAACAAAATTTTAATTCACCTAGAGATATTTAGGTAGAATCACTTAACTATAAAGACAAACGACTTAATTGAAAAGTTTGTCGACTTTTGGCCAAAGAAAAAAAGACGCCAAGAAATTCATCTTCTGTAAGAAAAGCTCGCGTTCGAATTTTAAGGACACGAAATCTTTGGTCTCACGACAATTTTTTTTCAGTGTGCAAGCCGCAATTAATTATATACTAGGTATACCGGTATGAAGTGAGCGTCAAGATATAAATGTCTCCATGGGGAATATTTGTTGTGAACGAGCCCTTAGTTTTATATCCTCCACCACAGGATGGGGGGTATATTAGTTTTGTCATTCCGTTTGTGACACATCGAAATATTACTCTAAGACCCCATAAAGTATATATATTCTGGGTCGTGGTGAAATTCTGAGTCGATCTAAGCATGTCCGTCCGTCTGTTGAAATCACGCTAACTTCCGAACGAAACTTGGCATAAATAGTTGTTATTGACGTAGGTCGGATGGTATTGCAAATGGGCCATATCGGACCACTTTCATGTATAGCCTCCATATAAACGGACCCAAAGATTTGGCTTGCGGAGCTTCTAAGAGAAGCATATTTCATTCGATCTGGCTGAAATTTGGTACTGGTGTTAGTATATGATCTCTAACAAACATGCAAAAATTGGTCCATATCGGCCCATAATTATATATAGCCCCCATATAAACCGATTCCCAGATTTGGCTTGCGGATCCCCTAAGAGAACCAAATTTCATCCGATCCGGTTGAAATTTGATACGTGGTGTTAGTATATGGGAGCCACCGTGGTGCAATGGTTAGCACGCCCGCCTTGCATACACAAGGTCGTGGGTTCGATTCCTGCTACGACCGAACACCAAAAAGTTTTTCAGCGGTGGATTATCCCACCTCAGTAATGCTGGTGTCATTTCTGAGGGTTTCAAAGCTTCTCTAAGTGGTTTCACTGGAATGTGGAACGCCGTTCGGACTCGGCTATAAAAAGGAGGTCCCTTGTCATTGAGCTTAACATGGAATCGGGCAGCACTCAGTGATAAGAGAGAAGTTCACCACTGTGGTATCACAATGGACTGAATAGTCTAAGTGAGCCTGATACATCGGGCTGCCACCTAACCTAACCTAACCTAAACTAAGTATATGGTTTCTAACAACCATGCAAAAATTGGTCCATATAGTTCCATAATTATATATAGCCCTCATATAAATCGATCCCCATTCGGTTGAAATTTGGTACATAGCACTAGTATATGGCCGATAACAGCCATGCAAAAATTGGTCCATATCGCCAAAAATAATCTACCAAAATTTTATTTCTATAGAATAATTTTGTCAAAATTTCATTTCTATAGAAAATTTTGTAAAAATTTTATTTCTATAGAAAATTTTGTCAAAATTTCATTTCTATAGAAAATTTTGTCAAACTGAATTATATACGTATTTAATGGGATTTCTTTAAATCAAAAATGTATTTCTTTACTTTCAGAAAAATTAGCCTTAGTTTAAAGATATGCAACTTTAACGAAGGGACATAAATTTTCAAAATGTGTGTCCTAAGTTTAATGAAAACATTTTTTAAGCAAATATTATAAATTTTATTTTAATTAAAATTTCATTATTTTAAAGAAATTTATCCTTAATAGTGTGTAAATTGCGCATCCTAAAATTAAGGTTACATAATCTTAATATCACGTAAATATTTTTTTCAGTGTACCAAAATCTTATTACTATAGAAAATTTTGTCAAAATTTTATTTGTATACAAAATTTTGTCAAGATTTTATTTCTATAGAAAGTTTTGCCATAATTGTATTTCTATAGAAACTTTTGTCAAAATTTTATTTCTATAGAAAATTTTGTCAATTTTTTTTGTTTAATATATATCCCGTATGGATTAAGTTTCTACGCAATCCATGGTGGAGGGTATATACTTGTTTTTGTTTGTTTGCTATGACATCTGTGAAAAATGTTTAGTATAAATCAAGTCAACGTTTCAGTAATAATGATTTTGATGTGAGAAATGAAGAACGTGAAGACCACCCAAAAAGTTTGAAGACACCGAGTTTTCAAACTTTTTTAGTGGTCTTACAGGCAGCAATGGTAAATATTAGGTTAGGTTACAGTGGCAGCCCAATTAAGTTTCAGGCTCACTTAGAATATTCAGTCCATTGTTTATAAATGTTGAACAACAAACAATTTCTGACCATTTAAAAGCTATGGGAAAGATCCACAAGTGTGGAAAATGGGTGGCACATGAAAAAACGCTCATTTCATACCGATATACATGGTATATTTTGATTTTTATTTTGATACAGCCCCCATATATATTGATAAAATTATGCATTTCACATAAAAAATAATTTTAAAACAAAAAATTATTAAATAAATTAACCGCTGGTGAGGTTTGAACCTGTGTTCTTTATTTTTTCATTCATACAAATAAAGAACAGCTTGAGAAGTGGATTGGTGTCATATTACGACCATATCACAAACATTTCAATTGACGTTTCGATGTTTCATGTTCAACGGCGTTTGTGGCTGAGTGTGCTAAGGCTTTCTTTTATGGTGTCAACAAACCCAGGTTCAACCCCCGGTCGGAGCGGAAAAGTTCAAATTGAAAAAATACTATATCACAGAATGTTCCTCTTGGAATTTAGTGTTATCTTTATCTTCTTTGGTATTTATTGATATCTTCAGCCTCTGTTGGATTCTTAAGCTCTCAAGAGTGTAGCGTTTATTCTCTATTTTCTCTCTGTCATGTACTCTTACTGTTTTGAAGTTAAATTTGTGTCCACTCTATTTAATATGTTGCGCCAGTGCTGTTGTTTCTTTCTCTTTTATAATGTCTGCTTCATGTTCTGTTAGCCTAGCGCCGAGTGCCCCCACATACTTTAAAAATAACTGACCAAAAAGCCTATTAAAAACTTCAAATAATTAATTAATTTTTTCGTTTTTTAAATTTCTGACTTCCAAGGAACAACTTCTAAAGCAATGCAAAGGATCCGAAAACGAACTTTTGCCGTCCTATGACAAGGCCATGTAAAATTCATTGGATCTGGATCACAAGTTGGCGATCCAAACTACCTTTTTGGGAGCTCTTTTTTGCTGGGGTATGCATATTAGGTTAGGTTAGTTTTTGAGTTACGGTGCAAAAACACTTAAAAATCTAAATATTGTCGGAAGAACTTGGAACTACACCGAAACACTCCTCACGGGACATAAAAAAATATAAAATTAGGTCAAAATCGGGCTAGTAGTTTTGAGTTTATTGATCACAAACATTCTACACATCATTTTTATATGCATAGTGATTATATTTGTAAAATAAAACAAGTAAATACGGCGGAAAGTTCGGCCAAGCCGAATCATATGTAGCCTCCACTATGGATTACGTACAAAGTTCTAGTAAAGACTGCACAGAAAGTACAGAAAGAAAATGTCGGTTTATATTAGAAAATTTTAACTAAAATATTTTAGTAATTGCAACATGATACAAATAAATTAAGATTTTTGTCAAATTGAAGAAAATTTATTAAAAATATTATTTTTTTCTTTTGTTCAATCAAATTTTCATATTTTGGAAGAAACAATTGGAATTAAAACTAATTAAAATGTCTTTATCTATAAACAGATTTGGCTATAAACAGGAGGTACCTTGCCATTAAAGTAAACTTCGAATCGGGCAGCATCACTACTGTAGTGGCTCGGATTTTAATTTTTTGAATATATTTAAACTTACTTTATTTTCAAATAAAGAATAGTTATAGCATTAGTCATTAATGTGTATACACTTAATAAAAACCCATATTGTCTTTTTTTAATTAAATTTAATTTTATTTATTTGAAATAGGGTACAACTAACGAAATAAATACGTACATAAAATGTATCATACAAATATCTGATTTTCTTCGAAAGCTGTTGATTTTGATAAATTGACCATCAAGATACACAAACATGCTGTTACCTTAATAATGTTTAGATCACCAATAGCAAGGATGAAAAGTTTTTTGGATTCAGCCTGTGGAGTAAAAAATGTATAAAGAAGGATTTAAAAATTGATATTTTGAATTATTGTAAAATATTCTCGATGCTAGTAGAATTTTAAAGAAAGTGTAACTCACCCTTTTCCTTTCGAATTTTTTGTTCATTCAATTCGTCTTTCTCCTTTAATTTCAGTTTAAAACCATATTCGGTTTTCACAGAACGAAAAATGTTGCGGCAATAATCTGTAAATATCTGTAATTATCTGTAAATTGAGATTTTTCGACACATATTTCAGAGAAAAGTGTGTTTCATCAATTTGAAGATTCTTTCATCGCATTGACGAAAACTAGCATCCTTGATACATCATGGAAATAAAACACTTAAAACTTTTGTCCAACTTATATTAAAATGTGGAATTCATATAATGGGACTTCATATAAACGAAATTAATTTAAATCAAAAGTTAATTTTGGTTAACTTTCCCTTAATCGGGAAGAAAATAATTTCATTTCATTGACGAAACTAGATCGTCAATGTGACGAATTATGAAAAGAACAAAAATTAACTTTGATGATAGCTTTCGTCACGTAGACTACCGAAATACTCACATGGACGAATCTTTTCATCGCATAGACGAAAATGCATTGATGAAACTGAATCGTCAATGTGACGAACGCTTTTTCTGTCGGTGTATCCATACAGGACCAAGAGGACAATCTTTTTTCACTCTATAAAATGCTCGATAACGTTCTATACCCCCAAAAGTAAAGTCTTTCAGTAAATAATAGTTCATACTCTTAAAGAGTTTTGCAAAATGAAATTGAGTTGTGGTGATTGTTTTGGTTCTGGGGCATAAGCAAACACAATCGCTTCTGGATGTCTATTCACAACACTTGACAATAGTAAGGAACACATGAACTAATGAAACAATGACGGAGCCACCCAATCTGTATTTGCAATATTCACATCCAGAATGTAGATGGCTGCGGCTGTGGGGGTATGAAGGGTCGATGGCCAGCCATTAGCAATGAATTCGGTCTGTATTCAGTGACGATTTAACCCTGGAATGGGTCTGCGTCATTTTCATTCATATGAGCACATAAAATTTTGCTTCAAAGTTTCGTGCTCGATTCGAAACTTTTGCAAATATGTACATGTTTGAGTTTGGTAGCGATGGTAATACCGAGCGATGGGATATCGGTCCGGGGGATATATGTGGTGTGGTGGTAAGTGTGGTTATTTCTGCCTCCTTCGACTCTGCTTTGTCTCCCCAACATATTCGCGTGGTCCATTGCATGGTTTGATGTGTTTGTTGGTACTGCCCAAAGTGAAAGAACCATTGAAATTTGTACATGCCACAGAGAAATTCTATGAATTTTGCACCATCCATATTCACTTGGAAGTCGACATTTTGCCACAGTAGTCGAACGAGAAGACGTTTGCTACTGCAGCAGCCACCAGTTAGCGGTGGTGACTGAAGACGGCGGAGAGTTTGATATTTTTCTGCTACTATTGTTGTTGTTGTCGCCGTCCTTACTTCTTGTTCTTTGTTCATTATTGAATGGCTCTTACATCACATCATCATCCACATTGGCATCAGCAGCAGTAGATATCCACGGATAGCGGATGGCCCATCGTATATCGTATGGCATTGTATTTTTGTTTGTCCTACGATATGTTCACCGAAATGGGGGTGGACAAAAGTCATACGTTCCTCAAAGCGGGGGAGGGAGGGAGTTGGAATCAGTGACTGAATGACGACGATGATGATGGTGATAATGACGATGGTGGCGATGATGATGTTAATGGTGTTCACAAGGGACGTTGGCTCTAATGGTTTTATGGCAATCTACCCGTACACATAAAGAGTGTAGTGTCCTTTTTGCGAACGTTGAACATGGGTCGCTCTATATGATTGTACGACCGCAGTCGACTGGCTGAGTAGTCATGCATACACATACATAGCGACATACCTATCTACATACATTCATTCATGGCCATTAGTATGGTTTTCGAATGTTTGTGGGGTTGATTGTGAGTTTCTTGTACATAGCCAGAAGTTCTGTTTACGTACTTCATGTGTGTGAGTGGCTACGAGGAATTCAAAAATATTGCGAATATAAATTTGCGTGTGTGCTCTATTGAGATGTATGCATGTGTGAGTGTACACCACACAAGGATAACACGTAATTCACCCCCGCCTGTTTATCGAATCTGTAAAAATGTCCTTCTTTCATTCGCGTACCATACATTGAGTTCGTTAGTTCGGGTTCATTATGGTCGTTGTATGTCTTACATATGTGTGCATGGATGTTTGGTTAATACATACATATAAGCTTATATGTACAATGATATACACCATGTGCACAATATCTAACGATTAGGGATGTCAATTCAGAAAACTGGGTGAAGGGATTTCTGATTTAAATGTTGTGAATTTGTTATCAGACTGAATTAAATAAACTGAAGTTAAATAGATACGAGTCTGTAAAACATTTTTCGGGATTCTTAAATTATTATATTGTCAAAGCACTGTATTATTACATTCCCATTACACTGAAAAAAGATGTTTAACATTAAGACACAATTCTCTTTTAAATTTGAGTTTTGCGTGCTTGATACTAGGACACAAATTTAATTTATTCGTTTTTTCCCGTTTTGTTTCTTGATGTGCAATCATAGTCCTTCCAAACGTTTCAATGACAACTTAAATTTCCGAATTCAGTCTTGACTTGAAGCAGAAAATATGCTATGTTCCAAATAAAAATGACTTTATTTTATAAAATATTAAAAACCTATTTTTTAGCATCTTTTTGCTTTTAATCAAGCTACAAAAAGTCAACAAATTTAGAGACGATTTCATTAATTTTGAAGAATTTTTCAGAATTATTAATGTCAAGTTGAGCTTAGTCAAACAAAATTTTCTTTCATGTAAAGATATCTAGTTTTAGGTCAAATCACGTAACTGTAAATAAAAAACGACATCAATGAAAAGTTTATCGACTTGCACACAGAGAATAGAATGGGTGGAAATCGGTTGTAATAATTTAAATTCCATATTTGGAACAATAAGTCGTTTGTGTCTACCTACTCTCTCTATTTTCAACTATATTTTCATCTACTCAACCATTCGACAACTGTTATAACAGATTTTCCTTCGTGTTTTACGATAAATAGTTGTAGCAACCAAATGTACCTATTTTGAAATTGTTTGCATGAAATTGGTTGGTACAACCTTCCTTAATAGAATTTCATGGCTGTAATTTAGTAATTATAATTTACATATGGTTGTCACAGCCGAATGTAAATTGAATATTTTCAAATGTCAATATTAAAATTTCTTAAGTCTAGAAAAGACATATATATAATGACGAATTTTCTGCCCGGCCTTATTTTTTCGGCATTTACTATGGATCTCATTAAAAAGTATTACTGATAATCCCAGGAATTTGCTTATATTATGTCAAATGGATTAATTTAATGTAATACACAAAATTTCATGGATCCGGCGAAGAACTCAAAAGTGAACTTCAGTATCTAATTTTATGAGGACCTAAACCTGAAAAATCCGCCCTAATGAACGTATAGAAGAACTTGCAAGGAGTTAACAGTGGAAGCAAATTGGGTAGGTTTAATTTGTTTTTATGTATTTGTCTATTTTAATGCAATACACCAGTTTTGGTCAGAGTATAAATACTTTTATTCTCAATAAAATCTGGCTACACGAAGAATCGTTTCTGACATGTTGAGATAGATTCTCTAGCGATCTAGCTCTTCGTACCATTTATTCCTTTGGGAAGATTCTGCTAATCATGAATGGAAAGTTTGGTTCCCATTTATGTATATCACACAGATTTCAGATTACGATTAATTTACTTATGTCCCAGCAAAAAATACTTCAGCAGTAAGAGTTTAGTTGCGCTTTTTGGCATACAATAAAGTAGGCAGTGCATCCACACTGCATGAATCGGTGGCAATAACGTAAACGAGTAATCAAAGTAGTTTATGATCATTCGTTTACGTTATTACAACCAATTCATGCAGTATAGATGAATGAAAGGTAGTGCTATTTTCCTTCACGCCATCAATGCTATACTCAATATTTTATATCACTTCTGACCAATATTTCTATTAAAATGAGCAATTATATCAGCGCTATGTAGAAGCTGCTCTAAATCGGGACATCGTCCACAAAAATCAGCGCTGATTCAGTTGTTTTGTAAGCAGTTGGTACTGCTTCTCTCCCTTACAATTCTGCTGAAATTGTGCTCCATTTTTTTGTTGGGGTGGCATAATAATGGTCTAATATTTCACCATTTTATTCCAGTTTGAAGTTTTTCTTCAATGTATATATACTATGTTTTTTTTTTATTTTAGAAAAATTATCTGCGCAGATGTTGATGACTCCTATCTATGCTGGGTGGTATATATGGTACAATTTCTTATACAATTTCAATAACAATTTTAATTTAGATTTTAACAGATGTAAAATATTATATAATAGTATGTGTTTATATTTACTTATATTCTAAAATAAATATATTTAAACTAAGTGTACTATTTTAATAAACTAAAATATAATATTAACTGGGACAAAATTGGTTTTTAATTTGGTAACGAGCATTTAATTTGGTATTAAGGTCGGGCAGCACAATCGAATGAAGGTAGCAACAACCGATATTGTCGGCAGACCCAACGACCCAACCAACACCATATGAGATATTGGTTGTGTCGATCGAATCAGACGGGTGGCACAACTGCCAACTGGTAGTTGCTACAACTGCCAAAAGGAGGTTGGCAATAAATTCGATTGTCACAACCAATCTGTATTCTCTGTGTGTGGACAAGGAAAAAATCTATATCATCTATGCTAAGCAAAATGTGCATTTTACGGACATTCATGTTCATCTTTCGCCTCACTACAATATTTTTACATTTATATATTTTAATAATTTTAATGCTAATTCAATCGAATATTCACTCAAAAAAGGGAGAGCTAATGCCAACTGAACTTTATTTTAATTCATGAAGATTCGTTGATTTTAGTTAAATATTGCCCAATGTGAGCAAATGTTCCTTATTTGAATAATATTTTTCTAACTTTAATGACGTGAACTAAAAAAAAGTTGTATACAAATATAGTGCACAATTTTATTTAAAAACAAAATAATTCATATTTTGCTAAAATGGGAAAAGTTTTCATAAATTGAGTCCATAAGTCTCTCAAATGAGTAAATTTTACTAATTTAAAAATTTTACGCCTTAAATCCAATCCAGCTCTTAATAGACTTATAGTACCTCTAGATCTCAAATGTCAAGCAAATCGAATGAAAATTGTGCCATTTATGCCCTCAAGAAATCAAATCGGGAGATCGGTCTATATGGGTGCTGTGTCTAAACATAGATTGATACACAGAAAAAATGTCTGTAGTTAAACTAACGCTAAACTTAACTTATTTTTATTGGAAAAAATGATTTGCTTGTAGTTAAAGTTAATTATTTTTATCGAAATTTTCCACAGCTTAATGAAATCTTACTTTTTTAAGTATGTCTCAAAAATTTTATGAACTAAACGCGAGTATAAAGTTCAATGACCGTACACATAAGTTCAATATGAACTAAAACAAATGAACATTTTCGTACGATTCCCAAAAAATAGTAAGAATGAACTACTGTATGGTTAAAATGATTTGGCGCCAATGATTTTCTTCTTTACTTTTAGTTCATTTTTTCTTCTATGAGATGGGAGCCACCGTGGTGCAATGGTTAGCATGCCCGCCTTGCATACACAAGGTCGTGGGTTCGATTCCTGCTTCGACCGAACACCAAAAAGTTTTTCAGCGGTGAATTATCTCACCTCAGTAATGCTGGTGACATTTCTGAGGGTTTCAAAGCTTCTCTAAGTGGTTTCACTGGAATGTGGAACGCCGTTCGGACTCGGTTATAGAAAGAAGGTCCCTTGTCATTGAGCTTAACACGGAATCGGGTAGCACTCAGTGATAAGAGAGAAGTTCACAATGGACTTAATAGTCTAAGTGAGCCTGATACATCGGGCTGCCACATAACCTAACCTAACCTTCTTCTATGAGATGATGTAATTTCGTGAACTGCAGTTAAAAAGTACAACAGGGCATTAAAATTTCCTGGTTTTAACAACGCTTTGTGGAAATCTAAAATGTGGAATAAAATTTAGTTCAATTTTCGTGCGTGGTAGTTCATTCTTCCTATAAAACAGTTCACTTTTTTTTCGGTGTATATACATAAGCGTAGGAAGGCCTCTGGGGAGGGGGCTTAGACCCCCCCCCAGAAAAAATTTAGTACCCACCCCCAGAATTTGAAAACCTATTTACGATTTTACATTTTTATAAAAATTAAACAAGTATATGCAACCGCACAAAGTTCCGCTAAAGACTTTCATGCACAATCGAATTACTTGGGTTGTGGTAGCAGTTGCCGATGACAATGTTTGAAGTCTGACATTTATGAAATAGAGCTGTGATTGAACTTATGGTTTAGTTGAATAACTAACAGCCTGTTTCTGTATGCCGAACGAGTTCAATCGATCGACTGAAATGCATGGAAACAGCTGTTTTTTGGTTATAAATTCAGCTGTTTGTTTCCATTTTAGTCGATCCATAGAGCTCATTCGACATGCATCAACAGGCTGTAAAGCTCATTTATTATATTGTTTAGTCTGGTTTAGTCATCTTAATTAAAAAATAGTAATTGGTATTAAAACTATTCTTTCATAAATTAATATCTTAATAATGCTGCAAAAAAGCGTCGCCAAAAAAGAAGTGAAAATGTTCTTTTTGGGTCGGGAAGAGGTGCAAAATTGGCGGAGAATCGATGAATGTTATAGGAACTCGTCATAGAACGAATGTCCGTCGTTTTTACAGCCGTTGCAATAAATTTGCATCCCTTCTTACGGTGTGATCCATATCGTTGTGTGATATTTTCCCAAATAAACAATTTTTATTTATTCGTTTTTTATTTGATTTTTGGTCGAACTTTTGTTAGAATTATATATTTATTTATAAAGACCTCGAGCTTCAAGAAACATTAGTTTATAATAATTTTTATATTTTTTTATGATTTTTAATGCATTCTAACGCTTGTTTGAATATTTTCAAAAATTATCGATTTTTCTATAATGGATTTAGCATTGTTGTGGCAAAATTTGAATAATTTTTACCATTTTATTTATTCTTACTCTTTTTTAAACTATTTGAAAAAAGAAAACAAAAATTACGCATTAAAATATGAAAAAAACTAAAGTAAAAAACTTCCTGTGTAGTTAATATAATTAACTTCTTTGTGTGGACATTTTTGGAAGTGCTTTTAAAGTTGTGCCTTTAAAACAAATCCCAATTTTTTTGCTGGGAAAAGTGTGGAACTACTTTTAGTTGCTTTATTATATATTATTTTGATGTCTATTTTTGTATTCTTTTTTATGAAATAAAACAATAATTGAACCTATAAGTTCAGTCTATAAATTTTCATTTGGCTCGGAATCAATATCAAAATTTGTAAAGCAAAGACAAAATCTTTGGAACTGGGCATGCTTTTTTTCAGTGTAGAGGTTTCGAAAGTCACGATATTTCTGAGCATCAATGCGTTCTTGTGAATAAAAATTTTCTACTTGTGAGTATGAGACTTTAAAAGGTTTTCGTTTACATGCACATTTCTAATAGCCAAGCTGGGAAAGAGTAAAAGAAAACAAAGTAGTTGTTTAGGAAGAATAAAAACTAGATTGAAAAAACAAAGAACAAAAATGTGGAACACTGCACTGAAAAACCATCTTCACCAGTTCAAAAGATTTTGTCTTTGCTTAAAATTTAGTACGGATTTTTAATCCAAAGAACCGAGGAATTACAGTAACTATACATTTAAGACGCAATTCACATTTAAATTTAAGTTTTGCACACTTGATACTAGGATACAATTCGTAAATTATTAGTTTTTCTTTCGCCATGTAATATCAAAATCCTTCTATAAACGTGATAACCACAACTTAAAATTCGAAATTCAAACTCAGCTTAAGCACTAAGGAAATCACACTAAATTTTTGACTCCGGAGGCTTGACGGCTAAGCTTATATAAAATTGACGTTTCGTTGACGCAATATAAAATTAATTTGAATTTGTCCGAATGAGATGAGATTAGTTGTACAACCTATCTTGCAATCAAATTTACATTTCATTCAAATTTTCTGATCAAAATTTTTATAAAACTATTATAGCACTTGATATTAATTGATTGTAGGTGGAAAGTTCATACATTTTGGCAAAGAAATAACAATTGTTAGAAAATTTTTCTGATATAAATCAATATTCGTGATAATTTGGCGGCTAAGTTTGAGTCGACATATTCGGCGGCGGCTTCATTCTCTGCTTTGTAGTCAAGATACCAATTTAAAGACGTTTTAATTAATTGTGAAGAGTTTTTCAGAATTATTAAAGTCAAATTGATTTTATTCCAACAAAATTTTCTTTAATTAAAATATACTTAGTTTAAAGCCGAATCGCCTAGCTCTAATGAAAAAACACCTACAGTGGAAAGTTTATCAAGTAAACAAAAAAATCTATTAGAGAATGCTATCATAAAAAGTGAACCGTCTAGGGCACTAAAGCCAATTTAACTCTATTTTATTTCATGGTAGTATTATGTTGTGAGAAAATTTCCTTGTTTTTAATAATTGTTTGCGTACGTTAGTTAAACTACCTAAAAAAAGGAAACGCTGATAGGGAGCCACCGTGGTGCAAAGGTAAGCATGCCCGCCTTGCATACACAAGGTCGTGGGTTCGATTCCTGCTTCGACCGAACACCAAAAGTTTCTCAGCGGTGGATTATCCTACCTCAGTAATGCTGGTGACATTTCTGAGGGTTACAAAGCTTCTCTAAGTGGTTTTACTGCAATGTGGAATGCCGTTCGGACTCGGCTATAAAAAGTAGGTCCCTTGTCTTGAGCTTAACATAGAATCGGGCAGCACTCAGTGATAAGAGAGAAGTTCACCAATGTGGTATCACAATGGAATGAATGTGGTATCACAGTGCGGGTGAAAAATGGTTAAATTTGGGAAGAATAATTCTCGTATGTAAATTTCATATGAAATTAACATAAAAGAACCAAATTTAATCATCTCACCCGGCCAGATCTCGCTAAAGACTATGGAAATGTGTACACCCTCATAAAAAATCGCTTCTGTAACATATACTCCCAAACATATTTTGCTTCAAGCATATACATTTTTGGGTATTGCCCAAACATTTATATGTTTGATCTCTTCCAATATATAATATGTTTGAAAGCATATTGGTCTAAACAATATATGTTTGGGTAGTCTAAGTTCCAAACATTTTGTATTTTTGCATCCAAATTCAATAATGTTGTCTTCCAAAAAACAATATGTTATTTTGTGAACATATAATATGTTTGGAAGCATTTTGCACCCAAAAATATTATATGCTTAAAAAATTCTCCCAAACAATATTGTGCTCAAAATTTTATTTATTTATTTATATATTTACAATCATAATGAATTATGAAAATAAACAGGTAATATAGGTGCTAACAACATAGGTTTTCGACCTGAATGCTCAAAATTTTGTTTCTGTCTAATTTTATATTCCCCCACATCTTTCTCACTTCCACGACATTTTTTAGTTCTTAGCACCTTTTTCTGTAATACAAACATTGTAGAAAAAATTATTTAATTTTTTTTATTTTAATTTTACCTTTTGCCGGACGGGGATTCGAACAGCGGACCACACAGTTTGTAAGGATCAAAGAAGTAGCTGATCAATTGCCCAAGGAAAAATAAAATGTTAATTTTGTAATAACAAGCAACAACCACCAACTTAATTCAATATCGCTCCCTGTTAAATAGCGCTCCAAGCTACTAAACACATATATGTTTATAGGCTATTTCTAAATTAATATATGTTTGCATCCAATCATATTATATTTACAAACATTTTATGTCCCAAACATAATATGTTCTAACATATTAACATATATGTCCCAAACATGTTATGCTAGTTTATGAACATTATATGTTTGCACTCTAAAATATTGTGTTTAAAAATTTGTGTTCCAAACATATAATTTTTATAGCCAAACATATGAAAAACAGTCTTTTTCATCCGTGTAGTGGCCAACACTGAAACATATATGTATAGTCAGGCTTGCGAGATGGGTATCTGGCATTTTGTTTTCAGTAACTTAATGATGTCAATTCCCTTAATCTTCCTATCCAATAAGCTCGAATAAATATTGTAATAATTTCTAGTTTAAATGATTTGGACATTGAACCAGCCTGCATTGATATCATGCTAACATAAAAATAAAAAATGTTTTCTTAATTAAAAAAAAATAAATAAACTAAATATGCAAAATCTTCAGAATAAATATTAGTCTATATTTGAAGTTTTTTATATCTAATCCACAGATTCAATATCTCAGTTAATTTTAAGATTATTTGTTTACATTAAAACGTTTTTTTTAAGGTAAGTTTGGTTTACAGGTATACGACTTCAACGGAGAAATGTAAATTTCAAATATTGCTGTCAATGAACTAATGTTAATGAAAATATTTTTTAAATCAACGAACTAATGTTAATGAAAATATTTTTTAAATCAAAGATAAATGAAAGAATGAAGTATAAAGAATTTTGTCCTTAGAATTGTGAAAATTGGGCGTCCATATGGTTTTTCAGTGTACATTCAAATCAATTGTAGCCTCATCAAAATGTATCAAAATCTATAGACAATTCTCGCATTACATCCCTGACTGGCAGATATTCATGTATGGCGACTGAGATGAAGCCAGCAGAATATTACAAATGCCTTCGCGATTTACTCTTCTTTATATCATCCCCTGCGCCCACTCTCTGATACCTCCGGCACTTGCTGAAGATTTTAAAGAATTTATTCGGTTGTTGTTTGACTGTTATTTACTGCCATGACAAAATCATGTACAAGTACGAATTTCAACATACATATTTACAAATGGGTGCGTATGTGTATGTGTTCGTATATTTACATGTCCTCTAAAACATCCATATATAGCAGACAGATTCGTACACAAACAGACCACCATTCACATACTAATGGATACATATATACGGGATAATGTAGTGTATGTGGGTAAAGAGTATGTCCATATTCACATACGTTTTCAAACGACAGGACTGCGTACATGAAGCATGTCCCTAGTTAATCTTTCATTCCCAACTGACAGTCTAAGCAAGTGAACGTATACAAATTTTATTGTGGGAGAACAAGAGACAACACCAAATACTCGTATGTGGCTAGCGACTCAGTAAATGTCTAACACTAGCAATTTATTTGAAATCCGTTGATCGATAAATTTTCAAAATTTTGTCCTAACGTTTAGAATTTTGTTTGAAGTGATATTTTTAATTTCTAATTACGGATTATCAAAGATTTTATATTTCGAATAGCTGTTAAATATTGAGAAACGTTTGAGTTCCTTGGCATTGAATAGCGTTATATAGAATTATCTACTCACTGCAGAACTTATTGGAGAGATACTCTCCAATTCACAATAGAGAGAGACTCAGCTATGGTAAAAATCCATTGCATATTTTTAGGGTGTAGGCATATAACGTTAATAACGAATTTAAGAACGATCACATGGCGTTTGAATGACTTTTTCGGAGTATACTTACTTCTAATACATTCTGCGCCATCTCTTGTTAAAGATCACAACTTATGAGTTCATCAGGTATAGTGTAGATGTCACTATTAACTATTTGTTCCTTATTGGATGATGATTTCCTAATATTTATTGGGGTTGGTTTTTCGCCATTATAATCATATATGGCCACATATGACAAGACATGCGTTCTATTCTATCTAGCTCGATTTCAGAATCCAATTGGAAATGGTATGTGACTCTGATAAATATGATATAAACTAGATAGAAAAGGGTTGAACAAGTTACAATAAAAATGTACCAATATCCCACAGCGTGGACAAAACAATTTCTTCGTTGAATTAGGTGGTAGGAAGATCTGCTTTATAAATAAGCAATTTGAACGGCGCCGTTATTAATTATTGTGATGATATTATAAATATATTTTCCCGGTTCCAAAGATATTGTCTTTACACTAAGGTTTTTGGAATTGATTCCAAGCTAAGGAGCGGAGAATTGATGTAAGGATACCTTTAAGACACAATTCTCCTTTCAATTTATGTTTTGCATACTTGGTACTAGCAAACAAATTTGAATTTATTCGTTTTATCTGCTGTTTTCATCAAACGTGTTAACGTGGAAATTCAGACTCGACTTCCAGTAGAAATGATGGTAGAAATTATGTAAAAAGCGCCTATTCGAACGCCTTTTTGCTTTGTATCCAAGATGAAAAAATTCAACAAAATTAAATCAGTAAAAAAAAAAGTACAAAATTATACCTCTTTAATGCAAATTTTATTATAACTTGATGGGGAATAGCCCAAAGTAACTTTTCATTAAGTTTATATTCTTTAAAATAGATTGTTAAAGAAAAGTAATCGTGAAAAATGGCGATTTTAGCGGATAAACTCGAACTCAATACCCACCTTTATGTAAAGATACCAATTTTTAAGTAGAACCACTTACTACCCAGCAAAAATTCTCATTACCCGGTAATCTTGTAGGTAAGCCTGTTTAAAAATGAATAACCACTTATTAATTGGCATCGCTCCGGATTACATTTACATACGCATGTCCTAGGAGGCAAGTACTTCTCCCCAGGCATACCTTTGGCCATGAAATAATTAGTGCTTTTAAAGCATATAATCACCTAATATGTAATCACTTATTCGTAGATATACCAAAGTTTGCAAAATATCCACTTATTGTCTCAGGCAACCAAATCTCGAAAATATTGACTTCTCTAGCCGATTACAATGGATCAAAATATGGCGAGTAATGCTTTAATATGAACATTACTTGAATAGAAACGAATATTGTAGAAATAAACAAAAATGTTACAAATCATCTAAATAAGATTACAGGAGAATTAATTTCACAATTAAATTAGAAATAAATGTTGTCATTTAAGAGAGTTAGATTCACATAATGTTCGAAACCTACTAAAAGTGGATTTTATATATCCCTTTTATAAGGCAAATGACAGTTGAAATCTAGTGAAGTCGATTTTGAAAGTGTAATGTGAATGAGGTATAATAAAGCATTTATTTAAAACATAGTATGGTAATGTCATTAATTTAAAACACAATTATTATGAAATATTCGTGAAGAATATTCCTTAACGGAAAAATCTTCAGAATTACCGTTACATAACATATTCTTTTTGAGTTTTTTTTAAATGCTCAATAATGTGAATAATTATACTTAATGGTACCATCATTTATTCTATTTTATTAAGTCATTAACAACCACATGCAATACATTTTGAGAATATCAATTCGAAAATTACCGAGAAGCATTTATTATTGTCATTACAAGTTAGTCATTATAACTCACCGCAATGTAATGCAATGTGTAACGACAGCTTTACTCCTGGTAATGTAAATTGTAATGAGATGTGGTTACCTAGTTTTTGCTGGGTATATAGACAAAATGACTTCATTGAAAAGTTTATTGACTTTTTGACAAGGAAATAAACTTTAAGTCAGAGAAATGTGTTTTCCATGCTAAGTAAAAATCGCATTCGTATTTACACAAAAGTCATACTTGATCATTTTGACTCCGGCCTATTTCGCTATTTAATTTGCATCATGAGCAAAACTGAGAACTTAACTTTAGATTAGTTGTTTATTCAGTTCATTTTTTATTAATATTAGAATTATTAGAATTATAATAATTAGAATTATAAAGTGTGATTTGTTAAGAGCTTGATAACTTTTTTTTAAAAAAAAACGCATAAAATTTGCAAAATCTCATCGGTTCTTTATTTGAAACGTTAGATTGGTCCATGACATTTACTTTTTGAAGATAATTTCATTTAAATGTTGACCGCGGCTGCGTCTTAGGTGGTCCATTCGGAAAGTCCAATTTTGGGCAACTTTTTCGAGCATTTCGGCCGGAATAGCCCGAATTTCTTCGGAAATGTTGTCTTCCAAAGCTGGAATAGTTGCTGGCTTATTTCTGTAGACTTTAGACTTGACGTAGCCCCACAAAAAATAGTCTAAAGGCGTCAAATCGCATGATCTTGGTGGCCAACTTACCGGTCCATTTCTTGAGATGAATTGTTCTCCGAAGTTTTCCCTCAAAATGGCCATAGAATCGCGAGCTGTGTGGCATGTAGCGCCATCTTGTTGAAACCACATGTCAACCAAGTTCAGTTCTTCCATTTTTGGCAACAAAAAGTTTGTTAGCATCGAACGATAGCGATCGCCATTCACGGTAACGTTGCGTCCAACAGCATCTTTGAAAAAATACGGTCCAATGATTCCACCAGCGTACAAACCACACCAAACAGTGCATTTTTCGGGATGCATGGGCAGTTCTTGAACGGCTTCTGGTTGCTCTTCACTCCAAATGCGGCAATTTTGCTTATTTACGTAGCCATTCAACCAGAAATGAGCCTCATCGCTGAACAAAATTTGTCGATAAAAAAGCGGATTTTCTGCCAACTTTTCTAGGGCCCATTCACTGAAAATTCGACGTTGTGGCAGATCGTAAGTCTATTCATGATGAAATGTCAAAGCATACTGAGCATCTTTCTCTTTGACACCATGTCTGAAATCCCACGTGATCTGTCAAATACTAATGCATGAAAATCCTAACCTCAAAAGAATCACCCTTTATAACTTAAATTTGTCATTTCCCAATCGATCAAAATATAGTTTAGATCGTGAGTTATGGTCAAGGTTATGTTGGGTTAGGTATAGTGGCAGCCCGATATTTCAGGCTCACTTAGACTATGCAGTCCATTGCGATACCACAGTGGTGAACTTCTCTCTTATCACTGAGTGCTGCCTGGTTCTATGTTTACCTTAATTTTCTTTATTAGATTTCAAGAGGTAATTACAATTAATTTTATGGGATTTCTATTTCATATTACATGATATCCAGCGAAGCCATTGTAGGCTCGTCTGCCGGGAATGAAAAGGGACCTCCTTTTATAACCGAGTCCGAACGGCGTTCCACATTGCGGAGAAACCACTTAGAGAAGCTTTGAAACACTCATAAATGTCACCATCATTACTGAGAGGATATAATTCACTGCTGACATTTTTTGTGTTTGGTCGAAACTGGTAGTGAACCTATGACTCTTTGTATGCAAGGCGGACATTCTAACCATATGTATTGCAACCAACTTCACATTGCTATCATTTATACACAGCTCGTTTGACAGCTGACATATTTATTCTACACCCAAAGAAAAAATACTTTCCTCCTGAACGAAATTTAAGACAAAAAGAAATTTTCCTTTGCTAAAAGGTCTTTTCTTTAAGAGCCCAGCAAAAAATTTGGAATTTCTTCCAAAGGCACAACTTTAAAAGCACTTCCAGAAGATGCACTACCAATGATGTTCTTAATTTTAACTACCCAGGAATATCTTTTAATTAAATTTTTTATAACTTGGTTTTTTCATACTTTTAATGGATAATTTTAACTTTTTTGTTAAAAACAGAGTAAGAATTCATAAAATGGTAAAAATAATTTAAATTTTGTCGACAAAAATGCTAAATCCAATCTGAAAAAATTGTGAATTTTTGAAAATATTTGAGGTCAAACGTTTCCGACAAGCGTTAGAATCCGTTAAAAATTATAAAAATTATTTATTTTTTCATACTTTTAATGGATAATTTTAACTTTTTTTTTGTTAAAAACAGAGTAAGAATTCATAAAATGGTAAAAATCATTTAAATTTTGTCGACAAAAATGCTAAATCCAATCTGAAAAAATTGTGAATTTTTGAAAATATTTGAGGTCAAACGTTTCCGACAAGCGTTAGAATCCGTTAAAAATAATAAAAATTATTTATTTGACAAAATATCACAGAGTTTTTTAATTTACACCCAAAACATTGAATTTGGATCACACCTAAAGAAGTGATGCAAATTCAGTGCAACGGCTGTTGAAATGGAGGACTATAACAAGTCCATGTTCAATTCATCGCTTCTGCGTCAATTTTGCACCACTTCCGGATCCAAAATGAACATTTTCATTACTTTTTTGGCGACGCTTTTTTTGCTGGGAGTAAATAAAATCGAAATTATGAAAAGAGTAGCAACGATTATCTCCAGTCTTTTTAAAGAATTTTTTTAACGTCGAAACAAAACTTCGTTTGTCAAAAATTTCGTTCCTCAGAAAAGACAACTCTTCTTTCAGTGTAGTGGCAGTTAATTTTATTGTTTACAAGCTTACAAAATTTATTTGTGATAAAATTCAAGCATGAAGTCCAGAACTCAAGTGCCACCGATTGTTATGGCGTGGGCTGCCGTAACGGCCGATGATCACTCCTCGCTCATAGTCATCGACCGTCAAAATAGATGCTCAAATTTATCAGGAAAATGTCCTTACGACAGTATTGAAACCATGGACTATCCAAAGGAGGTTCCTGGGCATTTTGGAGAGTAAGAATGGCGCCAAAAAACATCAAATGTTCAATCATCTCAAGACGGCGCTCCGACGGGAATGGACCAAAATACCGCAGAGCCACTTTCCTGCAGAATGTTTTGGCTTTGCGGTCGTTTGAAACCATTATTCGTGCTAAAGTTAGCCACTTGGAACAAACTGTGATTTTTCCGTCATATTTTTTGCATTTAAAGAATATAACAACATACAAGTTTAAAAAAATTTTGTACTACACGCAAAGAAAAAAAACCTTTTTCTTTTGTTAGAGTTTTTTTAATTTCTTCGAAAATTTTAAACTTTAATCACCAAAAAATTCGTTTATTACAAAATTTTTATTTTTTCAAAACAAAAAAAAAAAATATATATATATATATATATATATATATATATATATATATATATATATATATATATATATATATATATATATATATATATATATATATATATATATATATATATATATATATATATATATATATATATATATATATATATATATATATATATATATATATATATATATATATATATATATATATATATATATATATATATATATATATATATATATATATATATATATATATATATATATATATATATATATATATATATATATATATATATATATATATATATATATATATATATATATATATATATCTTTGAACCAACAACACAGTCCATTTCGTTTAGCAGGGATCGAAGCAGGGATTGAACCCAGAACCCGTGGTATGCAATACAAATGTAACTTATGCAAGGCGGCCGTAGCAA